>NC_064243.1:69081071-69422500 GCF_003254725.2 Canis lupus dingo
GGGAGCCGAGCCTCTGTCAGGGCATGGGGCATGCATTCTCCCACCAACATGTGCTTTGAACCAACGACCACTAGGTGCTATTTCCATTCTCCCCTCTCCCAAGTGATTATTGACTATCGTTTTCATTTTCCACCATTGCATATGAGATAATGTTGCGGACCTGGCGAGTGACTTCACTTTCAACTGGAGATTTCTGAACCACAAGGAAGCTAGTACTGAGAGATATTGAACTCTGAGCCTGATGTAGAATCTGACCGAAGCTTTGGGTCTGGACCCTTTGGGAAGGAGTGACTGCACTTTGTGTACATTCACTCTTTTTTTTTTTTTTTAAGATTTTATTTATTTATTCATGAGAGACACAGAGAGAAAGAGAGGCAGAGACACAGGCAGAGGGAGAAGCAGGCTCTATGCAGGGAGCTCGACATGGGACTTGATCCCCGGTCTCCAGGACCAGGCCCTGGGCTGAAGGCAGGCGCCAAACAGCTACGCCACCGGGGCCACCCCATTCACCCTTTTGACAATGGACTCGTGCGAAGAAGGATGTTGTTAGGAGCTAGCCAGAGGAGTGTGGGGGCACATCGTTATTTGTGTGTTTGGTATCTAATCCTTCCATGACATTTCCTAATAGAGTCAAAATTTAGCTCAGGTATTTAGTCCTCCAAGCAACCCAAGCACATTTGAATTGATCTTAACCAATCCATATTATCGAATTCTCCCATCATTCTCCCATCAAATATGGTTATTGGTTTGAGGATGTGTACATGTCCTAAGTAGGCCAATTAACTTAAGAGAAGGTCTTTATAACCCATAGCATGGGAGAGGTTCTTTCTCCCAGCTCCCCTTCCCATACTCCTCATTCCCTCCACCACACTCCTTGAGTTAGGAACTATCTCGTAACCTTGAGAGAAGCCCTCTTATGAACACATGGAGAAAGACAGAATGGAGAAAAGGGCAGAGAAATTGAGGCAGAGCCATGATCATACTGTACCTGAGACCTACATTATCTCTGGACTTCTTGTTACTTGAAATAATAAATTTCCTTTCGATTCGGGGTTCTGCTTATTTTCTGCCCAAAGCATCCTGATACACCAACCAAGTGGAAAGTGAAAGTTTTCAGCTGGAACTTATTTGCCACAAAACCTGAGATGAGAGTATTAAACCAGGATGCAAGGACACCTGGCTCCTACACTAGGAGTTATCCGAAAAAGCTGAAGCAAGTCATTAGGTAGTTCATAGACAAATAACTTTAGGGCAATAGTTTTATATTTCTCTTATATTTATTTTATACATAGAAAATGTTATTGCTTCTCCATACATAATGTGGCCATGAAGTTTAGTTTTTAAATGATTGTGTCTTTGTAAAAAGGAACCGATTTAAAGAAAAACATTAGCTATTACAAGTTGTATTAGCTTCCTAGGGTCGCTGTAACAAAGTTATCATGAGCCAAGTAGTCAAAACAACAGAAATTTATTCTTTCACGGTTCTGAAGGCCAGAAGTCCAAAATCAAGATGGCAGCAGGGCCGTGCTCCCTCTGAAGTGTCTAGAGGAGGATCCTTCCCTGACTCTTTCAGCTTCTAATGGTGGCCAGAACCCTTGGCATTCCTTGGCTTAGAGAGTCCTCCCTCCCATCTCTGCCTCCATCCTCACATGCCCTTCTCCTCTCTACGTGTCTGTGTCCATATTTCTGCCTTATTGTAAGGACTTCAGTCATTGGATTTGGGCTCACCTTGATCCAGTATGACTTTATCCTCACTTGATTCTATCTGCAACTTCCAAATAGGTCAAGTTCATAGTTACTGGAGGGTAGGTTGTCACGTAGAGGCCATCCATTTGGGGAAGCATTTTTCTGAGCATCCAGCCCTGTTCTGAACATCGATGTCTT
Source organism: Canis lupus dingo (assembly GCF_003254725.2). Classification (NCBI taxonomy): domain Eukaryota; kingdom Metazoa; phylum Chordata; class Mammalia; order Carnivora; family Canidae; genus Canis; species Canis lupus. The sequence continues at coordinate 69,082,956 of NC_064243.1, forward strand.
CAAGTGGAACATAATCCCATTATCTCTGCCTAAAATTAACCATCATTGTACTCTGACAGGCCTCCCTTTACTCTGGGCACTATGTCCCAGTAACGGGCAGCCCTAGCCTCTAATTTTCTTAGTCCTTGGGTGTCCCTCCTCACAGGGAAACAAAGGGTTTATAATTCGAGACCTAAATCAATTATAGAAAGTAATTATTACATGCTGTACCTCAAAGAGCTTGATCTACAATTAATTACATGGCAAAAGTGGGGGAGGTGTAGTTAGGAAGAGTAATTTTTCATTTGGAAGGCCACAGTTGCAATGGTCACTATTTAAAATTAAGGAAGACAGTCTAGGGAGAAAAAAAAATAATGAATCTTTTAAACGGTTTCGTGAAATCTTGGAAACTTTAAATATTAGGAAGGTTTTCCTGTCCCATTTGTTGAAGTAATAAAGTGTGAAGAAATGTTAAATCTGATTAGCTACGCCTGTCTAGCGTTAATCTACGGTCTGAAAGGAAAGAAAAAAATATTCAAAACTTCAATCACTGTTCTTTCCTGTGTTTAATCAATTAAGAAAAATATTCTCCAAGGCTATTCAGAAAACAGTGGTGTTCAGGTACTCTGAAAAATCACTCAGGGACCCACGGGCCAGTGACCAAGGCAAATGCATTTTCTGAGTATTGTCAGAAGCTGTTTTCTCCTCACAATGTAAGTTCAGATGCTTCTTGGCTGTTTGTGAACCGCCTGGTGTTCACAGACCAATGCAGGGATTCAGAAAGCTGTTTCCATGGTGACGAGACTTTCCTCCCGGCAACCACCCCTCCCCCACCCCGAGTTTCTCCACTGTCAGGAGTTTGCACAGGATTCCCGGGAAAGGCAGGGCCGGATATACAGCGAGCATGTTGTGGTTTTTCCACGCGCAGCTACTGTGTGTCCGTAGTCATGGATGAGCCCTCTCTGCCCCCGTTTGGACATGGTCACAAACCCACCAGAATCCATCCAAGTCTTCCACACTTGAAATCACTCCATCAATAGCATCATATTTAACATCTCAGTATATTAACAGATACTGCTCTCTGCGGGGGGGGGGGGGGGGAGGGGGGAGGGGGGCAGCTACAGCCCAAAGGCCAAATCCATCCTGCCACACGTTTGTAAGTAAAGCGTCACCGGGAGATGCCACACTTAGTCGTTTGCACAGCGTCCCGGCTGCCCTCATGTTCCAGTGGCAGGGGTGACTAGTTGACAGAAGTGACAGACACAGTGTGGTCCACGAGCCGTTTCTTTCTCTCTGGCCCTTTACAGAAAAAGCTTTGTCGATTCCTGCCCTAGAGTATGTGGAGTCAAGATCTGCTAAGGAAGACGGCAAAATATGGAAGTAGATACCCTGAATTCTCCGATCATAAATAGGGAGAACTCAACGAGTGATACTAGGAATTCCCACGTACCACTGAGGACAGAGTGGGCTGAAGAGAATCTCTAGGAAAGGTAAGACTCAAAAATAGGAAGCCTTGGGGTATACAAGCCCGGGGCCAGGGGAAGAGGCCTTCCAGGCAGAGGATGGGGAAGAAAATGCTATCCAGCATCTGGATCCATGGAAAACCCATTAACGCTGGAGAGAACCGTGCAAACACGAGGTGCTGCTCTCAGGGTGCGCGCGAGTCCCTAACAGCAGGAGGGGAGACGGTGGGGGTGGCAGGCAGTGAGGCCGGGCCACCCATACACACAACGCTCTGGAAAGTCAAGCAAAGAAAATGACCTTCGTCTGCAGGGAATGAGGACTCAGCATCTTTGTTAAAAGCAAATTCATGTATACAATGGAATGTTCCTCAGCCATTAGAAACGACAAATATCCACCATTTGCTTCTACATGGATGGAACTGGAGGGTACGATGCTGAGTGAAGTGAGTCAATCAGAGAAGGACAAACATTATATGGTCTCATTCATTTGGGGAATATAAAAAATAGTGAAAGGGAATAAAGGGGAAAGGAGAAAAAATGAGTTGGAAATATCAGAAAGGGAGAGAGAACATGAAGACTCCTAACTCTGAAATGAACTAGGGGTGGTGGAAGGGGAGGAGGGCGGGGGGTGGGGGCGACTGGGTGACGGGCACTGAGGGGGGCACTTGATGGGATGAGCACTGGTTGTTATTCTATATGTTGGCAAATTGAACACCAATAAAAAATAAATTTATTATTAAAAAAAAAACATAAATTTAAAAAAAAGAATTAAAAAAAAAGCAAATTCAGAAAATCTAATTAATGGAGGTTGAACTACGGAGAAAGGAAGCAGAAAGAGAGGGACCGGGTCACTGTTCGTCATCTGTGTGGTGCTTAGCATGTTCCAGCCACTGCTGTAAGCACTTCACACGTGTGAACTCGTTCGCTGCTCCTAACAACCTCACGAAGTGAGCACTGGCATGATCGCCACCTTACAGATGACAAATCTACAGCGTAGAGAGGTCAAAGAACTTGCTTGAGGTCCGACAGGTGGAAATTTGCAGAGCCGGGATCTGAATCCAGGTACTGTGGCTCCAGGGTCCAGCCTCTGCTGTAATGAGTTCTGAGGTTGTTCCAAGAGTGTGAAAGGGAGGAGGCAAGAATTCGCTTGGCCTGGTTGCCATGGCACACACAAGGTACTGCGCAGATGTATGTGACGAGCAAACGCCGGATGAAAGGGAAGAAGACAAGGAAAATAACAGGAACAAAGTGTATTTTGCAGGGTGGGGTGGGGATCGGGTCACACTCAGAGCCTAATTTAAAAGACAGGAACGGGAAGGAGACGTCAAAGATCATTCTAATGGTTCTCCGTAGGACGTAAGACGGCGGAAGCATGAGGAAATGCACACACAGACATGCACACAAGATAGAAGGGAAATTCCCCTCTGGGGAGAAAGTGATAAACTCAATTTGAGATTAAACAGGTAATGAATTTGATGAGATGGCCGAGCATCCAAATAGAGAAACCCCGAGTCCGTGAAGGTGCTGGACCAGAACTTGGGAGGGAGCTAGAGCAGAACCCCAAAGTGGCGGCTGGGCTGCGTGGAAGCGATGCGGGGGACAGGCTGGCTTTCTCACGCTGATGGAAAAAGTAGCACGATCTTCACTCGTGACGTGGACAATAAATAAAACAGAGAAAACCATTGGACGATGACAAGTCGCAAAATTGGCCTCGTGAAAACAACGTGGGGCTGGCTCTGAGGCAACCGGGGAACGGGACAATCTGGTATTTCCTGCCTGGCCTGGGCCAGGCACTGTGACGCCGCACTCACTCGGTGACCACACGGAGTCTGACCGGCGGTGTGTCTCCCTGGAGCGTGGAAGGAGGGAGGTAGAGACCATAAACGACTCATAGAGGGACACAGGCCGGGAGGGCACAGAGCCAGGATGTCAGCCCGGGGCTGCCCCTCCAAAGCGGGTGCTCCAAGCACCACCTGACCACAGGAGGGCCCTTCCCTGTGTTTCCCAAAGTTCCCTGGGACCCTCAGCACCACCCGATACTACGTGACTCTGAATTAGTCCTTGATCCGTGCGTCCTGCAAAAGGACAAGTCACCAGTAACTGCTTACCTGCTTACCGAGCCAGCCCTGCACTGCTCCAACCATTTGCTGGGGAGAATTTGGGGGAATGTGCTCACGTTCCTGAGCCTGAATCACACCCAGGCTTTCTCCCTACTTGCTCTCATTCCTGGTTTCTGCAAGGGCCGCCCCTCCCTGGGGACAGTGAGAGGCTCTGGGGGCTGGCTCCCAAGTTTTGCCGCCCCAAAACGGAGTCCCAGGAATCTCTCTCTTGAAACCTTGGTGTTTAGTATTAAATCATATAATGATTCATTTGGAATAACAAAGGTGAAAGGCATTAGTCTGCTTTTAAATATGAATAAAATAAATACCACCAATAAATAAAATAAAATAAATGAAATGAAATAAAATAAAATAAAATAAAATAAAATAAAATAAAACCACTGAATGCAATGAAGAGTATTTTTAAAAGGGAAGATGTCTCTTTGGTGTCTCTTTGTCTCTTGATGGACACCATCCTTTTATCGACCTGGTTTGCATCCACATATAAACACAGTTCGTGTTTAAGCTCCATTTTGTAATTTCATGAATTGTCTTCAATACACGTATCCCAAGTCCTTCTTAGACCAGGCAGCCAGTCTCACGGATGTTGGAACAACTTTCTTCTTCGATACTCTCATCTTGTAATGAAGTCACACGGACTCGTGGTTTATCCCAAATAAATAGATTTCTTCACATAAATACCAATGATGACAGAGCTAAGGAAAGAAGGAAGGAAAACTTATCCTGAGAGCGGGACCGGAAGTCTGAACGCCTAGCAGAGAAGAAAATAGAAGTAGTGCGTCTACAGAAATTCATAGCAGCAGTAACAGTACGTAGGTTATTCCTTCTCACAGAAAATGAAGCCACGGAGCAGCAGACTCCAAGCAGGCGGCGCAGTGCTTCACACGCAGAGCAGATCCCCGATTTCTCCGGGAGTCTCACACCTTTGCAGGCTGTGGGCGAGGGTCGGAGCTACACGAGATTGCAGCAAGCGCCGGGCCTGACATTTCTTGAGTCTAATCAGCCTCCAGGAGACACAGATGTAGCAGAAAGCAAGAGCCTCCTAGGAGATAGGCCCCGGGGAAACCCGCGACACGGCTCCCAGCCCCAGTGGGAAAAGCCTGTTCGCCTGATGCGTAGGACAGTAGGACATCTCCGACCAGTCACTGAAGCTCTTGCTGTTGATGGGCAGGGGCCCTACCCCAGGTGGGAACCGAGGCTGGGTAGGCCGGGAGGGAGGGTCGTGCAAATGCCAGGAGCCCTCGGAGCAAGGCAGGTGCCTCTGCTGAAAACTCCCCCGACGATGTTCTGGGCTTCGAATCCCTGCCAACTCTAGGATACACACTCCAGTTTCTAGGCCTTTCTTCTCCTTTGAGAAAAAGGGGTAGTGACTTTATAAAGTACAGGCGGCCTCCTTCTTTCTCTAATGGTTGTTTCAGGCCCTAATCTTAGCATCCGCCAGATGCACTTCTACTCATCCCGGGAGACAATGCACCTCCACCCCCACTCCCGACCATGGCCTTTCTTGGCAGCGTTGCAGTTCTGTCAGCCAGGTTCCCTTGGCATCCTGTCATCTGTCCATTCTCCCCCTGTGCTGCCCACATCTGCTACCTTGTCTTCCCTCCTGGATGGTGAGCTCCTCAGGGCAGGTCACGTCCCCATCACCCAACACAGGGAACGGGGACAGACACATCTCAGGACTCTCCAAGCCCTGGGCCCACCCACCTCCCCTCCTGTGCTGTGTTGAATGATGTCCCCCCAGTGACTCCTAGGCCCGCGGCCCCCACACTGTGCCCTAACTTGGAAATGGGGTCTTTGCAGAGGTGCCGAAGGTAAGAATTGAGTGAGACCCTACGGGGTTGAGGTGAGCCCTGAATCCAACGACAGTCCCCGGGTCAGAGACGGGAGGGGACAAATAGTCCAAACACACAGGAGAGAAGGCCACGGGGAGACAGAGGCGGGATTGGAGCAAGGCTGCCGCGAGCCCAGGAGCCCAGGGGAGTGGATGGGAAAGGGTCCTCCCCGGGGCCTTCAGTGGCTGCACCCCTGCAGCACCCGGATTTCGGACTTCTGGTCTCCAGAACCATGACAGAATAAATTTCTGTACTTTAAGCCACCAAATCCGAGGTGGCTTGTTACAGGGTGCCCGGGAAGCTGATACACATCCTTCCTCCGGAGACCTGCTTCCTGAAGTCCTGGTGGTCTCAGCGCTGGGCAGCCCTGGGGGGCCCAGGATCGCTCCTCCCTGGGAGTCTGGGGGCTTCCGAGGGAGAAATGTTCTCCTCTCATTCGCTGCCCAATGGCCATTGCCTCACGGACGCAGTCCCAATGTTCTCTCTAGAATTCTTCTTCTCATGACTTAGGATCTCACTTTATTTTGCAGCCCTTACCTCCACCCGGCGCTGCATTACTTATGTGCTCATTTCTTCCTCTTGCTCCTCTGACAACTGGTCCAGGAGGGCAGCTCCGTGGGGGGGGGGGGGGGGGGCGGCGCTGACCCCGCGGCTAGCCGGCACCCAGCAGCGCCCAGCGGGACTGCGACGCTGACCTAAACAGGGAATCAAGGTGACAGCCAAGGAGCACAAATTCCCAGTCGTGGCCCCTCTTCCCTGCTTCCATCCCCCCGAGGGCCTGGCCGCTTTCCGCCTCGAGCTTCTGGGGGGCAGTCTGACGAAATGCGTGCTCCCGAACCGCTTCTTGTATCAAGAAATCCGAAAAGACAAACCCACCCCGGTGGCCAAGAGCTCTTATAACAGCTCCAGCCCCTCAGAGGAGTAAATAGCAGAATGAAAAGCTGAATGAATGAATCAATGTATAATTTATCTAATTAATTCAGTTTGACGTCCAACAGGATTCATCTTACAAGTAAGTGAGGTGACTTGGGAATTGTAGGATGTACTCCCCTCCTTCAGAATGTATCTTCTTACCACCAATTTGAGTGTCTGAAATTCTATGACTACAGATTTTAGAAACACTCTGTGCAAGTGCAAACACTCCTGGAAGAAGCCAACCTCCAGCCAGTGAGTATTTTAACAGATCTTGGAAAGCTGGGCTCTTCTGAATGACGCACGGTCACCTTAAGGAAGGACAACGGGAAGGATCACAGACATGAGAAATGGCAGGAGAGCAAATATGAGCTGGAGCCAGTTTTCTGGCCTGTGCCCCTGGGGAATTATGGGCTCTACACACACGGAAGACTGACTGCTCTGGTGGCCCGATGAATGGCCGCCCTGGATCTTGCCTGTATACAGCGATTCTGCGACTCTCCCCATCAGGAAGCTGGGTCTTCTCCACACTGCTTGAACCTGAGCTGTCCAGTGACTGGCTTTGGCCAACACAATGCAACAGAGGAACATTGTCCCCGGGCCTCAAGAGGTCCTTCTGCTTCCACTGTTTTATGGAAACCCGACATTCCCATGGAAACAAGCCAGCCCACCCTACTGAAGAAGGAGACAACTGGCTACCCAACCCACTCTCTTGGCCGGCAGACAGGACCAGCCCCAGCCCCCAGCTGACCTGCCAGCTATCACAGATGCGTGATGAAGCCCAGCCAGGCCAACACCAAGCTGACCGTACTCATGAGGCAACAGATGTTTGTTGTTCTAATCCACTGATTTTGGGAGTAGCACACAGCCATGGCTAAACGACAAAATACCAGCCTACCCTGGAAATCCCAAATCAGAGAATGTGCTGCTTCCCAAAGCCATCTGGAAGTCTTAGATTCTCATACCACCTTCTCTGAGAAAATTCATACTGGAAGATTGGGGTTTTCCAAGCCAGACATTTACCTTCTATTTATCCTTCAACAGCACAGTATCACCAAGTGTGATGATGTTTCTAAGGAATCTTCCTTCAGTTTCTCACTTGGAAGTCAGGAATAGAGTCCCCTTTACCACAGACCTGGCCTCACATTTGGGAATCTCACCTTATCCATCTTCTCCACTCACATCGACAATGACTTTTGAACCTGGGACAGAGGACTCAGCTGAGAGACCGTTGTTCTAGAAAAGGGAAGAGTTCTAGGAAAAGGGAAAGAGAAGAGTTCTAGGAAAAGGGGAACAGAGCAGAAGGCAATGAGCAATTGACACCGGGCTGGAGTTGGAGGCAACATTGGGCCTGGAGACAGGACGTGACACAGAATCTCAACAGAAATTGGGGGAACAAAGGAGAGGGAGTTGGTTAGTGATGACTGAATAGTAGCAATGAGATCACCTTTGTCTCCCCTTTTCCCTTGTTTCTTTTGTTACTGTGTCTGAAAGGGAGAAAAGGATAGACAGAAAAGCAATACATCTTCCTTCCCACCCTTCCCCCTTTTCCTGTGCCTGCTGTGAGTTGGGCAGGAGCCCCAGCGCATGTCTCGGTAGAAACAGCTGTCTCTGCCTCCAGCCTCCTCCCTTTGTCCTGTCCTGACCCCTTCTTATCACCACCTACGGTAAGAGGTGAACACGGGGATTATGGGGACATGGCATTGGTGGGATTCCTCTCGACACTTTGATGACCAGCCTGTTAGTCATGGATGAAACTATGAGGAGTCATGCTTCCGTGACTGGACAGAGAGACCCTCACTCTTCCTAACCAACGAGGACTACTATCTCTTAGGGACCTGGTGTGTGTCAGCTGGAGGAGACAGGGCCGTGCTCCTTGTGATCAACGGAAGAGAGTTTGTTTTGTTATATTTTAAGGTAAGGAAGGAATCTACAATCATCATCAGGAGCCTGTTCTAATAAATACCCCGGCAGGATAATTTTTTATAATAATGTGTGGGGTTGTATTTTCCCTATATTTCACTTTGAGCCTCTCTATAGAGCAGAGGGGCAGGTTTATATTTGTGTTACAGACTCCAAAGCAGTAAAGACAACTACTTATAAAGACAACTACTGCATTCTTAAATCTTCATTAAAGATATTAAAATATTAAAAATATTATACTGCCCCGTGGTGCTGGAAGGAAAAGAGAAAAAGGAGAAAGGGAGGCAAGGGAGAGAAGGGGTCAAATCTGCAGCTATGGTGACCAGTGGAACCCTGTTTTCCTTGACTCTTACCACCCTGGGAAGGAACAAGAGCTTAGAGTGGATTCACAGGTGCACCCAGAAGTGCTGAGTCCCAGGCAGAAGTGGTCCAATCTCAGCAAAGATTCATACACCCTCTGGGTAGAAACCCAGAGCCAAACTTTGGAGACAAGCAGGGACCTCAGCAGTAAGGATGTCAGCAGAAATCACGCTGCTTTGGAGCATAGAATCCTTCCCTTCATCAGGCTCCATGCTCAGCAGAGTCTACTTAAGATTCTCTCTCCCTCTCCCTCTGCGCACCCTCCCCCCATCAATAAATAAATCCTTTTCAAAAAATATTAATGACGTAATAGAATGCATTCAAAGAACCCAGCACAGGACAGAAGCTGGGTAAAGCAGGTTGTGTTGTTCTGTCTTTATAAGACAAAAATACCCATGCATCAAACTTCTGGTGTCTTAAGACGAAATCAGTACAGAAAAAAACTTCAGTCTGCTCCACAATAACCTTTTCCCACAGCTCATTACAGGAGCAAGTTAGCAGCCTGCCACGTAGGCAGTAGGTTGTCAGGAAGCACAAAGACCTGGACACAGAGAAAAGAAGCAAAAAGAAAAGAAGCATTTTCTCAAATCCATGGAAACTGCAGACTTATATAAATTTCATTATACAATTTGCCATTGCTACAGATTCATATACTATTTTCAGCTTTATTTTGCTTTTGCTTAAAAAAAAAAAAGAAAGCCATCTTGCAGCTGCCAAAATATGAATTGGGACACTCGTCCACCTGTCACCCTCACCTAGGCTCAGACACGCTCGTGACTGTCACCATTCTCCAGACTCATAGTCCATCTCTGTAGCTCATGGCTCACGTTGCCATGGAAGGTAAGTGATGGTGACCCTTCCCTGTGCACCTGATCTCAATGAGGTTATTAAAAATGGAAAAGCATCATTCACATGTCACTGAATCTCTTCAAGGAGGATGAGAATGTGGCAGCTGTGATGATGTAGAGCAAAGTGGCTTTTAATTCCCAGATCTTCATGAATACAAACTACAGTTGTGTCTATATCTTAAAAACCACATCAAAGGGAAGGGGGAAATGGTAAATTTGTACCTGACTTCTGGTGACTGGAAATCTTAAACTACAATCCACTCTCTACACTGGCCCCCAACTATCACGTAACACACACCTGGCAATCCTTTTTAGGTCTCTACATCTACTTCTTTATATCAGCCAGTAGCCTTTACTTTTAAGGGGGTGGGTTTTAAACAGTGGTTATATTGCAGTTGGCTAAGAGTCAATTTAGCATCAATCTCTTCCCAACTCTACATTTTGTGTTGGCACATTGTTGACTTTGAATCAGCCACAATGGAGATATTTACACAACAGAAAATGGCAAATGCCAAAAAATCAGTTTTGTGGAGTTTTTTAAGGATAGATGGTTTGTTTATTTGTTTGTTTGTTTGTTTGTTTGTTTGAAAGAGAGAGAGAGAAAGGGAGAGAACATATGAGCAAGGGGAGGGGCAAAGGAAGAGGGAGGCAAGCAGACTCTGCTCAGAGGGAGCCTGATAAAATACGAGGTTTGATCCCACATCCCTGAGATCATGACCTGAGCCAAAATCAAGAGTCAGATGCTTGACCAACTGAGTCACCCAGGTGCCCCTAAATAGATGGTTCTTAAAAACTAATTACCAGGATCCCTGGGAGGCTCAGCGGTTTAGCTCCTGCTTTCGGCCCAGGGCGTGATCCTCGAGTCCCGTGATCGAGTCCCGCATCAGGCTCCCTGCAGGGAGACTGCTTCTCCTTCTGCCTGTGTCTCTGCCTCTCTTTCTCTCTGTGTCTCTCATGAATAAATAAAAATATTTAAAAAATAAACAATAAAAAAATAAACTAATTATCAACATAGCCCTGGTTTAAGGAAGGTGAATGGAAGCAATCATGAGGATACCAGGTGCTTCAGCAGAAGGAATTGATGGTGTTGGAGATGGAAAAGTGGCAGAAATGAGGTTCACAAAAAAGGGGGCCCAAGGCAAACAATACCACCACCTACTCCACCATTTCTCCTGAATTGTCTGCTAATGCCCCACCACAGATTGTAGGGCCCTCCCTGTGCCACACTACCTAGTACGTTCCTTTGCATAGTCTCACCTCATCTCCAAAGATGCTCATAAAAGCCATAGATCTTATTCTCCGAAGGTGTACCCAGATGAAACTTGTATATAACACATTAGATAATCTTTCCAGAGTGGAATACCACCTCCTTGCAAACTGATTAAAATTTTTTATCAAAACAAGTCATATATATATATATATATATATATATATATATATATATTCATTTTTCTTTTTTTTTCCTTTCAAATGTAAGGAAAGCTCATCTCTGTGTTGAGCTTCTGGTGTTCAAGTAGAAACCTGATGCCTGTCTGTATGTTATTTTAGCTGCTAAATTAATTGAATTATTGAGATAGTGAGAAGCAATGAACTGCTTATAAGGAATCATATTTCATGGTCTTCACCACTTTAACTGCAAAGGACAACGTAATCTATACTTGAGGTAACAGGTATAACTTCTAAATCATTTATTTTTCTTCCCTTGTTTACTAGAAAGGAAAAGCTTTTGTGATGCTGGAAAAAAGGAAATGAATAATACAAGAAATTATATACCCATGATGTTAATATTGGCACAAAGTTGGGTCTCAATCCAACCTTATCTACAGAACTAAAATAGCCAAACAAAATACACAGTACACATTTATTCTGAAAATCTTTGAGTCTGATTTCAATTAGGCTATGAGGGAGACACAAAAACTTAATGAACTATTGGACTAATGACACGTTTATTGAGTGATCAAGAGCAAACACAGTTAATATTTAAAGAAATTACCTTCTTTAAAGGACACTTTTTTTTTTAATTTATTTTTTATTGGTGTTCAATTTACCAACATACAGAATAACCCCCAGTGCCCGTCACCCATTCACTCCCACCCCCCGCCCTCCTCCCCTTCTACCACCCCTAGTTCGTTTCCCAGAGTTAGCAGTCTTTACGTTCTGTCTCCCTTTCTGATATTTCCCACACATTTCTTCTCCCTTCTCTTATATTCCTAAAGGACACTTCTTTATAGGATAATGATAAAAGCGGTAGGTCTCTTAAAGAGAAGATGTTTAATAATATTAAACTTCAGCTCTATTTCACATCCACAGCCTCTAAAATGTAAAGTAGTAGATTGCATTAATGGCCCCAATTCTTCATTCCTCCATATAGCTATGCCCTTTCCCAGGAGACTGCAATTCTGCAAAAATGTGTATTTCCTGACCCCTTGACTTCAAGTTCAGTCATGTGTCTTGCCAATGAGTAAAGTATGAAAAGGTCTTACATGTTTCCACTTGCTCTCTGCAGCTTCTGTCATCACTGAGAGGCAATGCCTGGGCCAGTCTGTTATCTCAGTAGGAAGATATAAAGCACGTGAAGAAGAGCTTTGCCAGATAACACACTCTAGTCAAGTGAAGCTTAGAACAGAGTCATCAGCCAACCCACAGACACATGAGCAGGCCCAGCCAAATTAGCCAAGCCGTCAACCCACAAGTATATAGGCTATAACAATATATGGCTATTATAAGCTGCAGAGTTTTAAAGTGGTTGGTTACACAAAATAGCTACCCATACATATATAATGTTACTCCCTTTCACAGTTTCTCCGTGAAGAGTGAAGAGCTTCACATACACAAAGGATTTCCTGATCACCACGCAAGTGATTCTCAAAATCATTTCCATTTCATAACTATAAATGTGGAACACTTTTCATAAGAAGCGACATTATCATATTACTCCTATCAAGTCTCAGAATGGGTTCAATACCAGAAAGATTGAACAAATTACCAAAATAACTATGTGTTAGGTCCTGGACATGCAGAATTGATGAAGAGCTCTGAACAAGAGCTTATGGTCTATGTTGGGGAAAGAAAAACTTTTCTCTACCCTTCAAGATTCTTCTTGCTAGTCTGAGAATTAAACAGACATGAGACAGATTAACAGGAGGGGGAAAAAAAACAACCAAAGTTTAATTATGTGCACACAGAAGCTTAATAATAAATTGAGACTCCAAAAAAGGTCAAGACAGGCAGCTTTTATACTTTTTCAACAAAGAAACAATAAACCTTTGAGGAAATGACAAGACAAAGAAAATTTATGCTTGAGAGCTTTAATTAGTAAGGAATTCTAAATAGAATTTGGGCCAGAGTACTGAATTAGTAAAAGTAACCAAGTTTGTCTATATAGACATTTTAGCTCTGAATTCCCTAGATCTCTGGTGATAAGAATGTTTCTTTACCTCCTGATACTGGGAAGGTATCTTTCACATGGGAGATCTTCTTCCTGATTTGGGGGGACAAAGAGAAGTCAGAGGGTTCTTCTTAAACTGGCCGTTTCTTAAGAAATGTTAATAATCAATATGCTAAAAAAAAAAAAAAATCAATATGCTAAGTGGCACATTTTGGGGTGGCCTGCCCTTGGCCCCCACATCCATCAAGGGCCTGATGATGCCAAGACAAAGAGTCAGAGTCCCAGTCAAGTGCCTTTTTAAATCCAGATATGTTTAGTTCTGATTTCTTAAATTGGAAGCACCAGTTTGTAAAGACCTTCTTCATTTAGAGAGACTTGAGTTTTACAAGGGGCTCCAAATATTATAATATGCAATATTTGAAGATTTTAGGCAGGTAAGAAGTTGAAATTGAAAACCAAGGATAGCTTAAATTCTAGAAGAAAACTTAGGAAGTAATCAGTATGCTTTCATATTGAAGGTAGTAAGCTTGGACTTTTCTCATTTAACAATAAATTTTCACCAAGTTATCTACTCTCTCCATAGCTGCTGGAAGTTTTTTTCTTCCCAATTTCCCCGGAGTGTCATGGGCTCAAACATGTAGGAAGAAAGGAACTGACATTACTCTGGTCGCTGTGGAGTGATTTTGGTGAACAAATGTGAAAGGAGGCACACCGGGGTGGCTCATTCTGTTAAGCATCTGCCTTTGGCTCAGGTCATGCTCCCAGGGTCCTGAGGTCCTGCTTCTCCCTCTCTCCCCAGCTTGTGCTCTCTATCGCTCACTCTCCCTTTCTTAAATAAATAAATAAAAATTAAAAAAAAATTTTTTTAAATATGAAAGGAGATCAATTTTAAAATTCTTCTCAGTTAATTTTCTGATTACAATATGTAAATATGCTTTTTTATACTCAAAATTCATAGTAATTACATCTGTGATGAAATCACAATTTTCCCCATTTCATGTTAATCTTTCCTCATAAATAAGCCTTGCAAATACGGTTTAGAAGTCTTTTATATTAAGAATTTCTATATTCTAAATCTACATAAATCCAAGAGATTTTGTGAGGGTATTTATGGCTTATTTACTTATATTACTTTCTCTAAGAAACTATGGATGATTACTTTGATGGGGAAATGTAAATAAAATAATAATGATAATAATCAGTGGCTCAAAGTACTTCACATGTTTAAACTCATTTAATTCTCACAGCTTTGTAAAATAGGTGTTACTATCTATAACAGTTTATAGAACAGGAGATGGGCACAGAATGGTTTTCTGAGTTGCCCAAGGTCACAGAACTAATAACAGAACCAGAGTTTGTTTGTTTGTTTGTTTGTTTGTTTTTTAAAGATTTTATTTATTTATTCATGAGAGACAGAGAGAGAGAGGCAGAGACACAGGCAGGGGGAGAAGCAGGCTCCATGCAGGGAGCCCAGTGTGGGACTGGATCCCAGGTCTCCAGGATTACACCCCGGGGCCAAAGGCAGGCACTAAACTGCCGAGCCACCCAGGCGTCCCAGAACCAGAGTTTAAAAGCAGTATTTCCCTGATGGGAAGTGATGTGGAGCATTTCCTCATGTGCTTGTTGGCCATGTCTATGTCTTCCTCTGTGAGACCATATAATGTTTGTCCTTCTCTGATTGACTTACTTCACTCAGCATCATACCCTCCAGGTCCATCCACATCGAAGCAAATGGTGGGTATTTGTCGTTTCTAATGGCTGAAGAATATTCCATTGTATACATAGACCACATCTTCTTTATATGTCATCTGTTGATGGACACCGAGGCTCCTTCCACAGTGTGGCTATTGTGGACATTGCTGCTATAAACATCGGGGTGCAGGTGTCCTGGCGTTTCATTGCATCCGTATCTTTGGGGTGTGGAAGGGGAGGTGGGCAGGGGGTGGGGGTGAATGGGTGACGGGCACTGAGGGGCGCACTTGACAGGATGAGCACTGGGTGTTATTCTATATGTTGGCAAATTGAACACCAATAAAAAATAAATTTATAAAAATAAAAATAAAAACAAAATAAAATAAAATAAAAGCAGTAAATCCTCCAGAGTCTTTGCTTAGACCAACCGAGATAGGCATCTCTCCCCTAAAGCAAAAGGCATCCCGACCCCTCGCCTACTGTATACTCTTAGGCATTCAGACCGGCTCTGACACTCACCAGAAGTTGGGAAGGTGGGTGCCTCTTATGTGCAAAGCACAGTGAGCGAGGCACTGGAAACAGTCCTTAAACAAGGCAAAGTATTTGCATTCTTTGGGCTTGAATCTCAGTGAAAAAAGTAACTAAATAAACAGTTAAAATGTAAAAAATATAATTTAGCTAAGGGGTTAGAAAAAGCCTCCTAGAGAAAGGAGCATTTAAATTGAGATCTGGGGGCACCTGGGTGGCTCAGGGTTGAGTGGCTGCCTTCAGCTCAGGTCATGACCCAGGGCTGGATCCCCAGGGATCGGATCCCACATCCCAGCAGGGAGCCTGCCTCTCCCTCTGCCTGTGTCTCTGCCTCTCTCTGGGTCTCTCATGAATAAATAAATAAAAATCTTCTCGAAAGATGAATGAATAAAGAAGATGTGGTCTATGTATACAATGGAATATTACTCAGCTATTAGAAATGACAAATACCCACCATTTGCTTCAACGTGGATGGAACTGGAGGGTATTATGCTGAGTGAAGTAAGCCAGTCGGAGAAGGACAAACATTATATGTTCTCATTCATTTGGGGAATATAAATAATAGTGAAAGGGAATATAAGGGAAGGGAGAAGAAATGTGTGGGAAATATCAGAAAGGGAGACAGAACATAAAGACTCCTAACTCTGGGAAACAAACTAGGGGTGGTGGAAGGGGAGGAGGGCGGGGGGTGGGGGTTACTGGGTGACGGGCACTGAGGGGGCACTTGACAGGATGAGCACTGGGTGTTATTCTGTATGTTGGTAAATTGAACATCAATAAAAAATAAATTAATTTAAAAAAATAAATAAAAATAAATAAATAAATAAAAATCTTATAAAAAAATAAAATGAATTTAGATCTAAAAGATGAATAGGAGTTAGTCAAAGAGTAGAGGAAATATCATTAGCAAAAGCCAACAACTAGAGAGCACGCGAGAGCAGTAGAGTGTGCCTGACGTTTCTAGAGAGGGACAGGAGCAAATGACAGGAGATTAGCTCGAGGGGATGGGACTCCCATTGAGGAAAACAGAAAATCGTTAAAGAGTTTAAAGGTAGGAGTCACATGGCTCGATCTACATATAGGAAACATAGTAAGAGTTGTATTTGGGGCAGAGTGGCCTGTGCCCCTATGATTGCCAGCTCAGGGGAGTAGCCATTGGATGGCCCGAGAGGGTGTTACGTGAAGTAAGTCAGACAGAGAAAGACAAATACCATATGATTTCATGTCTATGTGGAATCTAGAAAACAAAGTATATGCATAGATGGAACAATCTGGTGGTTGCCAGAGGGGAAGGGGAGGGGACACAGGCAATATACAAGGAAGAGATTAAGAGGTACAAACTTCCAGTTATAAAAGAAATAGGACAAGAGGATGTTCAGCATATAGAATATAGTTAATAATAATGTAAGCACTCTGTACGGTGACAGGTGGTAGCTAGATTTACCAAGGTGACTACTTCGCGGGCATATCAATATTGAAGGGGATCCCTGGGTGGCTCAGTGGTTGAGTCTGCCTTTGGCCCAGGGCGTGACCCCGGGGTCCTGGGATGGAGTCCCACGTCGGGCTCCCTGCATGGAGCCTGCTTCTCCCTCTGCCTGTGTCTCTGCCTCTCTCTCTATGTCTCTCCTGAGTAAATAAATAAAATCTTTAAAAAAAAAAAGTCAATGTTGGATCACTATGTTATACACCTTAAACTAAGGTAATATTTTATGTCAACTACACTTTAACTTTTTTAATGTGGCGGGGGGGGGGGGGGGGGAGAAAAAGAAAAAGAGGAGTCCCCGTCATCTCCTTCCTCATCGAGAGTCTTCTAGCAAAGACCCACAACTCCTACCCAGTGACAGCTTTGTCTGTTCTGGTTCCTCCCATCTTACAAAAACAAAAACAAAAACAAAAACAAAACAAAACCAAAAAAAACTACAACAACAAAAAAAACCAAAACCATCCTTGAGGAACCCCTCTAGGTTTCATCCCATTCCCCTGCTCGCTTTCATTCTTCACTCTGCTCCAGTCGGGCTTTGATCCCTGTCCTCTACTGGAACCGCTCTCTCCAACGTCACTGGCAGAAGTGTTGCCAACTCCAGGGGTCATTTGTCTGTGGTCTGTCCATGTCCCGGCACGAGTCCGCACCCTTCTCTAAGGACACTTCATTGTCTTGGCTTCTGTCACTGTTGGAACTGCACATTTGACTCCCACCTTACCAGCTTCTCCCCCAGCGCTTCCTGTGCTGGCTCTCTCTCTCTCTCTCTCTCTCTCTCTCTCTCCTCTCTCTCTCCCAGGCTCAAACTCCAATTGTTGGCAGGCCCAGGGACTCTCCTCTCCATCCCCACCCTCTTTCAGGCTGATCTCATTACGCACCCACAGTTTTAAATATCAGCTAAATGCCGGTTACTCTCAACTGGGCATCTCCAACTCTGCTATTTCCCAAATTTTCATTTTACCCTGGGCCCCGCACATTACGTACTCGGTCCCATACTCGGTACAGGATTGCTGAATTCATCAATGAGGGAAGGACTAAAGGATCTATGGTGCTGCATCTTCTGTCTGTGACTTTCACAGAGAGCGTTTGCTGATTTCCCACACCCGCTAGCACACAGACTCAGCGGAAGAGAAAGACCTTTGGGGGAAAATCACAATTGTTTCTGAGGGAAAAGTCCACTGTATTGAAACAGTAATTCAGAAAGCAGTTGCATAATTTTGTTGCTCTTTTAACCTTTAGAATTTTATCACAACTATAATTATGCTTATCAGAAGATAGAAGGCAGATAAAGCTGATGAGTCATAACTGGGTCGATCTTTCTTTATCATTTGCTTTTTGATCCTAATATAGCTTTTAATTTTTATTCCATAATTTACTCTTCCTTGAAATGATAACAAGGAACTCTTTCTATTTTAAGAGGTATTAAAAATTTTAGGTTTCTCAGAGGTCTTCCGAAGTCTTAGTTTTAAGTCTACAGACTGTGGCATTCCACTAAAGCCACTGGTTCCACCAAAATTCTTTACTAATTTCACATTCCTCTTTACTGTGTTAAATGTTAAATATTGTAAATTCTAATTTTTAGTGGACTTTGTCTTGTAACTGTGCTTTTCTTCCATCCTTACACTTACAATAATGGTTCAATAATATTTTTCTCAATTGCCCTTTTTAATAGCTGTGTTATTATTGTCTCCCTCCTTCGTGTGCCCTTGAACTACAGGCCGAGGTAAGACACTGCAGTTAGAAAGAGAGAGACCTAGTTCTAATCTTGGCTGTGCTACCAATCAGCCATGGAAGCTTAATATATAGAATTCTGAATATTTTATTTAAGTGAAGAGCTTGAGATCCATGGGGTTAAATGATCTGCCCAATTAGAAAATGCTAAAGGAACAGAATAAATTGAAGATATTCTTATTTTCATCCTCATTCTGTAAATCAATTAATTGTGGCTTTTATTTCTATACTTTTTAGTAACAATATTTGCTGGATTCCTAAATGTGGGCAAAATCTAATTCTCCAGGTTTAACAGATGAGTGAGCCCTAAACTTGTCTTGTACCAGACTGAAACAAGGAAACTAAAGGGACCCCATGAAAAACTGCTTTTTGCTCCTTTTCCTGCTTCTATTGCTAAGACCTACACCCCTGCCCTACACATGCCTTATGGAACCGATAATGTATGTCGTCCTTCTAAAGGTCAAGGGTTTAATGATTTCTTTGGAGTCTTCCAGCATAATAGATAACCTCCGAGGAGTGACTGGGAAGGGTCATCAGAAATGTTCTCCAAGATCCTTGACTCATCAAGATCCCTGGACCCAGGGCCTAAGGGACTTCTGGAGCGCACCTGGAGGCTCCTGATTACAGCGAAGACATCGCACAGGACCACCGTCCTCCATGAAAACCCCAAACAAAGAACGAGACTCGTGTTTCCTTTCTGAGTCTCCCGGATGCGCTGTCCGTATCTACACTCTCTCTCTCTTCAATAAACTCAGCTCACACTTGATCTCCAGGCTGCCTGACGCCAAAGCCTGTCCTGCGTGTCCTGTGGGACCTCCCTGTGCGTCCTCCGCCGGCCAGGCTGCATCAAGACCTAGTAACGAAGCCTCCTCCCCCAGATGTCCCCCATTGCCAACCATGGTGAGTAGGCCTTGAACTTAAGAGTCCGCCTGCTTGCTGGTGAAGATCTCTGTCTCTAGAAGTCCCCGAGCTCAGTAGCCCCTCCAGACAGTGCACTGCGTCTGCACACCGCTCCAGCCCGAAGCTGCCGCTGAGCTGGGCCACGAGAAAGCAAGTGGCCAGCGCGCCCCGTGAGCACAGCTTGGGCCTCCGGCCAGGCCGCCCGAGCCACGCAGGATGCTTCTCCCACGCGCGGCGCTGCTCCACGGCTCTGACCCCTGCTCTGAGCACCACGGAGCCTGGACTGAGGCTTCGCGGGCCTGGGCGCACCTGAGCAGCCAGGTGAGGCCACGCTGCCCCGGGCAGGGCTCCCTGCGGCCTCTCCAGCCCCTTGCTCCCGGCTCTCTGTGCCCCTTTCCCTTCAGAGCAAAACACTCCCGGTCTCCTGGAGCCACTGAGGGCGGGGGGCCGCCGGCGCCCTCTGACCGGCCTGCCCTTTACATCACACTGCCACTCTTTCTACACTCCTCACCACTGAAAACGCCTAATTACAGTCCCTGGATCTCAACTAGATGGTAAAAGAAAAAGAATTTAACCATATCGACCCGTACTGTTGATTGATTCACACATTCAACTTGCACTTCCTGAGATGGGCCTCTCATGACAGGCGTCATTCGACTCGCATTTCTTGCCTTTATGTCAGATATTGAATGGTTCCAATAACATAGAAAGATTTGTGGAAAAAAAAAAAGAAAGATGTGTGTAAATGATATTTACCAACTAATTATACCCATATAAATTGTTACCTAAGCCCCCAAAGTGTTTTTAACCCAAATGATTTTCAATTGATAAAATTTTAAACTGTGGTGTGTGGGACCCCTGGGTGGCTCAACGGTTGAGCATCTGCCCTCGGCTCAGGACGTGACCTTGGGTCCTGGGATCGAGTCCCGCATCAGGCTCCCTGCATGGAGCCTGCCTCTCCCTCTCTCTGTGTCTCTGCCTCTCTCTGTGTGTCTCATGAATAAATAAGTAAAATCTTTTAAACTGTTGTGGAGGCAACGGAAAGAGGGAGAGTGAGTTGAGAAATGTACCTAAATCCTATCCTTTAGGCTACTCTCCTTATAATCAGAAAAACCTAGGGAGAATGGAGGAACAAGTGTTCATAAATCAATTTCCTTCCCCTACAGAGTTAGGCTTCACCAAATGCCTTTAAGCCACTACGTACTTTGCTATTGTATCTGAGGGGACACCGTAGAATCAACCCTACGGAGAGAATTGGCCTCCACAGGTGGCTGAGAGGAAATGGATTGTTTGCATGGAAGGAACGGGGTCATTCTCATCTTTGCATCCCCAGCACTGTGTAAAATCAATCCCTGAAGAAGTGGTTCTCTCCTGGAGGAACCCCTAAGACATATCCACTACAGGATGGCCCTTTCTGACCCGTATAAGGCAGCCTACCATGGTCCCAAGTGCAAGGCTTTGGCCCCTCATTGAAAGGGGACACCTTTGGTTACAGAGGGACACGCACAATTCCACCTCCAGCCTGTGAGTTTCTGGCCTGGGGCAGCTGCCAACAGCCCGGAGCAGAGGCATCACCACTAACCAAAAAGCATAGAATCCACGGCACCTGGACTCTTGGTTGTGCCCCAGAGTAAGTGAGGCATCTCCCAGGCTCCATTCCCCTTTATTCAGCGGCCCTCACATACACCCCTGGTGGGTCCTGCCAAAAGGGGGGTTATCGTCATTTCCACAAGCAGATTTCCACCCATGTGGAAGCTACTTGCAGCTCTGTCATGACCACTAACATGACACATTTTTTTTTATTTTAAGGAAATACTGTTTTTAGCCCAGTTAAGAATGTTATATTGGTTATACCTTACTTTTTAGAGGAAAATCTATAGACAAGCAAGAAGGTAGAAACTCCAAAAAAAGAAATGCATTGTTAGGGACCAAAAAAAAAAAAAAAAAAGAAAGAAAGAAAAAAAGAGAAAAAGTGTGCTGTTTAAGAACAAGTGTTATGTTTATGTTTAAATGTTTGTTATTAGCATTTGAGACCCTCTATCAACCAACACATCTAAACATTTTGGACAAAGCCTCTAAGAAAGTACAATTGCAATAATGCCAAAAAGAGCTACTTTTGTAATTTTAGGCAATACCATTTAGATCACATTCCTGTGTGTTTTCATTTACTCGTCAGGTGCCAGATCCTATTAAAGAGCAATTAGCTATTCAACGAGCCAAAACAAACAAACCCCAATCAGAATTTCCATATCATATTAAGCAAGATGAGATATTAACCTTTTTGTACCTTTTTATTATGAACTTCTTGAACCTTTAAAAAACAACAACAATAAAATGACTTAACAAAGTCACTTCTATCAAAGTAAAAATTCACGTGATAAGCCATTTTAGTAATGCTGGAGAGGAAATGTGTTCCTAAAATACAATAAATATTCTGATTGCAGATTTTGAGTCCCGATCAAGGGTATTGCCTGAGTGACGGATGCTGAATTCAGGAAGCACAGCCCCGTGTGGCTACAGCAAATCCTGATACCTCAGTAGCCTTGTAAGTGACAGAGACACCCGAGTGTTTGCAGCAGAGCCCCAAAATCACCCGGGCCTGGTTAGGAGGTCTCTTGCTCCCTTTTCCTTACAGCCTCTGGATAAATGCAAACAGTCTGAACTTCAGAATCTGAACTCACCATCTAATATAACAGAAATGAGAGGATCATTTTGCAAACCACTTACTGTGAAGTTCAGGAATGTCTAAGCATCTACTTCATACTAGTTTTCTTCTCAGCCGTCCTACTCTCTCCGCAGTACGCTTTTGTAAAGGTGGATTAAAAATCTACAAATTACAATATTAAGATTTCACAAAAAAAAAAAAAAAAAACAAGAGAGAGAGAGAGAGAGAATAGACTACAGCTTTAAGTCTACTAATGCCAGGAATAAATGAAATCTTATAGATATTTTTAAAAACTCTCCTCCTCCCAACCTCAAAACCCTGTAACCAATATTAACTATTACAACTCATGTAGCTCAAGAAGAAATTTTGCTTGAGAGAGATGACACATCAACTACAGAAATAATAAGGCCATGGAAACCATGTCCATGTGCAAACGGTAACAATCAATCAGCAAACAGTTATTGAGTATCTACGAGCAAAAATACTGTCCTCGGTGCTATGAAGCAGTTCAATACTAAATACAGTTCAAAACTGAATAAACTCTCCAGTGGCTTTGAATCCCTTACGAATGATAAAAGAACCAACGTATAAGATACATTTAGAAAACAGAGAAGCTGTGTTGATGCTTGTTTAGTTGTATCAGGCCCGGGTATCTTACCCAACAAATCAGGGCAAGAATGCCAATTCCATGGGGTCACTGAGAGAATTATGTCAGATGAGTGTCCATAAAGCATCTAGGGCAGTATTTGGCACTTAATTGACATTCATCAAATGACAGTTGGGCTGATGGCTGGTGATATTGTCTATGAAGAGAACCCACTGAAGAGAGCAATCAGGAAACTCCTGTTTTATATATGTTCAGATTTAAGGGATAGATGATATTTGAATTCTAAATAAATGGGAATAAACACTGATGTGTGCTAAGGTCTTTCCTGAAAAGTGAGTAGAGGGGCTCGGGAATCCTAGGAGAGGCCTCCTGGTATGCTCTTCTAGGTTTGCCCTAGGAGAGACCACATGGCCAGGGCTTGGGGAGATTCAGGAATTCAGGGTCAGCTGAGTGAAGTAAGTCAGTCGGAGAAGGACAAACATTATATGTTCTCATTCATTTGGGGAATATAAATAATAGTGAAAGGGAATAGAAGGGAAGGGAGAAGAAATGTGTGGGAAATATCAGAAAGGGAGACAGAACATAAAGACTCCTAACTCTGGGAAAGGAACTAGGGGTGGTAGAAGGGGAGGAGGGCGGGGGGTGGGAGTGAATGGGTGACGGGCACTGGGTGTTATTCTGTATGTTGGTAAATTGAACATCAATAAAAAAAATATTAATATATTTAAAAAAAAGGAATTCAGGGTCAGGAGGGATCTCTCCTCACAATGGCACATTTCTTGTTATCTCAGGAATTGAAAGACCTGAAAGAACAAGACAGATCGTTTTCTAACTAACACATCTCAGAAACTAACTCTTCCATATTCCCTTAGAGGGAAGCCCAAACCCCTCAAGTGGTAAGTGGGTGGGGAAACAGATTGGGCCTCTGTTTTTCCCAATCTCTCTCTGCCTTCCTCTCTGGTATGCCTTTTCCTTCCTTCACTCGGAAAACCTCTCCTCTCTATACTGCATTCCCCAGGCTTTTGAACTCAAAATTGACTTGCTTGCCTTTGTCCCAATCACCTTAGTAGGATGCCCCAGAAAGGGGGAAAACTGGGAGTATGGCTTATAATTATGCAGGGAGAAAATGAAACTTTTCTATCTACCATTCTAGGTTCATTACCCGGGATCCTGCAAAATTAAAGTGACAAAAGACAGATTAACAGATGAAAGAGCATACAATTTTATTTGATGTTCATTTTTACAGGACATGGAGGCTTCTTAGAAAAGAAATGAAGACCCAAAGAAGCAGATAGGCCTGAAAGCTCATATACTATTTTTAACAAACAGCAAGAAACTGTGGAGATGTGATGAGACAAAGGAAAAGGGATTTTAGGGGCTTCTAGTGGCTACAAACTGTGAAAGATAAATATATGTGGAAAAATAATGAAAGACAAGGACTATTCTAGCAAAGTTTGTTTATGTGGGCCCATCTTGGTGCCAACTTTTCCCCTTTCTCACAGCCATAAAACTTTCCTGAGAGAGGAGATTTATGGCAATCCTTATTTCTCAGGAGTGCCTGCTTTTGGTCAGACGAAGAAAGTTCTGGGAGGGTTTCTTTCTGCATCTGTTGAATCTCAAGTGACTTCAGCTCAAAATAACTCTTATGCCAAAGTGGTATATTTGGGGATGGCATATTATAATCCCCTTCAATTATAATGACAATTATTGAAAAGAAACAGGACCAAAATGGAGTCACTCATGCTAAGCCCCACCAAGACTTAATACCTAACATAAGGCAATTTTAGCCTCTCCCAGGAGTGGGATTTTTAACCAATTTTAACCTGGAATTTCCTAATTAGCACTAGTGAGGTCATCTACATGATAAGACCATTTGCCCTCCACCCTGAGGGAAGGTGACCTTGCCTGAAACAATCCTTTCTTTTCTTTTGCTAATAACTTCCTGGTCCTGCCTGGTTCTGCCTACAAAAGCCTTCCATTTCCTAAGGCTTTACAAAAGTTCCTCAGAGCTCCTTTCTGTCTGCCAGGTGGGGTGCTGTCTAATTCATTAGTCATTGAATAAGGCCAATTTGATAAGGTCTTTAAACGTACTCAGCTGAATTTTTTAAAAAACACATGGAAACAAGAGAACATTACAACTTTCAAACTAACTGCTTGGCCCAGGCTCACCCTGTTCACACTCCATATTCCATATGAAAAGGATAGTAAGATTGTCACAAAGGTAATGTTTTGACTCTTAAGCAATTAGTTTAAGGTCTCTGGGAATACAACTTTAGAAGGAGCAACAGGGCAACTTTACTAATTAAACCTGAACTAATAAAAGCATCTGGACTGTCTCTGCTAAGGCTCCAGGTCTTTTGACACGTGGCATAAGTTGAGCAGAAATTTTAGAGAACGGAAGTGAAAGATATTTATTTTATTTATTTGTCTAAATAATGATCTCAGTTCTATTTTTCTCATGATCTTTAATAGGACCATAGTTCTAAAGTTATTTCTTTAAGGATATTCCTGATGCCGAAAAAGAAATCAGTGTAGGCATAGACATAATCTTTGGGAATTATTGCCCATGCCTAACGTCTTAAAAAAGCAGAAACCAAGCTTTTCTTATGCTACAAAAGACCACCTATAAATTCTCAGTAATTTTTGGTTCAAGTGAAAGTGCTGCATTTTCAAAACAAAATGCCTTTTGCTATTTAAAATGCTTATTACAAGTTTCATGTCAGGGTTACTGCATGTCAATGGTAGTATATGTGTCTTGATGCATTCCAATATTGCCACATTTCTCTAGCATTCCATCACTTTAGCACACTGGGTTAAGCTCAAACTCTGTTACTATGACAACAGAGATCACTGGCTGCTTGCACCAGCATGCTCCTCTGTAAATCACACTTTTATGGGTAATTTTACTAACAAAGCATTGTTTAAATTGCTTCAAAGTTATAGCAATTATGTTTTAGATTACAAACATCATAGTAGAGAGAAAAGCAAATGGAGTAACTCTAGACCAGGATTATAATAGTGCAACTGCAGACAGATGCATTTTTACTGGGTAGGGCTCCTTATACTCCACACACACTGTTGTTGGTTCTGGGCACTGAAACGCAGGCAGCTCATTTCAATCCACTTTATAGATTAGCAGAATGTCCACAATGCTATGTCCTTCCTTTTGAACTTCTTTTCATGCCGTGGTTTCTCAACATGTTGCCAGGAACATAGCCTCCTCCCTACAACTGGGATGGAAAGAAGTTATTTTCTACTACTAATTTAATTTCAGCCTTTAGAACTGTATAGTACTTAAATTGGCACATATGGTTCTGATTTGTCTTATATATGCATGTAATTGGGTGATCTCTTGTGAGATTGCAGTCAGACAGGGCTGCGTCCCAGCCCCAATGCGGCTAAGGGGTCTGCTTCTAAGGTCATTTCCATCACAACTGACAAATCTCACTTCTGCATAGGCTGTTGACCAGAAGCCTCCCTCAGTTCCTCTCCAGTGGACTTGTCCACAGGACAGCTCACAACATGGAAGCTGGCATTCTCCACAGCAAGTGATCCAGAGGAGAGAGAGAGAATATTCAAGGGGAAGGAAATTAAGTTCTACCTCTCAAAAGTAGAGGTATCAAAGTATTTGTGGACATACTTTGTATACCATCACATCAAAGCTCTGTAAAGTATCAACTAGTATTATTCTTCTGATGTTTTTTCCGAATCTACTGTGGCTAGATAATACTTTAAGATATTTATTTGTAAAAAATAAATAAATAAATAAATAAATAAATAAATAAATAAATAAATAAATAAGATATTTATTTGTTTTTGTTCTATTGGGTCTTCTCTCTTTCCAAAATATATAAAGAACTTATACAACTTAACACCCCCCAAAATCCAAATAATCCAACTAAAAAATGGACAGAGGACCTGAATGGGCATTTTTTTCGAAAGAAGATATACAGATGGCCAACAGACTCTTAAAAAGATGCTCACCATCACTAATCATCAAGGAAATGCAAATCAAGACAACAATGAGATGTCACTTTATACCTGTCAAAATGGGTAGAATTAAAAAGATAAGAAATAACAAGTGTTGGCAAAGATGTGGAGAAAAAGGAACCCTCCTGCATTGTTAGTAGGAATGCAAATTAGTGTGGCAAAGAGTATGGAGATGCTTCACAAAATTAAAAATAGAAATAACATACAGGGACACCTGGGTGGCTCAGTGACTGAGTGCCTGCCTTTGGCTCAGGTCGTGATCTGGGATCCTGGGATCAAGTCCCATGTCGGGCTCCTGCTTCTCCCTCTGCCTGTATCTCTGCCTCTCTCTCTGTGTCTCTCATGAATAAATAAATAAAATCTTTTTAAAAAAAATTGGAGCTTGCTGCACATTAAAATAGAGATTGAAGAGAGTGTTGCAAACATAGAAGGAGATATGCATATGATAAATATACAACTAGAGTTCTGGTTAATAAAATGCTTGACAAAATGACTTATTATATTGAGTGACTATATGTGTTTTGGTAAATTAGCAACTAACCACGATTCACTTTTATTTAGAGGTTTTAATGGTTATTGCCTTATTTTACTTGAAAGAGAAAATTCTGAATCTCTCTCATACACACACTTACCTACATATCCACAAACACAGGCCTGCAAAGATGTTTTCTTCCTCTTAAATTTGCTTCTGATTACAAACGTAAATGTTTTGAGAGCTAAAAAATTTTAAGATTCAGAAAAGTCAAAAAAGAGGAAAATTCATGTAATCATCCAAAGCTAGATGCTTCTACCATTTCCCCATAGTAGTTGAAATGATACAGTATATTCAATTTTGCATCCTGATTAACATCATAGCATATGTTTTTCCCTGCATTAAGAACTCTTCAGATATATGTCACTAAATTAGGAAAGTTAATGAGGCTTGAAACAATATAATTTCTTGACTTATACTCATTTAGCCAGAAAACAGCGAATTTGAATATTCTGATTCCCAGAGCATGCAGGAACATTTTTTATGTAGTTAACTGCACATAATTTTGTTTAACTCAATAAATGTCTATTGGATGCCTAATATATGAGAAATGATGAGTAAAAGGTTTAAAAGATATTGCCTTCCATGTCAAGAAACTGAAAATTTAGTTGAAAAGATAAAATTTTAATACACCAAAATGTTAAATAATATTGCAGAGCAATATATAATAAGGAATCCAGAGGAGCTGGGTCGACCAGAAGGCTGTGAGAGTTCAGGTCCAAGAGCACTAAGGGAGGCTTGAGTGGAGGGCAAACGTGTGGCTGCCCCCCCGGGAAGCACACAATCGCAGGGCTGCTCACAAACAACTCCTCGGCCCATCTGTCCATCTAGACTGGTCTGCAAATCTCCTCTTCCCTCGTTCCGAAGAAGCATGCAGGCCGTAGGGGAGCAAGAATCAGCAGCACAGCCCTTCAGTGTGTGAGCACCATGATGGCTGGTGGTGGCAGATAATCACCGGATTGCTTCTTGCCCTCGTCCCTTTTACTAATTGGCACATCTAAATTAGACATGCAAAAGTGGCTCATAAACACACAGTCAGACCATGTGTTCATGATTGAAAATATACCAAGAGACGTGCAACTGTCATGGATTCCCCTTAAATACACTGACTACCCCCAAGGCTCATGCAGATCATTTTTCCTTAATTACTAATTTAAACATGAGGTCTGTTCTGAGCTCAGAATAGGTTTAGCATTTTCTTAAAAACATGGAATGGATATTTCTAATGTCTCTAAAACAGCTGAAGAAAAATGATGTTTTAGAAAATCATTTTTGAAACCAAAACTCAAGGTAGAAGCTTTCAACTAAAAGATGAATTTTGGAGGGACAAGAACTGAAAAACAGTTTGAAGAAACAGAGCATTTGAGTGTTAACTGTTAGAGTCACTGTCGTAGTGATTACAATTAAACTGACACCACACCACACCCCTCGCAATATGAGTATCGACAGAGACAGAAACATTATTTACTTAATCTATTATCTTTCTGTCTTCAGCTTTCTAAGCTCCCCGAAATATTGGAGGCAAATATTGGGTCTGGGACACAAGAGGAATTATCAGCAGAGTTTATAATCCCTGTGCAATACGTCTAAGATTTTCCTTGCTTCACATCCTCCATAATTGCAATTTTCATGAATGTTGAAGTATTTTTACTGTGACCTTTAGCATTAAGTCATGGCCTTTGCAAATGAAAAATCATGCCATTTCATAATCTCTAGAAATGCAACGTGAACATGAGCAATGAATCTTGTTTCAAATCATTGAGTAATTATTACAAATTACCTTTACACAAGATTATCACCCAAAAAACACAGCACAGGAATAATAAGATCTCAAAGACTCAGTAACCATAAAACCAACTTTAAAACTGGATTTCATCTACAGCATTTATCTAGCTTTAATATTCACAAAGTTCAATCATTTTGTATTAGAAGGGCTACTGGAGTAGCCCTTGTCCATCTGAATGGACTAAGGGAAAAAGGTTCCTTACTTTCATTAAACCATTAGTTCTGAAATGAACACCACCCCCCCCAGCACTAGCCTCTGCCGGAGGCTGATACACCTGCAGCCCATGGAGGGGCACCTGGAGTGGATGGGCTCCCCCGACCCTTACTTCTAGATCCTTTCAAAAGCTGCAACTCCTAGATTCAATAGGGTATAAAGTAGGGGCAGATGGGATGGCACCGGGAAGGCGCGTTCCCACAAGTGTTGTTGTTCAGACAGGAAAATAAGCTTTGGTATTAGTGTATCTCATATTTTCTTATATTTTATTTGCTCAGAGCATCAAGTTGAAAGAAAGTAGGGTCCTTTCCATCTCCATATCACAGAGCCACCCTGGAACTAGATGAATATGCCAGAAATTGGAAATTGGGTTGGAAGATGAACATATAGACTTGCCCCCAGCTGTGGACCCAAGCTCCATCAGCATCCATAAGACCAGGGATCACACCCCAGGCACCCACACCCTGGCTGTGGACAGACACTGAATCTATACTTCTCCCATCTCAACTATGAATTCAAGAGCCTGCAAGGAGCTTTCATCCTCAAGATTCAGAGTAAGATTAAACTTTTTAAAAATATATAATGCATAAGCCAAACATCTTCTGACTTGTTTTGGTATTCTTAGATTGCCAAAACACACTGCCTCAGTGAACAAGGACCCAAAAGTCACAGAAAACCAGTTGAGATTAAAAGAAAATCAGAAGTAAATGAAAAAGGAGTTGGCACAGATAATAAAGATCTACAAGGAAACAAAAGCACAACAGAACTTCCATGGTCTGGATGTTTGTGTCTACCTGGGATTCCTGTGTCGAAATCCTAACCTCCAAATGTGATGGTATTAGAAGTGGGGTGCTTAGGTCATAAGGGTGGAGCCCTTCTGGATGGAATTAGTGCCCTTGTAAGAGATGTCACAGAGCTCTCTTGTTCCTTCTACCATGGAGGACACGGCAGGAAGTCTGTAACCCGGAGGAGGCCCTCAGCTGACCTTGCTGGCCCCCTGATCTCTGATTTACAGCCTCTAGAAATGTGAGCAATAAATTGTTGCTTATAAGCCACGCGGTCCGTGGTATTTTGTTTTAGGAGCCTAAGACAGAACTGAAAGGTGCCTTTCAGGCAATAGAAAGCAGAACTCACACAGCAGAAAGGTGAACCGGTGATGGGGAAAACCAGCTTGAGCCCTCCTGGGTTGCAAAGAGAAGGGAGAGAGAGAGATTTTTAAATTAGAGGATAATAGTCATTTCGAACATGAAAACAAGATATTTCTTAAGGATTGTATTTGTGTTCCTGAGAACGTAAATAATAGCTATATTAAAAGTGGTAAAGGCACAATTAAAGAATTTCTTTTGAAATTGATAAAATAACTTCAATATGAAGATGAAGGGAGTTTATTAAGATACAAGCTAAACCAGTTAAGTGATAGTATTATATCCTGAGTAGAAAATGCAATTGCTACCATATAATTAGGGTAAGTTCTTGGTGATCCTCAACATTCACCCCACACATCCAGATACTGCTTTACTTGTAATGTTTAAGAATTCATTTTGGACAGTAATGGATTCCAAGTCAGGTGTTTCTCCTTCTCTGATTAGTTGGGACCTCACTGCAAATACTCCTCTCAATCTTGGCATAAATTCTATCGATCAGTACATGGAATATCCAGTCACAAAAACCAATCCTCAAACTTAACCCTCAGTCTCACCATAGCCCAGAAAACCCACCGGCATAAGCACTTCCTGTCTTTGAAACAACATATTGAAGCTGTTCTGTGGAGGGTTAGTAAAGATATCCTACCTGGACACGGGAACCTATGTGTCTTATATAGAAATATGGATAACTTGGCTAATATCTTATTGACCATATAGTCTTGTATAAATATCCCTAATGAATACTTTGGGATTCAGAGGCAAGCCAGTTCTTTACTTTCAATATCAGAATCCAAATGAGAGTTTAATGGACCAAGATTAAAAAATAAGGATGAAAGAAAATTGACAAGAGATCAAGTAGGAATTACCAATTGTTTATAAATACACCCAAAAAAAGCTGACTTAAGATGTCTCCCCAGCAACACCAATTGGTAAAACACATTGGAAAACTGTGTATGGAATTTACAAGGAAAGGATTGTGACCCAGAAATGTCCAGAAAGACATTCTCAGGTACAAAAATGCCCAAAGAGTCTACTTGTGTGTCTCTCTTGGAAAAAAAAAAATACTTAATAGAATATTCCAAGATGAATAAAAAATTTCAAAACTCCTTAACAGTCCAACTATATAGAAGGGCTCTTGAGACCTAACTTACACAGTTTACATTCCAGACTTAGAAACCTAATGGAATATGTGTTGTCAGAAGCATTCGATAGCCTGGCAACGAGCCTTCATAGACTTAGACCTTCTCAAACATTTCTCTTCTGCTTCTGGGCTTGTTTGTGTGATTTCCATAATTCCAGAAAATGTGCTTCTTGAGCCACATCCTTCACCCTGAGTTCAGCTGGAATTCCTCACTTGCTGTGTTTGATGACCATTTGGAAGACAACCTGAAGAAGTCAGCTTCCAGCTCCTGCTAACCGTGGCTAGATTCTGCATGGGATTATGACACTGGGGGGGAGAAGCCCCCAAACCAGAATCTGCTTCTATCTCCTTTGCCCTCAACATATACAATCAGTTTCCTGGAAAAAACTGGGAACCAGTTTCTTAGCCAAGAACCTGAAAACTTATTTTTTATTTCCTTAAAATTCATTTTTAATGACCTGAATTATTAAGTTTTTCTATATTTTAGACTTTAATTATTCCTAGGAGACACACACAGAGAGGCAGAGACGGAGGGAGAAGCAGGCTCCCTGCAGGAAGCCCAATGCAGAACTCGATCCCAGGACCCTGGGGTCATGACCTGAGCCGAAGGCAGACACTCAACCACTGAGCCACCCCAGTGCCCACTATTAAGTTTTTCTATGAAAGATAAGTAAACATATCTATCACTTGCCCTTCTGCATAGCATCATCCATCAAAGTTTTATAATATTTTTCTGCTCATTATGCCAAAAAAACACTATAGTTTTCCTTTAAATATATATAAATATGCAAAAAAAAAGATTATTATTAGAAGTTAAATATTGATAGTGGTTATCTCTGGGTGGGGTTCTAGTTACTTTTATCTTCTTTTCATTATTTTCCAAATGTTCTGTAATGTTACTACACTAAACCTGAAAAAGATGCTTTAAAAACAATTTGTCTGATTTGTATGTCATATGATCACAATTACTTCTGAATATATAGCAAAGTATCTGGGTCCAAAAACACAAAGATTATATTAAAAGCGATTTTCTCTGGGTGATGGGCTGTGGGTAGTTTTTCCCTCTTGCACATTTAGAAATTTTTTCTATAACAATAACAAACTATTTTATTACAAAAAAATGCTGTTTGTATAGAACTCAAGGGTAGAGAATGGCTTTGAGGAATATATATAACTCACCATACCATAAAATATTTACTGAGTTTTATTTCTATTTCACATTTAGAATTTAATAGACTGGATGACACCCTCCAGGATAAGCCACCTGGTGCCCAACTAGACCAAATAAAACAGGCGGAAGCAGAGAGATGACATATTAGGACTGTTTTGTCACGTTGCATGTGTCGCAAGAGAGCAAGGACTGCTTTAATTACTAGTCATTGGAATTTCTGATAGATTTTATGGGAAAATTTAAACCTTGTTAATTTACTTTGGCAGCTTGACAACAGGCTCATTTACAGTCCTTTAAGGGAAATTGCAAATTTCCCATGCTTCAATGTGCGGTGAGGTGGCATTATTCATATAAGAGCATGTGGTGGAATTAAGGCTGAACGTTAGTCAGAATATATTTTTAACCCATCAGAAGCCTAAGTCATGATTTTTAACATTTGGAAGAAATGGCGCAGGGAAAAAAAATCAATTATAAGCTTATAAAAATGCAAACACAGTTCAACCTGGTATTTATAGCTTTTTAAATCTAAAATGTTATCATTGGAATATTTTCACAGAACTGTAATTTCTACTGACCCCTCCCCAAAATCTTCCAAAATTCTTTTGACTAATATCTTGAGCAGTGGTTTCTTTTAGACACTAAGCTTTTTCAATCTTAAAATGCAAAGTCCACAAACAGAGGAGATTTCTCTTCCTTCACTTACCTCCCTCCAAGCCCCTAGCTCAATGCCATGAGCATTTGGAATGTTGGATGAACTCTTCGTCGGAGTGGTAAAGTGGTTCTTTAACCCTAGGCCAGGTGAAAGAAAAAGAAAAGGGAAAAAAATTCAAAGATGTATTTGTGGATGCTCTGAGAACAGTGAAACCTTTTCATTCCTAGAAGATATAAAAAAAAGGGGGGGGGTATTTAAAACTTCTTAAAACTCCTTAAAAGGGGAGCCTGGGTGGTGCAGTCACTTAAGTGACTGGCCCTTGGTTACAGCTCAGGGTAGTGAGCTCAGGGTCAGGAGTTTGAGCCCTGCATTGGGCTCCATGCCCAGTGCAAAGTCTGCTTGAGAGTCTCTCTTCCCCATCCCTCCTGCTCATGCTCTCCCTCTCTCTCTCTCTCTCTAATAAATAAATAAATCTTAAGAAGAAAGAAAGAAAGAAAGAAAGAAAGAAAGAAAGAAAGAAAGAAAGAAGAAAGAAAGAGAGAGAGAGAGAAAGAAAGAAAGAAAGAAAGAAAGAAGAAAGAAAAAAAAAGAAGAAAGAAAGAAAGAAAGAAAGAAAGAAAGAAAGAAGAAAGAAAGAAAAAGAAAGAAAGAAAGAAAGAAAGAAAGAAAGAAAGAAAGAAAGAAAGAAAGAAAGAAAGAAAGAAAAGAAAGAAAAAGATATTTAAGACTTCAGGTCGTGTTTTAGAATCCTCTTCGTCCAGGCTGATTGTCAAGGTGGACTTGAGTGAATATTTATGAAGCGTGGATATTCATCTCAAGGGGAGAACATTTCAAAGCAAAAGGTGTGTTAGATTTTATCCTTTTTCAAAATGCAAATTTGTCTTTTCCTGGCGTTTTTGTTCATGAATTTTTTTAAGCCAATAAAGCACAAGTCTGTGGGTGAAAGTAAGTAGTACGTCCAGGATGATGTATTTCCACCTCAAGGTTCGGGGAGCATATGGAAATCAACGCATTAAGACTAAGACCAGTGCTTGATGCCTCAATAAATCCATGTGGGAACAGGAGAGCAGCTCTCTGATGGGATTTGGAGCTCACACTGTTCCTCCAGGTCTGGGTGTAGTTAACTGCCGTGTGGGCTTCACGGTGCCCCAGCTGGGACCCCGCGGCGCTGCCAGCTACTGGGGGGCGTCTTGCTGCCTTACTTCGTTCGGTTCCCCCTGAGCCTCCGATCTCGGCAGACTCCCAGCTCCCCCAGAAGACAACGCTGAAGGGAGCGCTGGCCTAATCTTCTCGAGAAGTACCTGCAAAGCAACCACAGGTGTAATTACACAGTCAGCGTTCACAGAGGAGGCTGCAAGTCTCACATGACTAACTTAAAGCGCACAGTTCACATTCAGGCCGCCGGCTCTGAAGCTTGCTGTCGGCTTAGGGCCTTCATGGCATCTTGCTTGGGTGCGCAGGGTCACCGTCGGAAGAGGCTCGTTCCCTAGTGGCCGCCTCATCTCTCAGGTGCAGTAGAAGCTCTGGCCTGAAGATTCAAACTCCTCCTTTCCCTCCCTCCTGAGACTGCAGCGTCCTCACCACAGCCACATTCTCTTCTCGCTGAA
Source organism: Canis lupus dingo (assembly GCF_003254725.2). Lineage (NCBI taxonomy): Eukaryota > Metazoa > Chordata > Mammalia > Carnivora > Canidae > Canis > Canis lupus. The sequence goes on from NC_064243.1 coordinate 69,117,621, forward strand.
CATCAGTCCTGACCGCGGAGCCCAACCCTGTGCAACACACAGCAGTCAGTTAGTTGGCATCTGTGCGGACGCTCAACGACTTAGCAGCCCAGACCCATGAAATGATTTCCCGATGCTGCTGTGAAGCGAGGAACAAACGCAGCCCCTGTAGTGGGGGGGCTGCTCTCCTTCCTCCCTGATGTGGATCTGCAGAAAAACCAGGGGCGCCTGGGGGCTCAGTCTGTTGAGCGTCTGGCTCTCGATTTCGGCTCAGATCAGGATCCCCGGGTTGTGGGATCAAGCCCCAAGTGGGACTCCACACTGGGCCCAGAGTCTGCTTCAGATTCTCTCTCTCCCTCTCCCCCTGCTTCTCCCCCCACTTCCTCTTTCTAAAACAAAACAAAAGAGAAGCAAAACGACTACTATGAAGAGGCCGCAAAAAGCCCCAATGCAAATGTAATCAAGCACTAAGAAAATTAAGAGCTACTGTCTTGTTAGCCAGGCATTGCTTGAGCACCGTGATGGACTGAAGCACCGTGATCCCCACCGCAATGCTGTAAGAAAGGAATCATGGTACCTCCACCCCACACATGAGGACAGCAAGACCCTGAAGAGTCAGGCTATGTGTCCAAGCTCACACAGCTGAGAAGACAGCATTAGGAGTTCTGGATTCCAACCCGGGTCTGGCCCCAGACTCCATGCTCTGAACCACTGCGTACACCACCTTTTCTGTGAGGGGCCTTGTACAAACATATATTTTTTAAGACGAAAGTCACATATTGTTAATGTTTCCTAAACTCCAGAGGAGGGCACATGCATCATTTAGTGATTTTTCTTAGTTTCTAGATTTGCTTGGAGAAAAATTAGTCTACTTATATTTTTTAAGACCATAAAACCCAAGTTGTTCAGTTATACAATTAATGCATCACCTTAACTTAAAAAGCATCAAGTCACATGAAAAGCTAGACTATTTGGTTGCCCAAGTCACAGTGAAGGCACACACTTATACATTAGAATATGTCAGCAGCATAGTCCTAAATTTTGTTCAGGGATGATTTTCTTCTCTTTTTGAAAACAAACAAACAAGAACAACAACAAAAAAAAACAGCCAAGCATGCTATCAGCAGGCAGGTCTAAGTTTGAATCACCTCAATGCATTTCTACACTTTCCATTATCGTCCATTAAATGTTCACCTCTTGCTTGTCCATCATTGACTTTGCTCGTGATTGGGTCACTTAACGGCTCTGACCCTTAGCACCAGCAGGGAGGGTTGTGCAATGGCTTTGAGACAAATGGTGTGAAGGGCTTAGGTGGTACCTGCCTCTGATAAGTCAGAGCCATTATCACTGTTGCCATTTCCACTATTAATAATGCTTGTCTCTAGAGGAGGTGCTGGTTTGTCTACCCAGGCTGTCTCTCCCCCTTTCTTCTCCTGGTACGTGCACCTCCCACTCCCTTCCTCCAAGGGAATCTTCCCAGTCCGGTGGCATCTGAAGGGGTGTCAGTAACAGTGCCCAGCCATGCCAGCCACCAGGGTGGACTAGGACTCATGTTGGGCCAGTCAGACACTTACCTGGAATTCCCAGGTTGGAGGTGAAGCAAAGTTCTTCTTTTACCTTGAATTAAAAGCTCTAAGCATGTAACCCCAGATGCCTAAAGTCACGTTTGTGTGGCATGCCTATCAAGGAGCAGGAGGGAGTCTGAAGTCAATTCATCGGCAGCTAAGCTGAGGAAAAAGATACCTGGATACAGCTTGACCCTTATAGTTCCATGTACAATAATTACTAATGCCCCATTTATATTTGGTTTTCAGAAATTTGCAATTGAAAAATCCTGAGAGGAATAGGTTATTCATTCATTTATTTATTATTCTTTCATGCATTTATTCATCAGATGTTTATTAGATGTCTACCTCATGTTGGATTTAAGTGGAAAATTATGTATCTTGTTCTTGATATATATATTTGGTTCTTAATATTTATAAGAAACTGAGTAGCTGGACAGGTTTTAGAGAAAAATTACAGTTCAATTTTTGGAAGGTCTTAGGCATGAGAGATGGCTTATGAATTTCTGAAGCAGGACTTGGGGCCTTGGCTGAAAGTAGGACACTGAGAGCCAGGCTCCCATTTTGTAAAAATATAAGGCCAAAAGTAATTTTTATTAATTTCTTTAAATACAGAAGGTCCAAGTAAGAGAATAAAAACCATCCATAGACCACCAAGAAGTAACCTCTGTGAATACATCGGTTTACCTATTTCCAGGAAGACCTTATTTTGTGAGTAAATTCATGGGCCTGTATGTTGGAATTATTTTGATCCTTCAAAGATACTCTATTGTTTGGTCCTCTTCTGTCACAACTAAATTAGATGGCTGTGTAGGGTGTAACAAACATCTTCAACTAGATAATCAGAGCAGCATTTAGCTGTGCCTTCTCATCAGGGGCACAAGTTCTGCCTAAGTGGCGGGTCATGTTCAGCAGGAAATAATCAGAAACTCTGTTTGCAGCTGCCACTTGGTTAAGCATGATCTAGATGACACATGTGAGAAACTGTCTATCCTACTAGGCCCAAGAGAGGAAACAGTGGAAACCTAAATCAGCTAAGTTTTGAGGCTCAATAAAACTCCAGCCTCTTCTTCCCACATACAAAGGACACCCACTGATCTATCAGTTTGCTCATAAGTGAGTTTCCCTCTGAAACTCATCCATCACATCTCTCACAGAACATAAGGTCACCCAGTCCTGTCTCGATGTTTTGTCAAACTGCATGACTCAGAGGTGCCATACCCACAAGCATATAGGACTCTATCCCTCTAGTTTAGAAACTATTCTTGTGATCTTATTTATAATATTCATTTCTTTAAAGCAATTATAGCTAAAGTTCTGCCTGAATTATCACAAATTCTGAAGTGATGATATCCTAATTATTGGTTTTGAACCTCTTAGTCTTATTTTTCAGACTAATGAAATCTTCTTGTCATAAAGTGGCTCTGGTAATGATGAAGTATCTTGTTTCAGGCTGACTGTCCTACCAACTACAATGATATATTCTAGACAAAATGTAAAGATCACCTGTTCAAAGTCACTGGAGAAAGTCCAAAAGGAGTCAGAATTGAGAAGTCATTCAGCACTTATAAGAAGCAGTGATAATGGGTAGGACCCACATTATTCAGTCTCCCCCCACCGGGGGGCGGGGGGGCGCACACTCCAATCCAGGGCATGGAGGATAATCTCCAATAGAAAGCCTGAGTATTTGTGGACCGCCGTAGTAGCTAAAGATTGAGAGAACAAATCTCAAAAAGGAGGGAATCAGAGTAATAGGAGCCCCCAAATCTGTGTATTAACTTCCTTCAAATGCTTAGTTAACCTCTGAACTGTATTTGTGCAGGAAAATATTCTAAGAAACTCAGAAGGAAAGTGATAGCTGGAAAAGCTGAAGGATCTGTGCAATGGTTTCAGTGACACTCTCACCAGAGGGAACACAGAGTTTAGACTTCAAGACCCACCCAATAGAAGGGTTTGGTAAATGTCCCAGGCTTCCATTAAAATCCCAGAAGGGACATGCATTAGCAGTAAAGACTTACTCTCAACTTGGAGGATACGCTAAATGAAAGAAGCCAGATGAAAAGAACTATACACTATATGATTCATTTATTGCATGGTCAGAGAAAATAAATTTCTAGAGACAGAAGGCAGATCAGTGATTGCCTAGGGCTGGGGGTAAGGCTGGGGATTAACTGTAAGCAGGCACAAGGCAACTTTTTGAAGTGATGGAAGTGTTCTAAAACTGGATTGTGGATAAACAAAATGTCATATGTATATACATACATAGTGCCATTACTCATCCTTAAAAGGAAGGAAATTCTGACACGTGCTACAACATAGATGAATCTTGAGGACATTATGTTAAGTGAAATAAGCCAGTCACAAAAAGACAAATACTGCATGATTCCATTTATATGAGGTACCTAGAGTCGTCAAATTCAGAGAGACAAAAAGGAAAGTGATGGTTCTCTGGGTTTGGGAGGAGAGAGAATGGGGAATTTACTGTTTGACAGGTATAGAATTTCAGTTTTGCAAGATATAAAGAGGTTCTGGAGATGGATGGTGGAAAGAATTGCCCTACAATGTGGATGTATTTAATGCCACTGAACTGTACACTTAAAAATGGTTAAAATGGTAAATTTATGTTATGTGTATTTTATGACCATTCTTAAAAATTGGATTGTGGTTATAGTTGTACAACTCTACAAATTCACCAAAAATCATTGAATTATGCACTTACAATAGATGAATTTCATGGTATGTAAATTATACTTCATTTAAGTTATTAATTAGACCCTGAAAAAAAAGTCTTTATTCTCAAACTATGAGATTTTCCTTAGGACTAATGACAAAACTAAAATAAACCTACTCTAAGAAAAGCTAAAACCAAGATTTCCCAGCTCAAGGAGGGGCTCTTCCAGTTAATAAACTAATTTTTACAACAAAACTACACAGTCTTCAGAGAATGATAACAGGATTCAGGTTGTTTATAATGTACTATCACAATACCAACTACGCAATTAAAAATCACTAAATGTGGCTCGTGGTCAAGAGAAAAATTAGTCAATGAAAACAGGCTAATAGATAGTGTAGATGTTAGAATTGGCAAGAAGGGATCTTGAAACAAAATATTTAAAGTGTCTATAGAAAAAGATTGGTAGGAGAGGTGAGGAGATAGGGAATTTTAAAAGGTATATGGAATTTGTAGAAAAATTGAGAAAGAAAAGAACTAAATAGAAATATTAAAACTAAAAAATACAATATTTGGAATAAAACATTCACTGGATGGCCTTAAAAGAAGCTTGGCCACAACAGGAAAAAGGATTAGTGAATTTGAAGGTTGATCAATAGAAGTCATCCAAGCTGAAGCACAGAAGAAGAAAAGACTTTTTAAAAGTAGACAGAACCTGACTTGCCTGTGAAAAATACCAAGCAGTCTGATACACCTGTAATGAGTGTCCCAGAAGGAAAGAAAAGACAGAATCAGGCAGAAAGTCATATTTGAAGAAATTGAAGAAATAAATAAGGACATAAAAACTCTGAATTTGATCTAAATCAGTAACCCACCGATCCAGGATACTCAGTGAAACCTAAGCAAAAGGAAAACAAATAAAATCACACCTGGCAACATCATAAGCAAACTTCTAAAAACAAAAGATGAAAAGAAAATCTTCAAAGCAGCCACAGTTTAAAAAGACTCATCCCATAGACATAACAACAATAATGAGGGTTTATTTCTCATCAGAAAAAAGTAGAATTCAGAAGACAATGGAATCACATCTTTAAAATGATAAAAGAAAAAACCCTCTCAATCAAGCATTCCGTACCTGCAAAGACATCCTCTGAAAGGGAGGTGAAATAACCTACCTTCAAATAAAAAGCTGATAGAACGTGTCAGCAGACCTCTGCTACAGGAAATGACAATGACAATTCTTCCGGCCAAAGGAAAATGGTACTAGATACACTTGGGATCTGGCAATGGTAAATATCTCTAAAGAAGAATAGATTTTTAAAATTTTCTTTTCTTACATTCTTTAGACATCGATTTCTAATTTAAAGCAAAAGTGACAATAATGTATTGTGATTTATTTCACACTGAGAGGTTGAAAATATGAAACTAGTACAAAAGGTGAAAAGTGTTAATGCAATTACACTATTGTGAGATTGTTACACCACATGAAATGTGATAGGTTTGTTCAAATTACGATGTGACAGTTTAGGACACGTAATATTATCCCCAAAGAATTCATCCTCATGGATTGGTTACAACTCCAATTTAGTAATAAATATTTCCATTAAAAGTAAGACGCATCATGTGAAAGTTATTTTTTATTTTTTTTTAAGATTTTATGTATTTATCCATGAGAGACCCAGAGAGAGGCAGAGACACAGGCAGAGGGAGAAGCAGGCTCCCTGTGGGGAGCCTGATGTGGGACTCGATCCCAGGACCTGGGGGTCATGTCCTGAGCTGAAGGCAGAAGCCCAACCACTGAGCCACCCAGGCATCCCTGAAGGTTACTTTAAAAGTTACTTTTAAAAACTTACTGAAAAATAAATAAATAAATAAATAAATAAATAAATAAATAAATAAATAAATCTCACTGAAAACTCTGTTAAGTTATAATAGCATATAAATATTTCCAATAGAAAAATTAGATTTTTCCTCTAAGTATTCTAATATTTTCTAAATCATTATCTCTTTAGACTCAGAGAAGATTCAGAATAAATCAGGGTATAGGGATGCCTGGGTGGCTCAGTGATTGAGCATTTGCCTTTGGCTCAGGGCCTGATCCCAGGATCAGGGATCAAGTCCCACTTTGGGCTTCCTGCATGGAGCCTGCTTCTCCCTCTGCCCGTGTCTCTGCCTCTCTCTCTCTCTCTCTCTCTCTCTCTCTCTCTCTGAGTCTCTCATGAACAAATAAATAAAACCTTTAAAAAAAAAAGAATAAATCAGGGTGTTGTATTTGACGGAGAAATTTAGGCAAAAATACAACAAGCTTTCAAATTTTATTATGATTTTTTCTTTATCTCAAGCCTTATAATGCAGGACAAATTTAAAATATTACTATTTTAAAATTCAGTATGCAGGTTTGGACTAGACAACAAAACTCTCCACAGAGTAACTACCCTGAGAAACTGGTCACATTTTGTTGTTTTATAAAAACAAAAATAGGGCAGCCCAGGTGGCTCAGCGGTTTAGCATCACCTTCAGCCCAGGGCGTGATCCTGGAGACCCGGGATCGAGTCCCACATCGAGCTCCCAGCATGGAGCCTGCTTCTCCCTCTGCCTGTGTCTCTGTCTCTGTCTCTCTCTCTCTGTGTCTCTCATGAATAAATAAATAATATCTTTTAAAAAAATAGCAAGTAATTATTGAATGTGCATCCTAAGTGCCAAGGTAAGAGTTAAGTACGGGGTTGATGACAACTCTGACCTTCAAGGAGCTCTTCATCTAAAATAATACATCAATAATACAAACCTAATACATAAAATATACAAATAACTAGAATTCAAGATGGAATGCAAAAAAAAAAAAAGAAAAGAAAAGAAAAGAAAAGAAAAGAAAAGAAAAGAAAAGAAAAGAAAAGAAAGAAAGAAAAATCCAACAGGAAAATCGAGTGTAATGGAGAATGAGATCACCTGTAGCTGCAGAGGTTGGGGAGTCCTCAGAGCATTTGCCAGGGACCTGGATGGGTGGGTCCTTGGTGAAGAGTTGGAGCCAAAACTCTTGGCTCCGGGGCTCGAGGTGGGGACTGCCACGCGGGAGGGGACGGCCCCGTCACTCGGCTCACCTCGGCACTAGGGATTATCTATCAGAGGAATAGGCAGGAACAACTGGCACCGGCACATTGGGGCATCGTCGGGGGGACGAGGAGGTCACCCCGGGAATTTGGAACTTTATTCTGCGCCACTCGGAAGTCATTTCCCGGCAGCGTCAGCCTGACCCTTAGCTCAGAGACAGCGGCTGAGGAGCTCAGCCCACAGTGGCCCAAGCTGGCCTGCTCCATGATCACCGCGTGCTGGGACCCACTGGGGCGGCGGCGGAGCCAGAGCCCGGCCTAGGCAGCTCCCGCGGGGCTCACCCACCCACCCACAGCCCGGGACCTCCAGGGGCCCAACCTGGCATGAGGCGCGGCCTGGCACGCAGGCCCAGGGGCACCTACGGCCCAGAGCACAGTAAAGCCCGCTCAGAAGCCACCAGAACACAAGCTGGAACAAGACCGCGCTGTCCCTGGGCGCCTGGGCGGCCTGCAGCGAAGGTCGGTGAGGGTCTGCTTGCTGGGGTCACGACCCGGGCCCACGGAGCCCTGCACTGGCTGCGTCTCCCTCTCCCTCCCCCCCCTCCGTCATCTCTCTTGCTCTCTCTCTCCCTATCACAATGAGTGAATGAATGAATAAATAGATAGACAAATATCCTTTTACAAAAACCCCCAGATGCTTTTACCCCCATAGTTTTCCACCTTTCAGGACACGGGCAACCGCGCGCCGGGCAGACAGGGGCAGCTGGAACTGGAACGTAGCCTTGGCTTCTGGGATGGGGTCGCAGAGCAGATCCGCTTGCGGGGAGCAGAGCAGGAGTCCGGGGGGCACGGCCACCACCTGGGAGGGGATGCACAAGCCTCGCACCACAGGGCCAACACCCCAACACTGGGGCCTGCCCTCGGGCCAGCAGGACTGGGGGACCCAGCGCATCCCCTCAGCTGGCACAGCCAGTGGGTAAATGGGTTCCCAGGCACCGAGAACAGTCACCAAACTGGGACATGAAGTTGGGACTCTGTACAAGGACGGAACCCGCAAGCCAACTGGGGAGTTGGGGCCCAGAATGGACTCCATCCTGCAGGTGCCCCAGTGACAGGGCCTGGGCTCTGAGGGGGAGTGACAGGGTCTGGGCTGTGAGGGGGGAGTGACAGGGCCTGGGCTCTGAGGGGGCAGTAACAGGGTCTGGGCTCTGAGGGGGCAGTGACAGGGCCTGGGCTCTGAGGGGGGAGTGACAAGACCTGGGCTGTGAGGGGGGAGTGACAGGGCCTGGGCTGTGAGGGGGCAGTGACAGGGCCTGGGCTTTGAGGGGGCAGTGACAGGGCCTGGGCTCTTAGGGGGCAGTGACAGGGCCTGGGCTGTGAGAGGGGAGTGACAGGGCCTGGGCTGTAAAGGGGGAGTGACAGGGCCTGGGCTCTGAGGGGGAGTGACAGGGCCTGGACTGTGAGGGGGAAGTGACAGGGCCTGGGCTATGAGGGGGAGTGACAGGGCCTGGGCTATGAGGGGGGAGTGACAGGACCTGGGCTCTGAGGGGGAATGACAGGGCCTGGGCTGTGAGGGGGCAGTGACAGGGCCTGGGCTCTGAGGGGGAGTGACAGGGCCTGGACTGTGAGGGGGAAGTGACAGGGCCTGGGCTGTGAGGGGGAAGTGACAGGGCCTGGGCTCTGAGGGGGCAGTGACAGGGCCTGGGCTGTGAGGGGGGAGTGACAAGACCTGGGCTCTGAGGGGGGAGTGACAGGGCCTGGGCTCTTAGGGGGCAGTGACAGGGCCTGGGCTGTGACGGGGGAGTGACAGGGCCTGGGCTGTGAAGGGGGAGTGACAGGGCCTGGGCTCTGAGGGGGAGTGACAGGGCCTGGACTGTGAGGGGGGAGTGACAGGGCCTGGGCTGTGAGGGGGAAGTGACAGGGCCTGGGCTCTGAGGGGGCAGTGACAGGGCCTGGGCTGTGAGGGGGGAGTGACAGGGCCTGGGCTGTGAGGGGGCAGTGACAGGACCTGGGCTCTGAGGGGGCAGTGACAGGGCCTGGGCTGTGAGGGGGGAGTGACAGGGCCTGGGCTGTGACGGGGGAGTGACAGGACCTGGGCTGTGAGGGGGGAGTGATAGGGCCTGGGCTGTGAGGGGGGAGTGACAGGGCCTGGGCTGTGAGGGGGGTGTGACAGGGCCTGGGCAATGAGGGGGGAGTGACAGGACCTGGGCTGTGATGGGGGAGTGACAGGACCTGGGCTCTGAGGGGGGAGTGACAGGACCTGGGCTGTGAGGGGGGAGTGACAGGGCCTGGGTTGTGAGGGGGGAGTGACAGGGCCTGGGCTCTGAGGGGGCAGTGACAGGGCTGGGCGGGGGGCTCTCCTCCCACCCGGTCAGGTGGGACACAGACAGCAGCACCTGGTCACATGGGGTGGCTGTGGCTCAGCTGCCGTCCCAGGAGGAGGCCCCAGTGTCCCGTGTGTCCTCCTCAGCTCGCCCGAGAGCCATGGCCCCCTGCATGCCGCACCTGCCCACGGGCAGTTCCCTGTGAGGTGGCTCTCGGGATCCTGCTGTCTCGGAGGCCGCAGCGACATCGTCGGGAGGACGGGGTGCCACTGGCTGGCGGGCCAGCTTGTCCAGTCACGCGGCACCGAGTGGGGCCCTGCTGGTGGGTCCTGCAGGTCCCCCGCCTTCTCGAAGCTGCTGCAGGGCGAAACCAAGAAATCAAAGTGCTGGTGGTTTTCGTGTCTCCTTAAGGTCGGTGGGGAGGAGAGAGGAGGAGCACCTCAGGGGGGAAGGAGCCCCCAAAATAAAACTCGGAACCCATGTCTCTGGCCTAATTAACCCAGTGCGTTTGGCTAGAGGACCGTTACCTAAGGCGTAAGCGTGTCCCTGAGCTCCTCAGAAATCCAAAGCACTGGTCCCAGAGGGTGCTGGGGACAGAAGCGCGCTGTGAGCTTCCCCACATGGGAGTCTGAATCCAAGCTGAGACCTGAGGTCGTAGGTGGCCGCGGGTCGATGGGGTCATAGGCCCGGCGCTGGGCCTCCGGGTGAACAGCACGTGGCATCTCCCTTGCGCAAGGCCTCCGGGAAGGAACGCTGGCAGAGCGTGATGCCGTGGAGCCGTGCTGCTCCGCGCTCTGATTCTCTGATGAGAGACGCATTAGACAGGAAGAGGAAAAGGAGAATTTGGTGACGTGAGCAAACCCCAGGAATATAAATTAGTACAAATCAGAACCCAGATAACTCGATTCCCTACGGCACTCGAGGACCTCTTGGCAGAAAATCAAGTTTTCAACCTTGACAGAGAGCTACTTCCGGCTACAACTACCATCCGGGTTTATGTAACGGCATCTCTGGGTAAAGCAGCAGAACCCCAGACTGGCTGTCCTAAGCGAAAAGGCAAGTGAACGGAGAGACTAAGGGCTCACAGAGGCACCGCGAGGCTGGGAAAGCGGTCTGGGCGGAGAAGCACCCAGGGCTCCCGCGAGGCAGCCGGAGTCCCAGTCCAGGTTACAGAGCTGCAGGCCACCACCACTGCTACTCGGACAAAGCATCCAGATGCTCATGGTGGAAAGTTCCAGGAGCGCGTAGCTGGTGCAACCATCCCATGCAGACCCGCAGGGGTAAGACGCAGGGACGGGCCACAGCCTAAGTCCCTTCGCTTCCACAAGGGAAGGTAGGCCACACACGACGGGAGTCTTCCCAAAAGGGAGAGTGGGGTGCAAAGCGGAAGGAGTGTGAAAGATCGAAAGGTGAAAAATTACACGTGTTCGTTACAGGCTACCTGCCTGGGTCCACAGAGTGCTTCCCGCCACCACAAGCCTCATAGAACTGAGGACACGCTCACTGCTTCGAGGGACAGGTCTCAATGAAGCAGTTCCGGGATCCCCGGCTGGTGTACATGGTTCCCATATTTGCAACCCATGGCTTAAGCATAACCACGAAGAACCCACCCCGTGAAGTAGATGAAAGAGGAAGAGGGGCGTCAGCCAAGACACGCATGTACCCGTGATGGAGCAGAAGGTCAGGTGTAGTTGAGGCTATGGTGCTAATTTCTGCAAATAATCACAAAGCTGTGGCTTTGTCAACATTCAGCGTTCTCAGAAGCAGCTACCCATCAGCTCGCGGCATTGCTTCTCTCCGGGCACACTCGGCGCCCCCTGCTTCAGTGGGCACGCGCGCTGCAGTTCCCTGCTCCACTGAGTCACCCACAACTCGTTGACTGAGGAGCTGAGCCCCTGGAGGGACTCAAGGCATCCAGCATCCTCGCATCCCGAGGCTCTCGGGGTCACATGGGTTTGATTCCCGCCCTTCCCTGCACCACGAGGTCACAACTGCATTGTCCATTGACAGCCACGGCCTCCCTCTTTCTCACTCCCATAGCACAGTGACCCCTGTGATCCCGTCAGCCCTGCGGCCTGGTGAGCACGTGGCGCCTGCGCACGGTGGTCCTAGGCCCAGAGCAGCACGACACCCAGGTCACTAGCGTCATCGTTGTATCCAGGTTGGAAGCACCCCTGCCTTTAGGCTAAAGCATTTCAATCAGCTAACCCAGCGTGCAGGGATAAGGATTTAAAAAAAAAAATTACAAGCAGATTATTTAGAAGTAATTATCTTCTGGTTCATGGACTCAAGTATCAATAATTTACATCAAAAAATCTCTCTGGGTCGGGCCACTTACATGATCATGCTGAGCCTGCTGGCCTTACGCACAGAATGCCACTCTGTGCCCGCACGTTATGTGGACTGTGTCACCTCTGGACCCGAGCTGGCCGTGGACTTAGGTAGCCCGTTTCCGGTGCGTGGCCTCCCGCCAGGGTCTCCCGCCTCCAGAAGGGAGCCCGTTCCCGAGATGGTGCTTCCTCCACCCATGAGTCTGAAGACCTTATCGGAGGCAGCAGATCGTTGGACCGTTTATGACGTAGTTGGGTAAGATGCTCACAAGGGACCGCCCCGTACTCCACGTGTGTAACACAACACGTTCTTTGATTCTATACCAAGAAATATTCTGTGGGCTAGAACTGAGCAGGTCAATTAGCCAAACAAATGATTGCAGCCACACAGGGCTCCCTGGGCTCGTTCTGGATGCCAACCCCCTGCTAGGCTCAGCCGGAGATACAATCGTAGGCCCCCTGATTTGTTGGGTACCATCTGGTGTCCCCCCCACACACTCCGCAGACTATTTTCTCATAAAATTAGCAAAGCCCTGGAATTCTCTGCTATATAGACCTTCTCATCACAGGAGTGATTTTGTAATTTGTGCTCCAGTCACGTGGAGATGTAACTCCAGCTATTTCTGCCAAGCGAAGCGTCCGGCAGGTAGGGGGTTTTGAGAATCGGTGTCTCCCTTCAGGAAGACCTCTGCCCTCAGGCAAAAGAATAAAAACTGTCGAAGCAAGAGGAGAGTAATCTCATCGCAGCAGGAACGGGAAATTGTCCCCTTGGGAAACCGACACTCTGTACGGCGTTGGGTGAGCATTTGGGATCCTCGGATGTGAGTCCCCCCGTGGACTCCACCCCCCGTCCCAGGGCTTACTCATTTTTGAGGGAGGACCACATTTTCACGGGCCTGACACACACAGCAAAACATTTATTGAATTGATGTAATTTGGCTTCTTTTAGGATCAAAGCTCCACTTCTGAGTCTTGGCTACTACAGCTTTACAGTTGCAAGATAATAGATTCTCTCGTCATGGTTACAGAACATCTCTAAATTCCTTTCCGTAGCTTAAACTGAGAATTTACAGATTTGAGTTTATCACTCTCTGGCTGTAAGCCATCCAATGTTATCAGGAGCAACTACCCATTGATTTTTTCATATCCGCCGTACTGTGTTCATGGTGGTGACACATGGCCTGCCGGAGACTCCTCGATGGATCCTGGAACCCGGATGTCCCAGGCAATCATTTCATTCATTAGCTAATCATTGCAAGCCATGGGCCACTAGATCACTGTCCCAGAAAAAATAAGGGGACATTCAATTCCCTCCACACTATCTCAGATTGAGATTGTCTCCAATTCCCCACATTTTCTTGAAGACTTATTATTTAAAACTCCACTTTCCGATACAAACCTCTGAGCAGTCTGGTTCAGAAGAGACTGGGTGGATTCAGATCCTGGCTCTGCCATGCATTAGCCCCTTTGAGCAATCTCTCTGCGCTTGAGTTGTGCTCCTTTGGAACCCAGGACAGTAGTGGCCACGTCAGTGGGCCTCATGAGGAGAGGGAGTTGGGAGGTGTCAATGCTAAGAACAGGGCTCGGCATTGTGAACGTGCTCAATAATTGTTAGCTCATTGCTATGAAAATAACGATGATTACTATTACTAGTATATTATCAGCCAAAATTCTTGTACATAAGTGAAAGAACCCAAATTTGGACATCTCAAGCGAAGCAAGAGAAATTACTGGAATATCTGGTATCCCGGAACGGATGGGAGCGGGGAGGACCAGGCCTGAGAAGCATGAAAGGACAGGAGAGGTCCTGAGGGCTGGGCCACCACAGCCACAGGCAGACAGGGCAGGGGGCGTCCGGTCCATGCACCACCACGGCTGCTGCAAAAGGCAGACGCGAGCAGCTCCAGGTCCCTTTGTCAAGACTGAAGTTGCAAACCACTCCTTAAGCTAAAGCTGTCACATGCTTCTGGGCACCGACTGCCATGGAGGCTACACAATGGGAGTTCCCCCCACCGGGAGTTGGGGTGCTATTAGGAAAGAGGAGTTAGATACTGAAGAGCCCAAGGATGACAAGTACTGAACTGGTTGGGTAGCATTAGTGTCACCGGCGCAAATGATCAGCAGCCCATGGGTATGACATGGGACCAACAGGAAGTTCCCTCTTTTGAGTCTGAAATGCACTTGTCAAAGAAAGGAGGTTTTCAGCTTTTCTGAACATTTGAGGTGGCCTTCAGATCACACCATCTACACCAGGAAAGTCTCCCAAAGAGATGTAACCATCATACCAGCTCACTCAACTCCGCACATCTCCTCTCCAGCCTCTCTCCACTTCTAGGTCAGGACCCCAGCTTCCTCCCTGCAGCTCTAGGAGGGGGAGGGACCCCCAAGAAACAGAAAGGCCAGGGGTGCCTTCAGGGAGGGGGGAGGCCTTAGTTCATCTTGGACGGCTGGTCTACCACTGCGACGAGGATGGGCTGGGCCAGGCCAGCAGGACTTCTCTGTCTCTCTGGAAGTTTCCTCGTGAGGATACGGAGGGAGGAAGATTGAGTGGGAGGCTACGTCCAGCGTGTAGGCCCTTAGTTGCCGAGCCAAGATTTGAAATTTAATCTACATATAAACTTAAAACAGGATCAGACTCACAGCTCTGACTGGAGGCCCCCTGGGGTACAACCAGGGCCTCCCTGCATTCCCTGCACCACTTCAGCACTGGAGGCTCTTACAACAGAGCAGAAGGACAGGAGCCTGGCGCTGGATTTATATTGGACTTTCTGCTAAACTTGGCAGGTGGGAACCTTTCCATCAAGTTAGGAAAACAAGAAAGATGACATTTCTTTCATCTTTTTTTTTTAAGATTTTATTTAAGAGAAAGAGAGAGAGAGAGAGGCAGTGACACAGGCAGAGGGAGAAGCAAGCTCCCTGCGAGGAGCCTGACGCGGGACTTGATCCCGGGTCCCCAGGACCAGGTGCTAAACCGCTGAGCCACCCGGGCTGCCCAAAAGATGACATTTCTTGAGTAGCTGATGGTCTGGAGCAGTTCCTGTCTCATCAGACAATACAAACAACTATTGCCTGAGCACTTCGCACGTGGGAGGCATAACGCCAGCTACTTATGAGCATCATGGGGGCCCCTCATTCTCACAAGCCCCGTCTGGGCTGAGTGCCGTAAACATTCCAGTTTG
This sequence comes from Canis lupus dingo, assembly GCF_003254725.2. NCBI lineage: Eukaryota > Metazoa > Chordata > Mammalia > Carnivora > Canidae > Canis > Canis lupus. The sequence goes on from NC_064243.1 coordinate 69,132,716, forward strand.
TAGTTGAATCAACAGAGGCTCAGAAAGGCTACGGAACCCTCTCAAACCCACACCGCCGGGTGTGAGTGAGGGAGCCTCATGGATTTTCAAAGTCTATACCCTCAACTATTCACTAAAGTCAGTGTTGACGGGTCTAAAAGTCGTGGCAAAGATACACAAGAGTGTTTTCTCCTCTACACCTAATAATATTCATAATCTCCCATGTTCACGCTTACGTAGTGCCTGGGAACGCTCTGTGGTTTTACAGAATAATCGTGTCCTCCTGGGGTCTTCTTATCTGTGATATAAACCGTTTCCTCCTTCTTTGAAGATTTAACATCAACACAGAGAAGAATGACAATTTAGGGCAGTGTGAGGATGGTTCCAGTTACATTTTAACGTATCCTTTTTTTTAACTTCGGTATCACCCTCCTAACAGGACCGATGCCTTTGTCCAACACACCCCACAGCATCTGCCTCTCCCCTCTCCCCTTTGCAATCATTCAGCTTCTTCACACCCAGAACAGCCACACTCGGAGAGAGCCGCATCCCTGCATTTGTGCGTGAACCCAACTGCCATCTCTTGAGGAGACAACCATTTCTCACCGGTCTTAACGACCACTACAAGGCCACCTGACCTGTTTTAAAGGCCACACATGGGACGGAAATCAATCACCTTCTCTGGAATGGAGAATGTGGAATGGAAGGCCTTGGGGTTCTACGGTGTGGTCGGCCTACTGATGCTTTTGTAGAGAACACAGACCAGGTAAGAACCTCATGAGTCGAGACTTTGATTTCAGCAGAGCCCTGGCTTAGAGGGTATGAGCTCCTGAGGGAGCTCAAGTGCGGTGCTGGCACTCTCCGCACAAGGAGTCATGGCCACGGGCCAAGAGCAGTGACAAGCACACCAGAGAGTTGCTTAAACCTCGACAAGGAGGTTTATGGGGGGTCATGGGATTCAGGACCCACATCTCCTTCCAAAGAGCCCGTGGAGGGGAGCAGAGTTGGCTGACTGCCCCCAGCTCTGCCCGTTGGCCCCCCACTGCCTTCCCACCAGGCTGCACCTGTGCCGGAAGGCCCCCGCCAGTGACGAGCACTGCTGTGACCCCATCCCCATAGGGACGACTCCGACTTTCTTTTTTTGTTGTTTTTTTTTAAAGATTTTACTATTTATTTGGCGGGCGGGGGGAGCAGCAGAGGGAGGGGGGAAGCAGGCTCCCACTGAGCAGGGAGCCTGATGCAGGGCTGGACCCCAGGACCCCGGGATCAAGGCATCCAGGCGCCCCGACCCCGACTTGCTTACCTCTGCGGTTCACCTTCCCTCCGACCCTCCTTCCTCCTTGTCACCAGCGGGAGGGGAGACCTGACGGGAAGAACTAGGAAGTGAGTGGGCCACATCCAGTCTCCAAGTCTCAAGTAATCACGTGACAAGGGGAAGAGTAACAGGGAATAGACGTCAATTAGAGAGAACAAGCAGTGTCCTTTATTCATCCCCCCAAATCATCTTAACATAGTGTCGATATTTGCGGAGGCACCACGAGGCACTTGAGTCCCCGCGGGTGATGGGTTGTTGTCCGACTCGGAGGTCGGGGTTCAGGCCCGGAGGCCCTGGACGCCTGCATGGGACCCGCAGCACCGGGTGGCGTCGAGGGCCCAGCCGGCCACTTGTGAGCAGGCCAGGCCTCCGGGCTCGTTCCGGGCCGCCCAGGGAGCCCCCCACCTCCTGCGGCCCCTGGCCTCCCGGTGGCCCCGCAGCACGGACCCCAGGGCCACCCCCCTCCCCACCCCCTGGCCACCAGGCCTCTTCTCGCCCTCAGTGCCAGTCCCACTTCCAGACATGCTCTTGCTTCCCGCTGAACTTGTTTGAGGCTGATTTTTAAAGAATCCGATCTGGGGTCGCCTATCCATACAGGTAATATCTAAAAATTATATCCGGGGGCAGCAGGGGGCTTGGGTCAAGCATCGCGACTCCCGATTCTGCTCGGCGGTGACCCCGGGCCCGGGATTGAGGCCTGGCTCAGGGCCCTGCCCGCCCTGCAGTCTGCGTCTCCTCCCGCCTCGTGCTCACTTGCTCTCGCTCTCCCCCAGCTCAAATAAATAAATAAATAAATAAATAAATAAATAAAATAAAACCTTTAAAAATCAATCTGCATACCACAGGTGTTTTCATTTATGAATGACTACACGTGATCTTCAGAAGCCCAAGCAGTATCATCCAACCCGCACGCTGGCACCAGGATCATTCCCCTGGCCCCGAGGGCCGCCGCGGCCACAGGGCGGGCCCCCGACCCCAAGCAGGTGAAGGCTTCGGGAAGACACGGAGCTTGAGGGCCCCGGCCAGCCCTCGGCCCACCCTCCAGGCTCCAGACAAGACCCCGTCACTTGCCCTCAGATCCCCAGCCTGCCCAGTGGGTTCCGGGCGCGGCGACTCCCCCGGCTCCAAGAGCCAGCTCCCTAGGTAAGTCTCCGTCCTGCCCGGGGGGACACAACTGTTCGTCCTAGTTCTCTGCAAAGCCCTAATACACAAGGGTTTTTCCTTCTGTTGCAGAGGGGACAATTTGGAAAAGGAAGGGACAGCCCAAGACAAGCCCATGCGACCAAAACAAATCCTTGAATTGCAACTGTCAAATTTAGGCTCCAGAGACTTCCACATGCGCAGGTGTTCAGAAGATAAACCACACTGGTCTAGCGATCTCCGTGAAAGCCCCGGCACTCAAGCAAGCACGTTGGCATTTAAACTTGAAACTGTTTAAAATTATAAAACTAATTCGTTAACATTCCAAACCCAGGTTTTTAAAAAGCACACCCCCCATTGGGTTTGTCTGGCGTTCAATAAAGTACGTTTCTGCTGAGATAGAAGAGGAGAGAAACCCTGACCCAGTTAAGCTCAGGCACAACTAATCTTGCAAATTGATCAAAAAACTGCTTCGTAAAAATTCCCTTGTTGAAGTGTCTCGGGAATAACTTAGTAAGAATTTAAAAGATCCCAGGGTAAATCAGGACAGAGAACTGGTTTTCCAACATGACACACACACAAAAAGGCTGTGTCTTTCACTTCATTAGAGAGGCAATTTTATTTTAACGTGACATTTTTTAAAGGCTATGTTGTCTCATTTTCTGTGTGTCACCCTACGTTTCTGCCACACCTACACCCTCTCGTGCAAAATGCTTCTAAATTTGGCAAACTCAGCTTTACCTCCCTTTTACATTGCAGCTGACGTTGTTGAGTTGTGGTTGTTTAATTATAGTTAACCAATAGAATACACAATGCAGAAGAAAAGATTAATAATAAAGCAAAAATTTTTTTAAATGAAAAGTCTCTGATAAAGGACTGTTTTCCAAAATATACAAGGAATTATTAAAACTCAACAATAAGAACACTAACAACCCAATTTACAGCTGGGCAAAAAATGTCGAACAGACCCTTCACCAAAGACAGAATTTCATAAATAAGCACATGAAAACACATACACCTTGCATTTCATCTGGGAAATACAAATTTTAAAAAACAAGAAGATATCACCACACACCTATTAAAATGCCCACAATCTGGAGCACAAAGGGCTGGCAAGGATGTGGAGCAACAGGGGGGACTGCAAAATGGGGCAGCCACGTTGGAGGACATTTTGGCAGTTTCTTACAAAACTCAGATACTCTTACCATTTGATCCAGTAATCATGCTCTTTGGTATTGACCCAAATTAATTGAAAACATGACCATACAAAAACCTGCATATGAATATTTATAACAGTTTTATTCATAATTGCCAAAACTTGGAAGCAACCAAGATATCTTTCAGTAGATGAATGGAAAAATAAATGATGGGACATCCAGACAGTGGAATACTATTCAGTGCTCTAAAAAAAGAAAGAAAGAAGAAAAGAAAAGAAAAGAAAAAAAAGAAAAGAAAAGAAAAGGAAAGGAGAAAAGAAAAGAAAGGAAAGGAAAGGAAAGGAAAGGAGAAAAGAAAAAAGAAAAGAAAAGAAAAGAAAAAGCAAGGAAAGAGAAAAGGAAAAAGAAAAAGAAAAAGCTATCAAGAGGACACGGAAGAAACTTAAATATATATTACTAAGTGAAGGAAGCCAATCTGAAAAGGCTACATCCTGTAGAATTACAACTAGATGACATCTGGAAAAGGCAAAAACTGTGACAACAGTAAAAAGATTAGCGATTGCCAGAGACTAGGGGTGAGGGAAGGAGGGAAATGCCATGATCTGAACTTAGGAATCATATTTTCAGGAACTATAGTTTTCTGGAACTCTGCTAAAGGAAATTTTTCTCACTACGAATCTGAGTATAGAATATACCATTTAGAATTACAAGGTTCCAAATGTTCAACTATCTTCCTACTCGGGTGTTGAAAAAGAGTTTTAAACATTGATCGGCCTTTACTGTGTCACTCGATCAACCATCCCCTCTTCTCTTTGTCACGTGTGTCTATCAAAACTCCCCTCTCTTCATATCTCGTGCGCGACCGCTTGGGAGAAGCAACCCACTGGCCTGAGCTCCCCTGCGACTCCTTGCTGGGTGTCCCACGCATGCAAGGCTCTGACCACTATTTATCTAAGTCGCTTGCAGGGTTGGGTTTGTGACTTTAAGAGACAGAAGTGACCAGTATCCAAAACAAAGGGCAGGCTTGCTTCCCTTACTGCGGACTTGGCAGGTTCTCCAAGTCAAAGTGCCTTTCCTACCATGCGACCCACTGCGGGGTGAAGGCTCCCATCTAGGTCTGCTTGTGCCACCCCCCTGCACAGCTCTGGGGCTACTGCTTTTGCTGTAATAACGCTTTTAAATCTCTAATCCAGGAGTCTCAGATCTTCTACTCTGGCCGAACTGAGCCAGGAAACAGAAGTAGAAGAACTTGTTAACTTATAAGTAGGATAAAATCTTAGACCATTCACAGCTCTTGACAGTAGGATTTGAGAAGTGCTAACAATTACACATGTCCCACCCTCGCAAAAAGCTGATCCCCCACATTGGCTCAACCGGGTCTTAAGCTGTTGAGTGCAGAAAAGTACTGAAAGAAGGAACAGAAAAGAACTGGGACAGTGTCTAGAAGGGGTGGCCAAAATTGGGCATGGCCACGCAGGTTCTGAACAGACTGAAATGCTAAAGACAACTCTGGGACTATGTTTGAGGTCAGGCTGCCTACCTCTTTCAGAAAGAGTGCCAAAGTCTGTTCTGTGCCTCTTACATTTCTTTTGTTAATTTATTCAGTCAATGAATATTTATGGAAGGCCCCGGACAAGACTAAAAAGAGAAGTTTTTCAGAAGATATCTATAAGACCAGATAGGTTCGTAATCTCATTTTCATTCTGTAGGTTTTTCACATTCTAAATAAAATGATCTCTCTCCTCTTGTACATCTGCTCATGTGCTCAGAAAGCACCTCTTCAGGGGTCCCTCCACCCAGGTACAGCTTTATTTGTATCGCCTTGTCTGCAATACTAGTGATACAAGTTTGTGAACCTTCTCCAGTGAGATGAAAACACAATTGTCCCATTGTTTGCCTAGTTCCAGACTTCTCCTTATCTGAGAGCTACACCACTAAGCTGAGTCTTGTATATTCATGCAGTCAGTCAGTCATTATTCAACAAGTATTTATTGAGTGCCTTCTGTCTGCTAGGTACTATTATAAGAGTTGGAAATTAGCAATGAACAAGATAGAAAATAGTCCATTCTGGGGGGAGATTGGAGAAAGACATTGGGAAGCAAGCTCTAATGCATATTCTTAGATATGGAGAGAGAGAATGAAATAGGGTAATTGGAGAGAGCATACAAAAGTAAAGAGTATTTTATGCTAAAGGACTATAGAAAGTGTCTCTGAGGTGATGCTATCACTGACACTTAGAAGATGAAAGAAAATCTTCAAGGATGCATGGGTACCCAAGGTAGAACGTTCCAGGCAGAGGAAACCATAAAACACACTAATGACTGGACTCTCCCCAAAATAGAGAATCAGAGTGGCCAGAAGAAGGGGAGAGAACTGAGAGATCTTCAAGATCCCTGCCCAATAATGTGGAGTTAATACCTAAGCAAAACGAAGACTAGAAGGTATATGAGCAAAATAAAGAAGTATCGATCTTGTATGTTCTCAGACATCTGTCCTGGAATTGTTAGATCACCAGAGAGCAAAGGCCCAGAGTCACTTCATCTTAACATCTCAGTAATGGATTTTCATCAACTTTGCAACAAATTGTAGGACGTGCTGCGTCACTGTGTCTCCTCTGCCCTGTCATGTGCTGTCCAACGTCATAATATCTCCGGAGGTAGAAACAAAGCACAGAGATAAATTTTAAGACATCAGATAAAAGTATGAAATTAAATACCTTAGGGGCTTAAATATTGTTATTGCGAATTAAAGGACACCAGACAATATTGTCTCTGCCCCTGTGAGCCCTGGGGTAGAGAGAAGAAAGGATCCTGTGGAACCAGCATCAGATCCATCAAGAGTATTAGGGCCTTAACCAGGAAAAGGATGGTATTTAGAGGACAAGAAGGGACGAGGACAAACTTGGTTCACTTCCTTTGCCTTGGGTTAGTCTTTCTATTGGAGGCAAAGAGATGGGAGTGTCAAATACAAGCTGTTGCTAGAAGCATTTTTGGTTAAACACATTAAAGCTGACTCTGGGTCTTATCCAACTAACTTAGCTGGAAAAGATGGAAAGCTTTTTTCACATTTTTATTTGTTGTTAAGCATTATCTTAACAACCAAGCACATTTTTTTTTTGTCTTTTTAAATATGTTAATTCCAGGGGCACCTGGGTGGCTCAGCCATTGAGCATCTGCCTTTGGCTCAGGGCATGACCCTGGGTCCTGGGATCGAGTCCCGCCTGGGGCTCCCCACGGGGACCCTGCTTCTCCCTCTGCCTGTGTCTCTGCCTCTCTCTCTCTGCATCTCTCATGAATAAATAAATAAAATCTTTAAATAAACAAGTAGTCAAAATGTTAGTTCCAGTGTAGTTAACATACAGTGTTATATTAGTTTCAGGTGTACGATGTAGTGGTTCAACAATTCTATACATTATTCAGTATTCATCGTGATAAATGTACTCTCCTTCACTTATTTCACCCTCCCCACCCTACCCACTTCCCCTCTGGTAACCATCTATTCGTTCTCTAGAGTTAAGAGTCTGTTTATGAACAACCAAGTGATTTTAAGACCAGAAACCACTGACCTCAGAACTCTACCATTTTAATAAAATTTAATTTAAAAAATTAATATTGTCTGTTTCTATTCTTTTTACATAGACTCACTTGTATGTAAAATTATTATAATAGTTTTATGGGTACAATCTCATGTTCTAATATGGGCTTTTGGGTTTGGTTTGGAGGGGAGAGAAAGTTGGCTCCATTTTTGGTCATCTGAGATGAAGTAGGCTGACTGTCTGGGTGGAAGACAACTCTGTCTTCTAAATTTTCACAACAGAATGACAACTCTGCCTTCTGTGCATCTGGTCGCTAAGCATATGGTTCTCACTTTTATCAGCAACATAGACTTCATGCAGAACAAGCACTTGTCAGAGAAATCAACTGTAGTCCAAAGCTCCCCTATATCCAATGTGCCAGAGTCAAATGGACAAGAAAAGTACCTACACTGTTGTGTTTCCCAAGTTGTATCTTGGTATTAACCAGACCAACACAAAGGGCAGTTCCCAAACCATTCTGTGTCAGCTCTTCAGTTTCACACTATCTATAAAGAGTTGATAGTGGAGGATTTCACGAAGAAGCACCTTTGTCTCTTTTTCACTGTGAACCAGATTTACCTGTGAGAAAAGACTCACGCTGGAAATGTATTGTGAGGTTTCATTCCTGAAAAATGCTGCTTTCTGCAGAACTTTTTCATGTGCTTCCGTTTTCTAAAATTAAACCATAAAAGAAGGATGATATAACTCAGTGTGCCTTGCAGTTTGGCTCAGCCGCTTGGAAAGTCAGCCACATTTGTAACCCATTACAGCAAACATTTCATTGCAGATTATCTGTTAACATCTCTTCCTGCTCTTTATGAAGAGTTCCATTCTCATCATTAATCTTTCATCGTGTTAACTTTTATAAAGCACATTACATCCTCCATAATACATATCATACGTACTGAAGAAATGGTGCACACTCAAAATATAAAGGAGTCGGGGACAATAACGTTCAGGGAGTCAGGACAAGTCTGTGCATGGAAAGGGCCAGGCCTTCCGTGACTCCATTGCAACTTCCTGATGAGAGAAAGGAGGACATTTCTGCAGAAATATTACTTAAGCAAATATGGGGAAGAAATATTCTCCTCAGTAGTCAATTCATGCCTGACCACAGTGAAGGATTCACAGGGGGAAACAGTGGAGCATGAAGTTGGAACGACATCAGGGTTGATCTGAGGAGTGATTTGAATGTCAGGTTTATGAGTTTAATTTCCACTCTGTAAGTAGTTTTTGAACAGGGAAGAAGCTGATGAAATTGCCTGGATAATTACAACCAAGATGGCACCATTGATGGGTCTACATCCCTCTGGAGGATAGGACATTTGTTGTCGGGGATGTTGAGAGTTTGTTTTTGGACGTTAAACTTTAAGTCCCAGCAGTATATCTTGCTGGAAGTGCCCGACAGATTGTGAGGTAGGCATCTGGAGCTTGACACTGATGTCAGAGAGACAGACTTGGAAATTCTCAGCGTTGAGGAACATGAGAAAAGCACTGAGTGGAGACGAGTATTCTGGCCTCATTCTCTTTCAACAAATATTTAAAATAACCCCAGAGAGCTGTGACATCTAAGACGAAAATGATCAAGCTCTCCTAAATGAGAGGGCATGGGTGGACATCAGGGCACTTGAATGCCCTCAGCCCTCAAAGTTCTACTTCCTCACAGTCCGACATACTAAATTTAGAGCAGTCTTCAGTTGCTGGCATTCCAGCATTAGAGCGTTAATGAATAATTTGGCAGGGGAGGTAATAAATAATGAGGCTGAAATGCTGAAAGAAAAAAAGACAAATGTATGTCATCTATAAACTGAGGAAACAAATTCTTCGGAGAATAACAAAGAAGCACTACTGTCAACTCTGCTGAGAAAAAATATGAATAGGCAGCAGCGCCTCAAGGTTGTTCAGTGGCAGCCTTGTAGCAGTATTACCCGGTGTCAAGAGAAACGAACGTCCCCGATGAGAAGCCACATCCCTCTGTTGAAATAACCTGGGAGAATGGGAGGAAGGGGAGCCATAAAGGTAACACCGGGCACCTTTATAGCAAAGGTAAGACCTTTGGGATGTGGGACTCGGACCCATGACAAATGAGCATAGTAGGTTACATTCAGAAACAGCCTGGTGCTGATGGGATATGGTCAGAACCGGTTAGCCTGGGTGGGCTGGGTGTAAGAGACAACGTTGCAGAAGGGGAAGCTCAACATGACCTACCGGGGGATGAACATTAGAGTGAGGAGGGAGCTATGGAAGATGGAACTGGAGAATTAAGGGACAAGATGACAGACCAAGGAGTTTGGGCTCCGCCCTGAAGGCAATGGGATTTATCAGAAATTTGTCAGGAAGGGGAACAACAGATGCCTATATATGTTGGAAAAGGGACTCCAGTGAAGGTGCACACAAAGGCCTGGCGTGGGCCAGAGGCCAGCAGAGGGAGGCCAGTTAGAGGCTTTTGCAACGGGAGGGCAGGTGCCGCTGAGGCCTGTGGCCAGGAAACCACGGGGCAGGGGGTGGTGGGGGGATGGATGAGGGGGGGTGGGAAGGACGTTGACCATGATCCTTGCGAGTCATGCACTTAGATGGCTGTTCTCAGACGTTAACCTTTCAGCCACTACCCCTCTTTCCTCGTGCCCCTCTATACCTCAGTCTGCCAGGAGATACAATTTCCTTAGATGTAAGGAGGAAGGGCAGAGAAAGTAGTATCACCTCACTTAGCACGATAAAATCTAGGATCTCCGGGGCCTCTCGTAGAGCTTGAGAGCAGGTGCTAATGCACGGCCTCCTCCGTCTCCTCTTCCTTTGGAGAGTTTCTCTTTTGTCACAGTCCCCACACAGGGGTTCCAAATAGGTGGGTCTACCTTTAAACCCCGATTACACGCAGGCCAAGATCTTTCCATGCTTCCGCTTAGCTCCGCTGAGAAACATGACGTCAGGTGAGGTCCAGAAAGCCTTCGGGCCCGTCACAAGGGTGTTGGAAACTTGAGTGCTTGAACGCAAACAGACGGGAATGGAGTTTAAATTCTAAGTCTTCTAAAATAGTCTAGGACCTTAGCCAGGTCTAGGAACGCTCTAAGTCGGGACTACATGACTCAGAGGGAGGTTGAGAAAATTTGGATGCGACCCTGGAGAAGCGACTGCCACTGCGAGGGCATGCGTGCCACTGAGCAATCTGATTTGGCTGCTAGTAACACAGACCCGACTCCAGTGGACTAAGCCCACAGGGTTTGCTCTCCTGCAGAAAGGAGGTCTTAGGGGAGGTCGTCTGCGGGCCTGACGCCTCCAGAAACCTTCAGGGAGGCGCACGCCTCCTATTTTCCAACTTCTCGGTTACGTCGTGGTCAAGATCACCGCTGGGCACAGGACGGAAGAAGTCACCCTCCCTGCTGGGAACCGTCCCAGAAGGGACTCTCACTTCCGTCTCATTGACCAGGACGCAGTCACCAGACCATACCTGACTGCTAAGTAGGGAGGAAAAAGCTAGTTTTCAGCAGGTCACGACACACTTGGTTCTTTTACAAGAAAAAGGAGGACTGACGTTTGACAGGTAATTAGCACTGCCTGCCATCGCTCGTAGTAAATGCTAGTCCCCTTCTCTTTGGATAAAAAACAAAATTCAACCTGGAATTTAATATCATATCCTTGGTTTTTCTTGATCAGTGACATAACAGATGGTAAAATGAAGAATATTTCCTCTTTTAAGAAATCGTTAATATATCATCCAAAATGGTCAATATTCTTTGACTCGGCAATAAATTAGTGCCAGGACAAAAATCCACCTCTCCTGATTAAAGAGATTTTTTTTGGTCTCCTTTCCCTTTTATCAGATGAGAGCTATATTTTTTATTTTGTCATATTTTGGTTTGGCTTGCTATTTTGCACTCAGATGTTAACAGGAAGCTTAGTCTAAATTCCAGATATAATCATCTCCCATTATTTTCTTAATTGGCCCTTGTACTTTTACCCTGATGTTCATGATCCTTAGAGCATGTGCACTTCAGATTCTTTTGAAAGTGTACGGAGGCTAACATAACAAATAAATCAGAAGATTCAGCACTTGTTCTGAGTATCCATTTGAATTATTGTTCAGCTTCAGTGCTTAGATAATTAATAGAGAGTTGAAAACCTCAGCTTCCAAGGCACTGTAGGGAGAGAATTGCCATTAAACTAATGCCAGGGATCCCTGGGTGGCACAGCGGTTTAGCGCCTGCCTTTGGCCCAGGGCGCGATCCTGGAGACCCGGGATCGAATCCCACGTCGGGCTCCCGGTGCATGGAGCCTGCTTCTCCCTCTGCCTGTGTCTCTGCCTCTCTCTCTCTCTCACTGTGTGCCTATCATAAATAAAATAAAATAAAATTAAAAAAAAAACTAATGCCAATGATGTCTTAAGATCTGGAAATATGTACAGAGTTTTCATTCATTTCAAATATAATACTACTGGGTAGGCAACCAACGACGTGAAATCCATCCTCGAGAACATTAAAGCCTTAGAAAACTTTCCAGGACTAGAATAGGTTGCAGCCAAATCGTTTTAAGGAACTAAATCTAATATGACAAGAAACAGGAATTGCTACATGACTGCATTTAATAAAATGGACATTTAAGAGAGGAAAAAAAATCACAAGAGAAATGGAAAAATTCATAAGATAAAAAGCAGACTGTGACCTATCGTACTTGTCCGAGGGCAAAATGCTGAAAAGTTAACAGATCAAGATTGCGCAAAGATCATGGCTCTAAAAAAAAAAAAAAAAAAAAGCAAAACAGTAGAATTCATCTGGTAAGGACTAGTGAAGAGATTTCTTTTTTTTTCTCAACTGTTCTGAGGATCTTCAGAGAGAAAGCCGGTTTGGAAAATGAAGCTGCGGGCCCCCCGGGCCCCTGATTCCCCGCCTCGCAGCCCAAGGCCCCGCCATCTGACCTGGTGCCCGCACCCCAGCCACCTCCGTGCCCCCCGGCCCCCCAAGAGAGCCCTCACCAGAGCTGTTTCAAGCACGTCCTTGCCAGAACCAGCCACCGGCCTCTTAGAGGCCTGCGGCCCGGCCTGCAGGGCACACGTGGGCAGACGCGTGGCCCTCGAGGCCTTTCCCTCCTGCTGATGCTCCCACCGGAGGGGGAGTCACGGGGAACCCCTGGCATTCCGGGGTTCTAACTCGCTGACCGGTGTGCCCGAGGACAGCTGAGCCAGAGGGCAGCAGCGCAGCCGGGCCGGCCCGGGACTGACGCCCTAGGTGCGCCCCCCCTCGCCCTGCCGACACCATGGGAGGCCTGCAGGCCTGAACCCTGCCTCTCCACACAAGGTCCCGCTGGCACCTGGCTGCCTGCTCTTCCTCTTGGCGTTCTGCTTGAGAACAAAAGCAACAGGGAAATGAGAGCTTCGCATTTCAAAGACTGAGTTGGCTTTGGTTGAAGGAGTTTGCCCCCAAGGACTTTGCCCTTTGCTACGCCCTTCTCCCCAGTCCTATAGCATCTGCACAACCAAGCTCTCGTTTTGTATTTGCCAGGAAGTCTAAGAGTCCATTGCAATCTCTGCCCTTTCATTTTCTTAGATCATTCAACAAATAATGATCCACTATCTCTCTCAGGAATCTCCCCACATACTGGGGATACAGTGGGGATTAACATAGGCCCTTGGAGCAGGGTAACCGGTTAGTCGCCTTCCGAAAGGTTCCTCCATCTGGAACCCGAGATTATATCTCAGGGGGAAATGAAGGGTCTTTGCACAGGTAGTGAAGTAAAGGATGCCAAGGTAGGATCACCCCGCATTCGAACGGGTTCTAAATCCAATCATGAGTCTTTAGAAGAGAATGGGAACAGAAGCAAGACAGGAAGAAGCACCATGGCGAAGGCCATGAGAGGACGGAGGCGGGGGTAGAGGGGAGCAGTGCCTGTAGGTGCCACGCAGTGCCAAGGATTGCCAGCGGCCACCAGACACCGGGGGGTGGGGTGGGGCAAGGAGGGACCGTCCCCCAGAGCTTGCAGAGGCAACCCGGTACCTGCCAACACCTTGATTTCAGACTCTGGCCTCCAGGCCTGTGAAGAATACGCTGTTGTTTTAAGCCACCATGTTTGTGATTATTTTTTTCCACAGCCCTGGAAGATAAATACATCCTCCCGTGAAGCTGACCATTACAGCGAAGAGAGAAGCTAACAGGAAAGTATGAATAGTGAGAGGCAAGTGTGTTAAGAAAATGAAACAGGACAACGTGACACAGTATCAGTAAAAGGCAGGTTGGATTAGAGGCTGAGGAAGACTGTTTCATCTCTTCCAGTAGTTCCTAGGAAATCTTATTTGTATTTAAAATAGTTGGTTGCTAACTGGTTAACAATTTTCCATGTACATGTTACACATGATTTTCTTTGGGTCATTTTAAGGTAGAAGTGAGACGCGCACCCTTCTAGACAGCTGGTTAGGGCATCATCAACATGTGTCTCATGACCTGGGGGAAGGGGCAGTACAAACTACCCCCTGCATTGGGGTCGTAACATTGACCTTAGGACCAAAATAAAGTTGTGAAATAAATCACTTGTCCAGGAGATAGGTAACAAATGTCATCACAATTCAACATCAACCACGTTATATTTTTTCATCTAACAGTTAAGTAAGTATTGTTTTTATGGTTATGCAAATGTTGGGGATACAAAGAAATAAAATGAGAGAGGTACGGTCTCATGCCAGGGGGTCTGTCATCTACGGGGGAAATGTTGACATTACATACCTTATTTCAAGTAAAAAAAAGATTGTTTAAAACCAGAACAAATATAGGATAAGGAGAGGGAGGTCACACGGGGCCGCTGATGATAAAGACCAGGCCCACTACATGCCAGGCACGTTTGAGTCACCAGGGATACATCAGTGACTAGCACAGGCCAAGAACCCCGTTTCCCCCCCTCTGGCCCCCAACCAGGAAAGACAGGCAAAAATATCCAATAAATGGATTATTTAATATTTCACAAGAGATAAGTGCTAGGAGAAAAGAACAGAGTAGAGCAGAGTGGATAGTACTGGAAGTGAGAGGAGGAGACAGGCCGGCCGTCTGTCTGTACGGGGCCGTCTGTCCAGGGTAGGCAGGAGAGGGTCGTTGAGCGGACATGGGAGCAAACACCCGAAGGAAATGACCGAGTCAGGCAGGCGGATCGGTGAGCAGAGAGGATTCCAGCAGCAGGGCCAGCCAACGCGCCAGCCGGTGTGTCCAGGGGGCACCGAGCGGCCAGTGCAGCTGAGTGAAAGGCAAAGGGAGATGGAGTAGGACAGTGTAACACATGCAACCCAGCAGGGCCCGCGGGGCTCCCAAGCTGCGGGGAAATCCACTCTCTCCTAATGCAGATTTGCTCTTATCTCCATAGAGTCTCACAATTACTTCACGGTGCAACGTCAATGTGACTCTTTATGATCACAGATATTTGCTATTGCCTACGAGAGCTTATCATTGTATTCCCACATAATAACCACATATATCCTGCCCCCCTTCTCTCACTGTTATCCACACACAATCTAAGAAAATTGCACACCAATGAATAGAAGGGCTTCCCAGAACTGTGGCAGGAAAATGGCAGTAATGTATTTATTAAAGATGAAAGAACAATGCCCATTCATAAATCAAAATGAGCTAATTTTAAAATGTCACCCAGGGATCCCTGGGTGGCACAGCGGTTTGGCGCCTGCCTTTGGCCCAGGGCACGATCCTGGAGACCTAGGTTCGAATCCCACATCGGGCTCCCGGTGCATGGAGCCTGCTTCTCCCTCTGCCTGTGTCTCTGCCTCTCTTTCTCTCTCTCTCTCTGTGACTATCATAAATAAATAAGTTGAAAAAAATTAAAAATATTTTTAAAAAATGTCACCCAGTCGACTATCACTCTGGGAAGGAGTGGGAGCAACGATGAACGGCCCTGGGATTGAAGTGGGGCTGAGGAGATGGCTGAGCACCAAGTCAAATGCCCAAGTGCTGTTCATCCTTTCAGGGGTGTAAAGGAAAATGCGGCCAAGAGAACATTTCACTTGGAAGAGGACAATGAGAAAAAGTGGAAATGGAACATTAAGAGGAGAATTTCTCCTTGTTTGAAGAAATCATTCAAAAGCACGACCCGACAAGAGACCAAAATGACCCAGAAGACGGCCAATCTTTGATGTTGCTCTTCAGACAATAGTTCTGAGAGAGACAGGATGGGCCTACTCGCCCAAAGGAGAGCTATTAGCTGGGGAACAAAAGGAAGAGTAATATTGTACCACAAGATGGAACTTTCTATGCAAAGTGCCCGCCTTAAACAGAAACCTTTCATGTGGTTTTCTACCTCAAATAGAGTAAAGATCTATCGTCTCTAAATGACATAACTGTAAGCAGGAAACTCCTGGGCCAGAGCAAGATTTATAGCCATAGGTCTCAGGCGAGTCAGCCTCTCACACCTGGAACGGCCAGCCAGGTAGCCTTCCCATGATGCCGCCTTCACGCCTACACAACCTTCGGCTGCATTTCCAAAGCAGGCTGAATGGCCTTAAGATAACATTTTGCTTCCAGTTATAAAGTAAGTAAATCTTGGGATGTAAGGTACAACATGGT
Organism: Canis lupus dingo; assembly: GCF_003254725.2. Taxonomy (NCBI): domain Eukaryota; kingdom Metazoa; phylum Chordata; class Mammalia; order Carnivora; family Canidae; genus Canis; species Canis lupus. Next base: position 69,148,427 of record NC_064243.1, read on the forward strand.
GACTATGACTACTACTGCACTGCATGTATGACAGTCACCAACAATGGCCAACTCCTCTTCGACAAAGCAGGAAAGAATTTGCAATGGAAAAAAAAAGAGTCTCTTCAACAAATGGTGTTGGGAAAACTGGGCAGCCACATGCAGAAGAATGAAGATGGACCATTTTCTTACATCATACACAAAACTAAATTCAAAATGGATGAAAGACCTAAATGTGGAATAGGAAACCATCAAAATCCTGGAGGAGAACACAGGCAGCAACCTCTTTGACCTCAGCTGTAGCAATTTCTTACTAGGCCCATCTCTAGAGGCAAGGGAAACAAAAGCAAAAATGAACTATTGGGACTTCATCGAGATAAAAAGTTTCTATACAGTGAAGGAAATAATCAACAGAACTAAAAGGCAGCCTATAGAATGGGAGAAGATAGTTGTAAATGACATATCTGATAAAGGGCTAGTAGCCAAGGTCTATAAAGAACTAACCAAACTCAACACCCAGAAGTCAAATAATCCAGTTAAGAAATGGGCAGAAGATGTGAATAGACACTTTTCCAAAGGAGATATCCAGATGGCCAACAGACACATGAATAGATGCTTAACATACTCATCATCAAGGAAATACCATTAAAACCAGAATGAGATCCCACTTCACACCTGTCATAATGGCTAAATTAACAACACAAGAAACAACAGGTGTTGGAGCAGATGTGGAGAAAGGGGAACCCTCTTGTCCTGTTGGTGGGAACGTGAACTGGTGCAGCCACTGTGGAAAGCTGTGTGGAGGGTCCTCAGAAAGTTAAAAATAGAACTGCCTTATGGCCCAGAAATTGTACCACTAGGGATTTACCCAAAGGATGCAAGGGTACATGAACCCTGATGTTTATAACAGCATTATCCACAACAGCCAAACTATGGAAAGAGCCTAAATGTCCAGCAACTGATGGATGAAAAAAAAAATGATGGATGCATAAAGATGTGTGTGTGTGTGTAAGAATATTACTCAGCTATCAGAAAGAATGAAATCTTACCATTTGCAACGACATGGATGGAACTAGAGGGTATAAAGCTAAGTGAAATAAGTCAGTCAGAGAAAGACAAATACCATATAATATCACTCTTATGTGGAATTTAAGAAATAAAACAGATGAAGATGGGGAGGGGGAACAGAGAGAGAGGGAGGGAAACCATGAAAGAGACTCTTAACTACAGGGAACAAATTGAGAGTTGCTGGAGGGGAGCTGACTGGGGGGAGGAGTATTACAGAGGGCACTTATGATGAGCACTGGTGTTACACGTAACCGATAAATCACTAAATTCTACTCCTTAGACTAATATTACTCTATATGTTAACTACCCAGAAGTTAAATAAAAACTTGAAACATAAAAAATAAGTAATGAAATAAAATCCCATACAAAAATTATGTAGTCACACAATAGTACCAAACACTAAAAAAAAAATTGTGGAGGTTTACATCAGAACAAAAAGAGACATGAGCCCAAAAAATATACTTTAAGAAATAAAACAGAACAGACCAAAAGATCTGGTTTTCAGCTTCTCAATATATATAAAGCCCTAGAGTAATTACACAATAAAACACCTTGTAGTTGGCATGCCCCTAAGACGTTTGCATTTTAATTTAGGGATTTTGGATCCTGTCTTACTGAATGAAATTTTCCTAACAAAATTTGGTGAACTTGAGCAAAATTTCTGATGTGCAATGAGAAAACAAGAACCTCAAATAGTTAGCAAATTGTCTTTGTGGACTTAATTGCCATTGACAGAGAAAGGCCATTAGGCTGGAAAGATAATCATCATTTAGCCAAAAGGCATGATACAGTCTGAAATTAAGGGAAAAAATTCTATTAAAACAGTTAGAAAATGAAATCTAATAAAGAAAATATTAATTAAAAAATAAATTTGCTAATGGAATATATCTTAGAAGTTCTCATCACACACAAAAAAATTGTAACCATGTATGGTGATAGATGTTAACTGGACTTATTGTGGTGATCATTTCACAATATATACAAATATCATATCATTATGTCGTACATCTGAAGCTAATATAATGTTATATATCAATTATATCTCAATTAAAATTATATATACCATCTTTTGTATTTTTAAAGAATTTCTCTATAAAAATGTGGAAATGTCTTTGGGCTGAGAAAGTGGAGAAGGGTCAGTTGTACTTTGCTTTCATTTGAATTATTACTCTTATAACTACGAACAATAAAAAACACATCCATCCGCATCAATACAGACTCTTGGGATCCCTGGGTGGCGCAGCGGTTCAGCACCTGCCTTTGGCCCAGGGAGCGATCCTGGAGACCCGGGATCGAATCCCACGTCCGGCTCCTGGTGCATGGAGCCTGCTTCTCCCTCTGCCTATGTCTCTGCCTCTCTCTCTCTCTCTGTGTGACTATCATAAATAAATTGAAAAAAAAATACAGACTCTTCTAAACAAAAGGTCCTAGAGAGTGTCTTAGACAATATATATATATATTTTTTTTTTTTAAAGATTTTATTTATTTATTCATGATAGTCACAGAGAGAGAGAGAGAGGCAGAGACACAGGCAGAGGGAGAAGCAGGCTCCATGTACCGGGAGCCCGATGTGGGATTCGATCCCGGGTCTCCAGGATCGCGCCCTGGGCCAAAGGCAGGCGCCAAACCGCTGCGCCACCCAGGGATCCCTATATATATATATATATTTTTTTTTATTCAGCCATAAAAAAGAATGAAATCTTGCCATTTGCAAAAACATGGGGCTGGAGAATACAAGGAGGGGTGAAATAAGCCAGTCAGAGAAAGGCAAATAGCACGTGATTTCACTCATATGTGGAATTTAAGAAAGAAGCAAGGAGGGAAAATAAGGAGAGAAAAACCAAGAAACAGACTCTTAACTGTAGAGAACAAAGTGATGGTTATGAAAGGGGAAGTGGGTGGGAGGAGGGTGAGACAGGTGACTGGGATTAAAAGCACACTTATCACGACGAGCACTAATACACAGAATTGCTGAATTACTATATCGCACGCTTGAAATGAATAGAACACCGTGTGCTAACAATACTGGAATTTTAAAAAAATTAATTTAACAAACTTTTTTTTAGTCAAATACATAATTACTTTGGAATAGGCTTTTACAAGTTTAAGAGTCCAACAACGCCAAGATTAACACTCAAATCAGGGAGGACCACAGGTCCAGCGCAGGGTCCCCTAATCTACCAGGATTATCCACTATGACACCCGTCTTCACTACACATTAATGACCTGTGTATAGACAGAGTATGTGGGTCTGAAGACTCTCAAAACACAGTCTTGGCCTTTGATGATTTTATGATTATTGCACAGAATTCTGATTAGTCAAACCTCACTCTGCACATCTGCAGAAAGTCAGCAGGCCACATACGACAAAGGTAAGGGATCCACACAGCTACGGTCTGCAAAGAGAGAGTGTACGGCGATGACTGAGAGCAAGTTGGAACAAAACAGAGAAATTGGCAAACAAGCCAGAGATCTGATGATTCTGCAATTAGCAAAAGACTGAAATGCCTCATAGAGACTTTTGCGGAGGGCATCCCGAATATCCAGGCCCTTGTCAGGCACTATGGCAGGAATTGTGAACTTTTGCACTTAAAAAGAATTTCTGTAGACACCAGAAAATACTATAGGGGCTTGTGCTACATTCACCTGATTCAATCTAAAACAGAAAGTGATTAATCCTTTCTAATCTCTTGGAAGGAAAACATTTGTCTTCTCACATTTGTAATATCAGCATTTAATGCTTCCCTTTTTTTTTTTTTAATCTTATGGGGAAAATCCTACTGATTTGGTGTACTATTAGCGAAGACAGGGAACATAACTGGGGGGAGGTTAAAGAAAAGTGAACATAAAAAATATGTATCAAATATTAAAAAACAGTACATTGCTCGGTTTTTTTTATAAAAGAGGCTGGCTTTGGACTTTGCATGGCTACATGACTACAGTTACCATCGTACCACAGACAAATCTCATTAGTGTGGAATTCAGCAAGTAGGAGAAATAAAATGAATTTTCAGCACTGGAGTGAATAATCCAGTTTGTCATTTTATCTGCACAACAGCAAAGAACCTGATAGGCCCTTTTCCTTCTTCAGCCAGGAAAGCTCTGAATAAGACAAGTTGATAATTAGAAGAACTAAATCATTGCTCGTTGTTTACTCTCCCCTCCTGTTGGCAAACCATGATCATTATCCATCGATCATTCTTTCTTTTTCTAGTCGTAGCCCCTGATGCTATACGTGTCAGAGAAGACAGTCCTAAATATTTATCACGAAGACAATCAAAACCCTTTGCTGTTGCCTGTGACGTGTTTTCCGCTTTGAAGAAGGTGTTAAGCTCATCAAATATATGCCGCTAAGCAAAGATAGCTTTTAGCTCAAAGGAAACAGAACTTTCTCTAAAGCAGATGACTATGGGAATAAAATAAGTATTTTCAGGGTGGGGGACCAGGAGGAAAGGGGAAAATGAGAAATAGAAGGGGGAAAAAGAAAGGAAGGACGTAGTATCTTATGGAAGAGCTAAGGTTATCGAGGCGTAAAGACTTTTTAATCAATCTTTGTAATCACTTGACTTATGTGAATGGTCATCATGAATTTCCAAATTCAACTGGAGGCAAGTAGAGGAACAATCAGGAGGCTCCCAGATGATGAGCAGTAGCCCTACGGGTATTTAGTCTTCGGGCGGAGCCTTTTTCTGAAGCCAGACGACACGCGCGGCGCCAGACAACACAGGCGGGAGGATGGAGATGTAAGTTCTACTCCCGGTTCTACTCCCTCTGTCCTGTCTGACCCTCAGCGTCCGTTGATCCCGCTTCCACAAGCGTAATCGAGCTTGCTTTCCTCACAGATACGAAGGAGCCAGCTCCCGAGCAGGCCCGACAGGGCTCTGGGGAAGCTCGCCCAGTGCTGCCATCCCCTGTCTCAGCCCTGCCTTCATCCCCCTGCGCGGCCCCGTTCCCACACACGCCACACTCGGGCCTTCACATGGGCCGCCCCGCCGCCTGGGTCCCGCCCTCTCCCGCACCCCCATGGCGCGTCACTGCACCTGACACTCAGGTCCCTATGAACCCTGGTTTTCCTTGGGGATGCTCCGCCGAGCTAGGCCAGCGTCACCCTGTTCCAAATGCAGGAGTGTCATTATTTAGGCAAGGCCGACAGATCAGGAGATGGTTGCCTCAGAAAAGGCAGTTTGTTCGCAGAGCAAGCAGGGCTGTGGGGCTCGGGAGACGCTCGTCCCACCAGGAGCACAGTTGGCGCCACATCCTGCTGCTTGGGCCGGGGCGGGGGACCCCAGGGCCGTGGGGCTCGGGGGACGCTGGTCCCACCAGGGGCACCGCTGCGGCAGGAAGGATGCAAGATCTCAGAGTGACACATCTGCATGGGGACCTCGGCCCCATCGGCCTTGGCTCCTCCTCGTCCACAGCCGACGGCCTCTGCGTCCCGCGTACTCAGAGGTTGGGGGGGGCCTGTCCCCACACTTGGCATTTGTGGCGTTTGCTCCGTGTCTTCGCCGACAAAAACGTGCCAGTAACAGGAGACACCGCCACAGGTTTGCAGGGCCCTGGCTCCTGGGTCACCATGGGGGCCACACACAGAAACCTCATGTCCCCTACTTTCTACCTTTGATGTCCTTTGAGCTTTATTTGTCCCCGCAGAGGAGCAATCCTGCAACTGAGATGTCGGTGACTCTAGTGACTCCTCCCCAGTCTCCATCTCCAACGCGAATGTCATGATTCAGACCCACATGTCTCAGACTCAGTGGAGGTTATAAAATCTGGTTTTGCCTCTCGAAAATACGCCAAATCCCATAGGAACGAACACTCACCCTACAGTTCAGGGGCCATGACGCGGCCCCTGCGGCCCGTGGCGCAGAGGCCAGTGGGGACACAGCGAGGCCTCGCCCTGCTGGCCAAGCAGCACCCTCCTGACCTGGGCAAAGGCACAGGATTGGCCAGAGCGACTCGGCTCATGTCTACACCCGCACAAAGAAGAACTGAGCCAACACGTGGCGCTTGTCCTGACGCGGGAGACAGAGGCTGCCAACAGTAACAGCGATTAACACCCGCGTTGTCTTCCACGCCGCCTCTGTGCAGACTCATTCTCCATCCAATTTATTTATTACTTGACTTGAAAACAGGAATCTAACCTAATAAAGATTTTCGGCTCTAAAAGCCGAAATGGTATAAATAGCAAAATTAATCAAGATCAAACAATTTCATTTCTGAAGTATAGATGCCTAAAGGTAGAAATAGCTACCAAATTCTTCTCCGTAAAGGACAAAATTAAGCGCAAAGAAAAGACTAGAGACCTGAAATGAGCTCAAGCCCCAGTATAATTAACGTGATACAAAATACGGGGTAACGTGATACAAAATTCCTCTCCCACCCAACTGACTCGTGGAAATTCTGAAAATGTACTTTTTTTCAAAAGATTTCTTTATCTTAGAGGATGTGCGGTGGGGAGGGGCCAGGAGGGGGACGGTCTCTGGAAGGCCCCGCACCACACCAAGGCACGGGTGAGGGCTCTGCCTCGGGACCCTGAGCTCATGAGCTGAGCTGCCCCGAGAGCCCGGCGCTTGACCCACTGGGCCCAACGGGCACCCAGGGGCCCTCGAGACGTACTTTAGCAGAAGAGACTTTCAAGAACAGAAAATAGTTTGGGCCTCAGAATGCTTTCCAACATTGAACTTCAGAACGGTCCCCCCAAGATAATAAACATGAGGCACAGGACACTCTGCCTGGTAAGAGGAAGGGATGATTCAAGAAGCAGCGCCTCCCGCCCGGGGGTTAAATCCCAAGTAGAAACAGAGGCGTGTGAGTCACAGAGCTGCAAGGGTGCGGCAGTGGGAATGGCCTGGGGGAGGGTGACCTGGGATGGGGAGGAGTCTGGGGACACTTGAGCAGACGTGGGGGGGGGGGATAGGTGAGAATCCCATCGGGGGGCCGGCCTCCAAAGCATGTGGCCTGCACATGGGGCACACGCGGTGGCGTCTGTGTGGCGTGGGGGTCGACAGAGGGAGCTGCCTCTGCCGGGCCCAGGGCTCCGGCTTAGATGGGCGGCCCCCAGGGATGAAGGGGCCTGTGACCCACCACGCTTGTAAGAAGCCCCTTGGGCCACACCACGGTGCCATGGGGCACGGACTGGCGAGGTCTGCAGAGTTTTGAGAGTGAGCGGGTAATTCTCAGCAACACAGGGTAGTCACCTGGGAGCTTTAAAAATATATAGATGCCCCTTAAATCCAGTTTCTGGAGGAGCAGCCTACTTCTGGGTCTGTTTCAGGAGCTCTCAAATACGCCCAGGGTAAGTTGAAAACTAGTGGTTCAAAATTCCCCTTTCACAGCAAAGCAAAACGGGTTGAGCCCCGTGAGTCCCACGGCAGATTTCATCATCGCGTTGTCACCGTCATCACCAACCCGGAGATAAGGAGACACTGGACAGTATCTAATCCTAAGCACAAAGCACAAAGTCCAGAATTACCCTCCCCTTATGAACACCTGGAAAACTGGATAAAACACAGAAGAAGCTATTTTCAGGCCCGGGGGGGACTGCGGTCCTTAAGAGCAGGGTGAGGAGAAAGGAGATTAGGCAGGATTTCTGACAACCTCTAGACTGAGAATCTTGCTGAGTTTAGGATTCGGAGATGGGAAATTGGGGCAAAGCAGCTAGAATCTGCAGGGCAAAGTCCCCAACAGGAGGAAGCTCAGCAGAAAAAGAATTCCAAACATCTGCCCAGGGATCCCCTTGAGGCTTTTGCCAAATACGAATTTGTGCACACAAGATTGAAACCCCCAGGATCCAGGTGGAGTAACTTCCAACAACAACAACAACAACAAAAAAGAACCACTGCCCACTCTCTTACTTATTTCATTAGTTCGATTAGACAAGAAAAATAAATGATAAGCATGCAGGTTGGAAAGAAAGAAGTAAAACTCTTGACATGCATGTTGACACATAAAAAACTCTGAGGCATTTACCAAAATTAGCCCTTTAAAATTCATAAGCAGGCTCAGAAAGTCCTCAAAATACAGAATCAGTATACAAAGTTAATTGCACTTCCATATACTCGCAACAAACAATTGGAAATAAAAATGTTTTAAATCCCATTTATAATAGCATCCCAAACATGAAATACTGAGAAGTAAATTAAACATGTGCAAACCTGCCCTTTAAAAACTACAGAAGATTCCCGAGAGAACATTACAAAGGCCTAAGGGGATGGAAACGCAGCCCATATCCATGACCTGGAAGACTCGATGCTATTAAGATTCTCATTCTCTCCAAATGGAGCTGGAGATTCAAAACAATCCCAGTCAAAATCCCAAAAAGCTAAAAAAAAAAAAAAAGAAAAAAAAAGAAAAAATCCCAAGAAGCTTTGTTTGTTTGTTTGTTTGAAATCCAATTCTAAACTTACTTGGAAAAGAAAAGGACTTAAAATAATTGAAGAATTTAAAGTTGGATGACTTGCAGTTTCTGATTTCAAGGCTTACTACAGGGATTCCCCGGGTGGCTCAGGGGTTTAGCACCTGCCTTCGACCCAGGGCGTGACCCCGGGGTCCCGGGATTGAGTCCCACATCGGGCTCCCCGCAGGGAGCCTGCTTCTCCCTCTGCCTGTGTCTCTGCTTCTCTCTCTCTCTCTGTGTCTCTCATGAATAAATAAATGAAATCTTAAAACAAACAACAGTTTGCAATAAAAAAAACCTACGTACCCTAGGATTCCCTATATTTAACCATTTTCCAAGCAGTGTTTAACGCGTTGGAGTTTCAGAGATTCGGCTACAGGTACCTTTTCTTGGCCTCTTGTCCGTGTTGACAACGGTCTCGATCAGTATTTCCCAAAGTTGTAATTTCTATCACTTGCCCTCTTTCTCAACGTGCTGCAGCCACAAGAGGTCTTATTACGTACCTTTGATCATGCCGGAAACATTTCCGTTTCAGAGATTTAGGACTTCCTATTCCCTCTGCCTAGAATTGTGCTCCTCGAAATATGTTCATGGCTCCTTCTCTCACTTCAGAGAAGCTTCTGAACCATGTTCCCTCCCAGGATTCGTATGCTGAAGCCCTAACGCCCAATGTGGCGAGGGCCTTTAGGGGAGTAATTAAGGTATAATAGGTCCTAAGGGTGGGATCCTAACCCAACACACCTGGGACACTAAGAGGGAGACCCCGGAGAGGCCAGGTGAGGGCATGGCGGGGAGGAGGCCACTGAGGCCGAGGAGTAGGGTCTCCAGAAGCCAACTCTGCCAACATCTTTAACTTGGATTTCTAGCCTCCAAGCTCTTGTCTGCAGGAGACCAGGAAGCAGGAGGGTGGAGTACAGGGGACAGGCGTTAGGGCTCTGGGTTCAAGTCCGAGCTCTGCCACTTTCTAGGGGTGTGAGCCCCGGTGGGTCATGAACACTCCCGGCGCTTTTCTGTCTGTAGAACAGTGACGAGAGAAGTGGCCCTTACTTCAAAAGGCATTGATGTGAGACCATAATGAGACCCAGCACAGGCGATGCTTAGAGAACCGCCTGGAATAGGACACGCGTTCCGTAACGGGCACCTCCCATCGCGCACGGCCTGCTCGCTTCCCTGGAACGCCGGTTCCGAGGGACAGGGACGTGGTCTCATCCGGGGATGAGCTCATAGCCCCCAAGCCAGTGCCTCCAGTGCACATGTTAAGCCCTTAATAAGTATTTGTGGCCAACAATACTTATTAAGTATTGTTGGAATTTATTGTTGGAATAAATGCAAAAGCCGGTCGACCTCCTCTCAAAGTCCACAAAGAATGTAGATTCCCCATGGTCTGTTCTGTGATCATCTTTTTATTATTATTATCAAAGCCCCTTATTTGAAATTCACTGCCTTTGTTTCTACTTAATTTTTCTTTTTTTTTAAAGATTTATTTATTTATGATAGACATAGAGAGAGAGAGAGAGGCAGAGACACAGGAGGAGGGGGAAGCAGGCTCCATGCCGGGAGCTCGACGCGGGACTCGATCCCGGGACTCCAGGATCACGCCCTGGGCCAAAGGCAGGCGCCAAACCGCTGAGCCACCCGGGGATCCCTCTACTAATTTTTCCTATTGTTTTTGTAGCTGGACACGATCCACGCTCCCAGGTAACAGTCAAGGGCACTTCCCGCTGATGGACTTCAGAACGCCCCTTGTCCCCTGACGCGTCACTGGCATGAGTCACCCTTTACGGCTCAGGCCAACATGTGCAGAATCCAAATCAGAGGCCTGGTGGGTTTGGTACGACCTGCAACAGTCACAATTATCCACGGAAGGCTGCGGCCCCGCTCCCGGGATAAGAGGTGGGGTACGAGGAGCTCCCGAAGGCATTTTATTCCCAAATATCAAAATCTGCAATCACTTGTTTCTTAGCCAATCATGTGAAGTCAACGGTGGGAGCGTTCACTGTTATGGAAATCAACAGGCAATGCCATCTCCACTGTTACGTTCCTCAATTTTCACGGATGTATATTTTCCCCTAATATTAATGATTTTTCCCACTACCTGGTAAAGAGCCAGGAAAAGAATTTGCTGCCGTTACGTTAAGTAAGAAATTGCACTGCCTATGACATCCCACCCTGAATTCTGCTAAATCAAATAGGTTACCAGTGTCCCCACCAGTGCCATCCCTCCATAGCTGCTATGCCTCCTAAATATAACCCCAAGCAACCAGTTTGGATGGAGAGAAGAGCCCTTATAAATAAAAGGTCCCGAGCTCTGAAGGATGTTTTAATCGATTCTGATATTTAATCTTCTTGAAGTTCGCGGTGCTGTGGCATTTTTTCAAGATTTAAGAAAACCTTTAAGACCAGCAGTCTCCACAAATCAAGATCTAAAAAGCAATCGCCTTTGCAACAGCATCAAAAATATGAAACACTTAGGCAGACATCTGACCAGAAAATGTCCAAGGCTACGACACAGAAAACCACAAAACATCGTTGTGAAAAGCTAAAGAAGATCCAGAGAAAATAGAGACATGTGAGATATCTGTGGGTCAGAAGGCTCAATATTGTTAAAATTTCAATTCTCCCCATCATATTGACCGTCTGCTCCTTTCCTTTTTTTTTTCTTTTTTTTTTTTCGTCTTTTTTTATTTTATTTTTTTTCGTCTGCCCCTTTCCAGATGCAATGCCGTCTCAGGGAAAATCCCAACGGGTCTTTCTAGAAACATTGGCATTGTGATCCTAAAATTCACACGGAAATGAGGGTGACCCATCTTAGCCCAGACGATGCTGGAAAAGAACAACGTCGGGAGCTTAGAGTACCCGATTCAAGGCCCGTTTCGAGGCTCCAGTCGTTGGAACAGAGCGGCCCTGGATCAGTGGGTCAGAGTCCAGGGCGCAGCGCCCATTGGACTTCTGGTTTTGTGCAAAGGTGCATGGGTGATTCGACAAATTCTCCTGGAATAACTGAAAAAAGGAAGGTGCTCGACCCTGCGTCTCTCATCACATATAAATACTAACTCAGTAGATCACGATCCTGAACGTAGAAACTAAAGCCGCGTAACTGCGAGAGGAGAACCCAAGAGGAAATCTGTACGACCATGGGCTGGCCAAGGATTTCAGGGGTGGGATGTGGACGGCGCGAGGCACAGGAGAGAACCGGCCAGCGATGTCATGAAGACGCGAAACCGTTGTTTTCGGAGACCTTGGTAAAGGGATGAAAAGACAGAGCTAGAATGGGGACCTGGGTCCTTGCGAGTCCCGTGGGGAAGAAACCAGACTTCTTAGGACAGCGAGTGGCACAGCCTGGAGGAGCAGCGGACGGCCACCTGCGCCTCCCACGCGCCCTGGCCGCCACCCAGAGCTAGGGGAGCCTGGGCCGGTTGCGCGGAAGCGGACAGAGCTCTGCCGACAGCCACCTGGCCGTGGAAGCCGTGACACTGACCCACACGATGGCGTGGATGAGCCCAGAGGACCTGTGTCAAAAAAGGGACAGGCTGCACGACTTCACGCGTATGAAGTCGGAGGACATGCAAAGTGACACCAGAGAGAGAGCCTGGGTCAGAGGCTGGCCGAGGCCCCTGGGGCACGCATGTGCACCCGCCGAAGCCCCCGAGCCACTCACCTTACTCCGTCACCCACGTCCCCGGAGAGCGCGTCATTATTTTCCCAAGATGGTATGTATTTATTCAGGAGACCCAGAGAGAGGCGGAGACCAGGGGCCCTGCGGGGGCCCGATGTGGGACTCGATCCCAGGACCCGGGTCACGGCCTGAGCCGAGGCCTCCGGGCGTTGCATCCAGAGCCCCGTAAAGGGAAGAGTAACCTTGGAGCCCGGGCACAGGCCGCGCCGAGGACCCAGGCAGGGTGGGCTCAGAGGCAGCGCCCCTGCCTCTCGGCCCCTTCCAGGCGCCCCCTGGCCCCCGATGCCGCTGGCGTCCTGGGCGCCCCCAAGCTGCCGCCTGCCTATCGTCATGCCCCGCGGCCAGGCCGGGCCCCAGGTCTGCAGCCGGCCGGAGCCTCACCACCAGCCTTCCTTCCAAGCAACGTCTCCACGGCCCGGCCCTGCCATCTGTGCTCTGCACGCCCCATCTACACGGCCACCTCGGCCTCCACCCCGAACCCCAGATTTCCAGGCCGCCGGGTGCATGGCCCCCGTGTGACATGCCACCTGTGCCCCCGCCACCTGGCCTCCCCCGGGCTCGGCAAACACCCAGCACCATGCAGGTCAGCAGTGACAACGGGCTGGGTCTGGTCGTGGCTCCAGGCTGGTTCCTCCCCACATGTGTTGGGGTGACTCAGGGGTCCCCGGGCCCCCATGGGGCGTGTTCCGAGCTGCCTCCCGTGGCCACTCCGAGCAAGGAATGGGCTCTGTGGAGCACCGGAGGTGCAGGGCCGAGGACCGAGCCGGGACCAGCGGCAGCTCCGGGACGTCCACCCTCGGACCTGGCCGCCGAGGCACCGGGCCCTGTCCTCGGCCCCTTGTCTCCGGGGCTGAGCCAACCTCCCGGGTCAGAGGGCGCCCCGCGGCCCCGTTCAGGGTCCTGCAGCCCCCGCTCCTGGCCTGCCCTGTGTCCGGTGTCTAGGGGGTGATCCCTCCCGGATCAGTGTCTCCCCAGGGCTCCCACTGACGCCACTGTCACCTCACCTTGCTAGGGCTCGCCGGGGCCAGGGCACTGAATGGAGCGACACACAGTCTGCACGTCCCGGGTCCCTGGCTCGGGGCGTCGGGGTCACAGTGAGCATCTGTCAAGCTGAGAGAGGCCGCACGGCCGCCCCGTGGGAAGCACCCAGAGAAACGGCCACAGGGCGCCAAGGGTTCGGGGGAGGAGAGCAGGCGGGGTGGGGCAGGTGACGCCGGGGCCGCCCCAAGGGCTCCTGCTGCCATCGAGACGTCTCTGTGCCGGGACGAAGCTGTTCGCCTAGGCGCCGGGCCCAGGCCCCAGGGAGCCCGCATGCTTGCTGCTCCCCCACCCAGGGGGACCAGGCCCGGGCCCAGTATTAGCTACACACCTGCATGGGAAGGAAAATTCACGTTCTCCAGATCACGGGTTCACAGCTACAGGAACGTAGCTACATGTAATCTCAACTCTGAAATTTAGAAAATATAGAAATTCGGCCAACGTCTGGGAATATATGAGTAGAACACATATGCCAGTGGGGTTTGCTTTGAGTCAGGTACTTCTTGTTCCAGACAAACTGGACACCACGTTCCAGACAAACTGGACACCACGAAATCTAGTCCCCCGGGGTCGCGCCCAACCCCACCAGCGGGCTCGTCCGGAATGGTCTGGAAGGGGCACCTTCCAATTCCCCTACACTGTGGGCCGAGTTACAGAGTAACTTGCCAGCAGTCCGCTCAGAACCCGCAGGGCTGTTGACTCAGAGCAAAGTCCACCAGATTCCACGGAGCTGCGCCGAGCGGAGGCCACAGCCGGTCCCGGCGGGGACACGATGCGCTCGGTGCCGGCGGCCTTCCTGGCCGAGCTCCCCGGCAGCCTCCTGCTCGCTGCTGTCTTCCTGCCCGTCGTCCTGCTGCTGCTCCTGCTCATCGCCTGCTTCAGGGCCCAGCTCGTGCACGGTGAGTGGGAGGCCGCGGCCGCCCCTGCCCTGCGTGACACCCTGCCCCGCGCCCTCGGCTGCCGGGGCCTCCCCGTGGGTCTGCACAGCCTGCCCCATGCCGCCGAGGGTCCCTCGGGGCTGGGGCCTGAGCGAGCGGCAGGAGGACCCCTTGCTGCGGCCCCGGCCGGGCCCCTGCCCGACCTAGACCCCAGCGCCGACCCTGACCCCAGTCCTGACCCCAGCCCTGGCCCTGGCTTGGCCCTCACCCCAACCTAGACCCTGACCCTGGCCCAACCTCTAACCCCGGCCCCTACCTAGACCCCAGCGCCGACCCCGGCCCCGGCCCTGGCCTGGGCCCCACTCTGACCTAGACCCTGACCCTGACCTAACCCCTGACCCTGGCCCCGACCTAGACCCTGACTCCAGCCTGCCCCCAACCTCTGACCCTGGCCCCTGGCCCAACCCCGGCCCGACCTAGAGCGTGGCACTGACCCTGAACCCGACCCCGACCCTGGCCCCCACACCCAGCCCCGGCCAGGCCCTCAGCCCGACCTAGACCCTGACCCCAGCCCCGACCCTGGCCCCGACCTAGACCCCTGCACCCGGCCCCAGCCTAGACCCGACCTAGACTCCAGCGCCGACTCTGACCCCAGGCCCACCCCTGGCCTGGCCCCCACCCCAACCTAGACCCTGACCTTGGCCCAACCCCTGACCCCGGCCCGACCTAGACCCTGACTCCAGCCTGCCCCCAACCCCTGGCCCAACCCCAGGCCCAACCTAAAGCGTGGCACTGACCCTGACCCCAACCCTGACCCTAGCCCCCACACCCAGCCCCAGCCTGGCCCCTCCCCGACCTAGACCCTGACCCCAGCCTAACCCCTGGCCCCAGCCCAACCGGACCCTGGCTCCGACCCCCCCCAGCCCCAGCCTGGCCCCCACCCTGACCGAGACCCCGCCCCCGCCCCACCCCCCAGGCCCACCTGTGGAGCAGCACCTGGGCCTGTGCCGCGGGCCTCCGTTCCAGGGCAGCATACCCCACGGCCGTCAGAACGGGGCTCGGGGCCACAACACAGGCACAGACACAGGTGTGCAGGCGACGTGTGCACACGCGCACCTGTTCTCATTAAGGTGCCAAACGCTGTGAGATCAGGGCGCTTGGCGAACATTGGGCTGAGGGCTTGGCATCAACTCTCCGTGAGTCTTTAGTCTGAAGGAAAAACCAAACCAAACCAAAGCGAAGCACCAGGAGCTCCAAGCCGGTCAGGCCGCCGCTGAGTTCTGCTGTAAGTGAGCAACTGAAGTGTGACGACGGGCTGAGCGTCACTCGTGTGTGTGGCAGGCACCAGATCGGCGAGCTGAAGGGTCCCTGGCAGGGCTCCCGAAGCTGGCGCTGCTGCCACGCACGGCGCCCGGGAAAGGAGCAGCGAGGGGGGCATGAAGGTCCTTCCTCTCCCGCAGACGTGTGCCAGGTGCACACAATGTCTCTACAGGGGCCCCGCTGCCCACAGGGGCTCCCGACCCTCGGTGAAGGCCGTTACGTATGACCTACAATCAAACAGAAGGACAGCTGGGGTATTTATTATTTTTTTTTAATAGAGGGGAAGGGCCAAGGGAGAGAGAGGAGGAGAATCTCAAGCAGGCTGCGCCCCCAGTGTAGACCCTGGTGCGGGGCTCGATCTCACACCCTGGGGTCATGACCTGAGCCGAGATCAGGAGTTAGATGCTTAACCGACTGACCCCCCAGGAGCCCAGGGACACTTGTGGGAGGAGATGGGGAACACAAGGAGGCCCTGGAGGATGGGGAGCACGCCGCCGGGTCGCAGGGTTCCATCCCGACGTACCGACTCTCCCTGGCTTTCCGTCCTGTGCCTCCTCCCCGCGAGCGCCGTCCCGGAGGAGCCAGCTGTCCATGTCGCTGTCCGGCAGCGGGCCCAGCCCTCCTCCCCGCTAGGTCGGCGCGGCTTCAGTTCGGAAGGGAAGCCCTGGCGCGCCGGCTGCAGCAAGTGGGGTCGGGGTGCTGGTCCCTGCGGGCACCGGCCAGGGGCCAGTTCCCGGGCAGCCTGCCCTGCATGGCTCTCAAAAACCTCCTACTCACACCGCAGGCTGCTGATCTTTCCCTCTTCTCCCAAAGGGAACTGTGCATCCTTTTCATGGGTAACTCCTGCCTATACGTTTTCCAGGGTTAGCATAGCAGGCAACCTTAGCCTGAACATATTTTCATTTTTATGTAGGTCTGTTCCCTTTGTTTTCCAAATTTTCCTTTAAAGAAAAAGATCTTTAAGAATATTTTAAAAAGGCTGTTCTTTCTGTAGCTGTTTTCCTAAGTGTAAGTAGTTATATCATTTCTATACTTTTAGGGGAATTGAGAGCACTTGGCCCCAAATAAGATATCACCAGTTCGTATCTTTATTTAGCAGTTCCCACTTAAAAACCGTAGGCAGATGGTCAAGTGTCACGTCGTGAATCTTCCAACCAGGGTCACGGCAAATGTAATCGTTCCTATTTTGTTCCTGTAAAGAAAAGGACGTTGAGAGATTAAGCGGGGTGTTCACAGAACACCAGAGTCCTACATTCTGGAGCAGAAAACCAGCTCGCCCGCCCCATATGTCCTAGTCCATCCACCGAAGAGGCATTTTAGGATGTGATGGACGGTATTGTGATCGCTCACCACTGATCCCCACACTCGGAGATAATGGTGCCCACGGAGCTAATTAGTTTGTAGACCCCAATGTTCTCACAAAGGAAGAAAGGAAATTCTCTAGCGTCGTGTGCTCTCCGTCCCTTGCCTCGAGGAGTAGCTTTGAAGGCAGCTCGGACGCCTGAACCTCCCATCACTGAAGCCTTCATTGCCCACCGCCATGGACATTTCCTACCTTGTGGAGCAGAGGCTTGGATGATCTCCCCAAGTCCTGTGATTCCTAAACCTCTACCTACAGTGCGATACTTGCCCCCCAAATACCTTCACCCTGACCAAGCACAGAATGCTCTCTAAATAAACAACAGTGCCCAAATAATCATTATTTTCTTAAAAACAAGTCTATTGAATGCCTGCAAGTTTCCATATGGGGTTAGACCCAAAATAAGGCCCAGTAAGTGATCGCAGTCTGGCCCTCAGTGACGGTTCACGTTCCAGAACAAACATCTCAAGCGCTGAAAATGCGCGGGCGCCCAGATAGCTTTCACCGACCTTCATATGCGTGTCCCGGCGGTCTGCGATCGAGAGGCGGAAAGAACAAGTCCGGACGACGTAAGGGTTAGTGGAAAGCTCGGACTGTGGAACCAAACCAAATGGGGTTTGACTTCCAGATGTCGCCACGGCCACCCGACCTCCTGAGGTCGTTTCTTCGTCTCTAAAACCGGGTCGTAGCAGGAAATAGCCGTCCGGTTGGTGTGGCAGTTGAGTGAGGCGCTACGCACAAGGTTCTCAAGAGCGCCTACCACAAAACTACCGTGATCACTACTCCTGCAGCTTACAACCCCCCCGGAAGCTGTGTTTTGGCACAAGCGTAGCTATGATTAAAAATCACCCTTGTAAGAATTAACTAAGCTGCCCAAATCGTTCACCTGGAGAGCAGGAGAGACCAGAACGGAACTGGGCGGGCGGGCGCCAGAGCCAGGCTTGTCCGCTACCATGCAGACTGCACGTGCGCAGGCACCTGCTGCAGGGGTGCACCCACCGACACGGAGGGGGCGGGGGGAGAACTTTAAGCAAGGCAAGGAGCTGATGAAAGCTCGGAGAGGCTTTGCTCTCCTCACGGGACAGCTTACGAGTGACGGGGACTCCTTACCGCCAAGGCTTTGCCCTGAGTCCCAGAGGCTGCATCCCTTCACCTGGGGCCTCAAGAGGGAGACCTCCGTCGCCTACAGAGGGGGCTCAAGGACGAACTCCGTGTTCTCAAGGCCACCTGGTGTCACCTGCCTGGGGCCTCCCGGTGTGCTCCCTGAGCCAGGGGAGACAAAGGGGGCGGGGGGGGGGGCGCTGCGCTTGGTGGGCTCCCCCTGGGGCTCTCCGTGCTGGTTCTCGCTCTCCGACTCCTGTCCGTCAGTCTCGCTGCCCAGGTCGCCCATTCTCAGTTCTGCGATGTGTGTCCCGGTTCCTCCGTCACAGCACCCATCGCGTGGTCAGTCTTCGGGGTTACGGGGGAGAGGGACCCATCCCCTCCGGATGAGCCTGCGGCCTAGGGGGGCCCCTCGAGAGCCGCCTTGGCGCCAGCGGTGGTCCCAGGAGGGGGGTGGGCAGTGGGGCCCAGCGTGGCCAGGTGGGCGCAGCACCTGTGGGCCGGGCCCAGCCTGAAGCTTCCAGAGCACAGGTGAACTGGTATCACCTGCCTCAGTGTGTGCGGCCCTGAGTAAGACAAGCGAGGGCGACAGCCACAGGACACCACTGCGAGAATGAGGCGCCTGAGGTGTACACAGCGATTCCCGGTGTGGGCCCTGCCCCGTCCTCCCCACATCCCCTGCTGCAGCTCCCGAGGCCCGGGGAACCCACGCCCGTCGCACCCAGGGCCTGGGTGACTTCTCCAGGGCGGGCACGGTGCCCAGCGGGGGACACGCCGCGTGGGCCCAATCGAGCCAAAGACCCACGAACACACAGCCCCCACTACAGGCTCCTGGTCTCGGCTCTGGATGACCCAGTAACTGCGATTCTGGAAAGAAGACTCTGAGGAGGAGAAGCAGGCCCGGGTCCGAGCGGGCGGGAAGGCAGGGGTATTTGCCGCCGTTCCGGGAAGACCCAGGGGACCCGCGAGGACCTCAGGGGACATTGCATGGCCGCCAGGGGGGTGACACTGGAGCTGCAGAGGCAAGTGGGAGGCCGCAGGTCGCGGGGGGTGGTGACAGCCGGAGTAAGGGGCTCGGGCTGGGCCACCGAATGGAGCTGCATGGGAAGGCACCACTGTCCCCCGCCCTGGGCCACCGGGAGCTCACGGGGTCGGGCGGGTGCGCAGGCGATGAAGGTCGCAACCGTCAGTTCAGTGAAGGACGAGAGGCAGCCGGGGGAGGGCAGCGCCAGCCGATGGCCCCACACAGGTTTGGGGGGACCTGTGTCCTCCTTTGCACCCCCGCCTTGGCCTACGACCTGCTTTATCGATGCCGACCCAGTGGGGCCTTAGGGACGCTGATCGTGGGATCGGAACTCACTGAGCTTGCACCTGTCAGGATGACGTGTCCGCCACCGTCGGGAGCATTCATTCACATTCCCGTGGGGGGCGGTGGGGGGTTGGGGGGACCCCGCAGAGGGGAGGTGGGGGACCCTGCAGCTGGGAGGTTGGGGGACCCCGTGCTAATGGCCGGTTGTCCTTCCAGTGGACGAGGAGCAGTGGCTGTGGGCGCGCCGCCAGCGGAGACGCAGGTCCCGGTACCGGGGGGCGCCCAGACCGCGCCGGGGGGGTTGACCTCGGCGGGGTGGCGCATTTCTACCGCCAGACAGCGACGACTATGAAATAAGGTGACCAGCTGCGGCGACAGTGCAACAGAAGCTCAGGTGACTGCCTCGGAACCGCTGTGCCAAGCGGCCGCCCCCAGCGGCTGGGAGCCCAGGCGCAGGTGCTCATCGCAGTGCAGGTGCTCGTCCTGGTGCAGGCGCTGGTCCCGGGGCAGGTGCTCACCTCGGTGCAGGTGCTCGTCCCCAAGCAGGTGCTCACCTTGGTGCAGGTGCTCATCGCAGCACAGGTGCTCCTTCCGGTGTAGGTGCTCCTTGCAGCGCAGGTGCTCACCTCGATGCAGGTCCTCATCCCAGCGCAGGTGCTCATCGCAGCACAGATGCTCATCACAGCGCAGAAGCTCATCGCAGCACAGGTGCTCATCTCGGTGCAGATGCTCATCCCGGTGTAGGTGCTCATGGCCGTGCTGGGAGTCAGGCTTTCCTGGCGGAGCCCCGCGGACTGGACGCCCCGCGCACTGTGACTTCTGCAGGGCCTGGTGTTGCCTGGGGGATGCGGTTTTTAAGTGACATCGCTGAGGATCCCCTCCTGTGGCCCCGAGGGAGCACAGGTGGCGCTGATGCTGGAGTGACGAGGCCCCAGGTCCCCGCGCCCGCTCAGAGGGCATCCTTCGGTCTCGGGGTCTGGCCCGACTTGGCCTCGATCCCCTCCCTGCTGCTTTCACCCATCAGCACCCTGGTGACAGCGCAAGACGAGCGTGTGGGTCTCAAGGTGCGGGTCACGGTGCGGGTGCGTGGCCATGGGGTCCGGGGACAGCGGCTCCAGGACGATGCTCGCCTTGGCCGCGCAGACCGACCGGTCCGCGGCTATTTCCAAACGCCGAGGGATGCCCACGCTTCGGCACAAGCTCTCTTCTCTGTGGGAGGGCGCCCAAGGGCGCGAGGATGACCGGTCGCCAGCACTGAGCTCCAAGCAGGGGTGAGGGAGTAGGGGCCGCCCCGCTCCGGGACCACAGCAGGAGCTCCCTGTGCCCCCCAGAACCCCAGCAGGTGCTCCCCGTCCCCCCTCCAGGACCCCAGCAGGTCTGGCTGTGTCCCCGGCTTCACTTGTGAACCTCCCGAGCTGTTAGCGGCACCGAGTGAGCAGGGGGCGCGGGTTAGAGACGCAGCACCGCGAGGACCAGAGCCAGAGCGCAGCCCTGGACCCAGCTCGCCGGCGCCGCCCCCCCACCGCTGCTCCTGGCGCTTCTCGGCACCGGGCGCTGATGCTGAGCCTCTGGGTGCACTGGGTGCGTCGCGTGAGACCCGATCCCTTGGAGACAGTCCCTCCGGGTCTCTCTGCGTCTGATCACGAGGGGCCTCCCCGCGGGGCTCCCAGGCCTCTGCTGGAGCCACGGGGGGGGGGACGGCCCCCCACCGGCCCTGGGGGTCTCCTTGCCCCCCGACACCCATGGACGGCGCGGGCCGAGGCTGGGCCGCCAGGGGCGGATTCACGACGCGGCTGCGGGGACCCGGCCACGCACCAGAGGCAGCGCCCGGGGTGGTGTCGCGCCCACCGGCACCTCCAGTGACTCGGGCGCAGGCGGTGCTGTGAGCGGAGGGGCCTCCCGGGGGACCAAGCCCCTCTCCCCGGTGCTAAAGGCGCTGCGCTCTGTCCCCGGCCCGCGAGGGAGCGCCACCCACAGCCACACCTGCACAGGGTCACCGCAGCTCGGGGCAGCTGGGGGCGGCTGGGGGCAGCTGGGGGCGGCTGGGGGGAGCTCGGGGGAGCTGGTGGCGGCTGGGGGCAGCTCGGGGGTAGCTGGGGGGCAGCTGGAGGCAGCTGGAGGCAGCTCAAGGGAGCTCGGGGGCAGTTCGGGACAGCTCGGAGAGCTCGGGGGCAGCTAGGAGGAGCTCGGGGAAGCTCAGGGGCAGCTCAGGGGCAGCTCAGGGGCAGCTCAGGGGCAGCTCGGGGCAGCTCGGGGCGTGCTGGCCGTACCCCCGTCCCTGCGTCCCCTTAGGGACCCCTTCCGCCCCGGGACTCCCAGGCCTCTCCCGGGCCCAGAGGCTCTCAGGGCGGCTCCTACCCCTACTTCGCAAGAACTCCTGTCCCAACTCTTTCCCCAACATGAGACCTTGGGTAAAATCGCGCTCCTTAGGTTGCCTTTTTTTCCGTGAAAATTCACCAAACAGTAACTGTTGTTACGAGCCACGTAAAGCTGTCCGTGCTGACCTGGCACGTCGGTCGGCAGCCGCGCTGGGACCCCGGCCTGGAGAAACGAGAGGTGCGCGGGCAGGACGTGACCCCTGGGTGTCCTGCTGCGCCCCGAACAGGCGGACTTACCTGGATTTAATTTGACCAGTTAAGAGCCGCGAGCGTTTTCTAGAATTCAGTAGCAACTAAAGAATCAAGGACAGATGCACACGGTCCGACACCAAGAACAGCTTTTCCCTGGAGTCTTAGGTTCTCGCGCAACACGGTGTCTGCTGTCATTCGAGTTCACGACCATTGAACCGTGTCCTGGGCGCCCGGCGGGCTCAGCGGTTAGCGCTGCCTTCGGCCCAGGGCGTGACCCCGGGTCCCGGGATCAAGTCCCACGTCGGGTTCCCCGCACGCAGCTCCTGCCTCTGCCTGTGTCTCTGCCTCTCTCTGTGTCTCTCATGAGTAAATAAATACAATCTTTAAATAATAATAAAAATAAAAACACGTTCTGGAAATTAACTTTCTGAGTTGCTTAGCAGCAGGAGGTCTGGATCACTGCGAGGCTCTTGCTTCCCCCCCCGCCCCCGCCCGCCCATCAGAAGGGACCCGTGGGTTCATCAGAACCTACGCGGCGCGTGAGTGACAAACACAAAACACACATTCGAAACGTTTTATTTATAATCGGCACCAGGCAGATTAGGAATTCAAGTATTCTTTCCGCTGTTGTTTCGATCATTCAAACCCACGTCCCCAAACCCCGGTCACTAAGGGCAGAGGCTCCTCCCTTCCATCCGGATGATGAGCTTTCTGGGAACCTGATGGGGGCTCAGCCGCGACGTCCACGCAGGGCCGCAGGACGCCCAGCATCTGCGCCTGCGCAGGGGACCCTGGGGAGGGGGACGGAGGGGAGGGGCCATGGGGGAGGGAGCAGGGTCAGAGGGTGGGCGGGGGGGCGGGGGGCGGAGGGGGGATAGGGAGGGGCTGTGGGCCGTGGGGGAGGAGGCGGTGGGGGAGGGGGACAGAGGGGAGGGGCCGTGGGGGAGAGGGCGCTGTGGGCGGGGCACAGTCGGCCGCCCGGTGGAGCGGGTCCCGTGACCCGCGGGCGCGCTCCGAGGGCGGCCGTGCATGCGCGGGGCCATGAGGCCACCGGCTCCGCCCCCTCCGCCTCCGCGCGCCTGCGCAGTCCGTGTTCTCGCAGCTGCTTCCGGCCGCCGTGAGGTACGGGCCGGACTGTGAGGACCTGCCGCTCCCGCCCGCGCCTGGGTCGAGCCGCCGGCCGCGCACGCTCGGGAGGGCGGCGGACCCACGTCCCCTGTGTCCCGGGCCCGGGAGGCCGTTAGGGGCGCAGCCGCCGTCCGGCCGGTGCCTCCTGAGGAACAGCGGAGCCGCCGCCCGGGCCTGAGGGCTGCTCCCGGGGTCACAGGGACTTCGGGACGCGGCGGAGGCCCCGCGCTGACAGGGCGTCGTCGGGGGCGGCCTGGGGCGCTCGGCGGGCTCGCGGCCCGAAGGGACGCCCCGGCAGCAACTGGGCCGAAGCCGCCGGCCCGTGGGCAACCTGTGGGGGCGGCGGCGGCCCCGCTCCTCCCGCCACGGCCCCGCCCCCCGCCGGGGACCCGGGAGCGCCCACAGAGGAGAAGCGACAGGCTGCGGGAACACAGAGCCTTTATTTCACGGCCGCATCACAGCGGGGCGCTCGGAGTACAGGGGAGGCTGCCAGGATGCGAGGCGGGCACCGGCCCGTAAGGCGGTGGGAGCGAAGGAGAGCGCGCCGCCCCGTGGCCGCCCCCCCCCCCGCTCGGCCTCCGCAGCCCTCTGCCCGCCCCGCCCGGGCCCGCGCCTGCTCCTACGGGGCCACCGCACAGCACACGCGGCCCACACCAAGCGCCCGGCGCCGGACGCCCGGAAACCTCGTGCCTGGCCGCAAGCACGACGGGCTGGGCCGCCCGGATGGACGGTCGTGGCGCCTCCTCCCGCGTCGAGAGGCCGGGGCTCCACGCGCAGGGCTCGGCCCTCGCCGCAGGTCCCACGGCTTCGCAGTGGAGGCGCCCGAGAGCCTCAGACGCTAGAGGACCTTCCGGATGCACGGAACGCTCCTGAGCGCAGCGACGTTTCCTCCGCAGCGTGGCCGCTGTGCTCCGAAGACTCCGCTGTTTACCGTGAGAAGTCGAGGGGAAGCGTCCGAAGGTGGGAAAGCCAGCATCGGGATTAGTCACACAGTTTCCTTTCCGCACAACAGCACCTGTTCAGGTGAACAGCACCTCGCCAGCCGGGCTGGCTTTGTTCACCGTCATCGATCAAAATGAGTGACAAAAAGCAGGTAGTTGTACACAAAGTAAACGGGAAACAAAAACAAAACTCCCTAGTTAAAAAAAAAAAGAATCAAGAATGTTTAGAAGTGGTTATAAAACAAAATAATGTATTAAAATGCGGGGGAACAGGATAGACCAGGGCTGTTAGGTAAGGTTTGGTTGTCGGCATTTTAATTCTTCAGGCTCCTGGTCGGGTTACCGGCGTAGCACGGACTGGCGGCAGTAGGGGGGCGGCGCGGACATCTGCGAGGGCCGAAGCTCCTCAGGTTCGCAAAGTCGAGTGTTGTTTAAAAGATGGGTTCTCTAGGAGGAAAAAAAGAGAGAAAGGACTTAAATATTCCAAAGACACAGGCTTGGGGGAAAAACCCACATAAGTACCGTCCCACCCAATTCCCAGTCGGACCACCGACCCTCACGTGCCTGGTCCCACAGCGGGGCCATTCCCGGAGGCCAGCACAACGGCCCACCCGGTGCCCTGCAAGCAGACCGACCCAAGAGCCGCCACGCTCGGGTGACCCTGACCTGCATGGTCCCGAGGGGAAACCGAGGTCAGCTTTTTAAAGCTCGATGCAAGGAAGGAGGAGAAACCAAGTCCGTTTGAGCTCCCTGACGTGAGCAGAAAAGGTGCCTCAGGTGAGGAGAGCGGGCCGAGGCCGGGTGGGAGCGGGGACACAGACCTTGTGGACCAGGAATCGCCCACGGGGCACAGGAGATCCGGGGAAGTGCCAGGACCCCTCTGATACCACACCGAGCAGCACACGCTTGGTCTAGCAGCCCGGGGAGGCCGCACATGGCTGCACACAGCCCAGAGAGGTCGTACACAACCACACATGGCCCCGGGAGGCCGCACAAGGGCCCAGGGAGATCGTACACGGCCGCACACGGTCCAGAGAGGCCACACACAGCTGCACACAGCCCGGGGAGGCTGGCGCAGAGGGCAAGGGGACCCGACAGGGGGACGGGCTCTGTGAGCTTAAAGCAAAGTGAGACATGAGCCCAAGAAACCCTCAGTCGGAGGAAGGGAGGGACTAAAATGGGAGCAGACCAGGGGGCAGACAGGAAAGTAAGGGTGACGTGCTGTCCCGGAAGGAGAAACAGGTTTTGGGAAGGTGACTTTTCACTTCTTAGTTGAGCTGGTCAGACACTTGGCGGGTGGTGGTGACCCAGCGGGCAGTGCGGTGCTCGTCAAGCTCCTTCCAAGAGACGCCGGCCCCGAAGTCGACTGGAACAGACACAATTAAGTCTTGTTTCCCAGGAAAACCCGCCAGCACGGAGACTTCTCTCACTTCCTATGTTAGCTTCCTCTCAGATGTGTCTCCCGCCCGTTACGTGCTTGAGGCTGTTTCACTGCTGGTTCCAGGCAGGGGATGGGGGGGGGGGGACAGAATCAGTGGAGCAAACCCAAAGTTTTAGGTTTTAGGTTAGTGATTATGAACAGACACCTGGGGGTGGTGATTGGCACCGATGAAAGATCAGTCACTATCACTGACTTGGGGACCTTGCTGGGACCTCAGTCACAGGATTGCCCCCTGCTCTGGATGAGTGGCTGTGTTCTCCTTGCTCAGTGAACACCCATTGTTCTAGGAACACAGCCGCCACCGCAGCCCAGCTTCTATTAGGAAGGAACCTCCCGCATCAGCAGTGCCTGCAAAGCCACAGAAGATGAGGCTTCCGATCCCATTCTCCACGTCTCCGGACACCATGGCACGG
Source organism: Canis lupus dingo (assembly GCF_003254725.2). NCBI lineage: Eukaryota > Metazoa > Chordata > Mammalia > Carnivora > Canidae > Canis > Canis lupus. Next base: position 69,174,045 of record NC_064243.1, read on the forward strand.
TATTTCACAAACTGGCTTTCACCAAAATTAAAACTTCAATTTAGAAAACAAAGCTAAAATTAAACTTGTAAACAGGAACCAGGAGTACGTAGGAGTTGAATGAAAAGTCTTGATTTCAAAGAGCTTCAACATTTATTGAAATACATGTGGAGAAAGACATAGTTGCCCACGTAAACCCGAAGGTCATTTGCTTTCCTGTATTCACAGACCACTAAGAGGTAAAATAAAGCACCTCCCTTTGCCGGGAGTAAGGATCACAAACGACAACCTGCACACATGCTCACACTGCACACCGCTGCGGAGTGAAGGTTGCATCACTGCGATTTTAGCAGCAGGCACATTTTCCCGTCGTTCCTCAAACAGCAGTGAATCACGTGCAGCTGAGCGGCGGGCAGCGTGTCAGGACAGCCCAGTGGGCCCTCCCCGCTGATGCAGATGCGGGCACTCGTGGGCTGTCTGTGATGGGCGCACCAGCCAACCTCTGCTGCTTCTGGTTCCTGCGGCTCCTGAGGTTCTGAGCCCAGGAGGGGGGCATAGGCCACAACCCCCAAGGCCACTGCTGCACGCTCATCACACATTCGTGCTTTTCCTGTTCCGCCCACGTGTATCCATGAGAAAGAAGGGGAAAAAAACGCTTCACGTTTGGTTTTTGTTGTTTTTCACATTTTGGGTCTAATGACTCCGTCACCCACTCTGATCCCACGGAAGACCGAGCACCGGCTCCTCACACGAACACCACGCACGGTTGCGCTCCTTCCCCAGGGGCGTTCTGTGCTGTGATCACAGCAGCCCGGACACCCTGTCAGGACCGACCACGTGCCTGACTCCCAGCTCCTTCCTTTTGGCGACTTCGTGATGTCCGCCTGGAGTCTGGGGAGGGTGGCGGCAGGAGAAGCGCCAGGTTGCGCGGCAGGGGCTGGAGTCCTGGCCCAGGAAGCAAACGCGTCGCCAGCCCTCGAGGGGGCCAGGCCAGGGGCGACGCTGACCCCCGGCCTTGTCTGAGCCCGCGGCCCCGTCCCGCAGCCCAAGTCCTCGCAGCCACCGCCTGCCTGCCTATGTCGCCTCAGTCGTCGCACATGCTCTCAGGGCACTCGGATTTCCTGGGTGAGCCCGGGGCCAGCGGGCAGCCGGTCAGATTCAAGCACGGGGTGCCAGGGCTCCAGGGACCGCGCTGGCAGCAGGTGGGCTCCAGGCTGTGGCTCTGCTCCACAACCCACGCGCTCAGCTGCCACATGCGCTCGCAAAACCAGGCCACCCAGCCGCGCCGAATTCTGCCAGGTGCTGCAGCCCCTACCCGGACGGGAGCCTCGATAAAAATGTAAAAATGCGGTTTTTATTAAAAATAATTAAAAGGATGCAAGAAACCGTAACATTTGTTTTTGGAGTAAGATTCAGTTACCGTAGGGCAACAGTATAGCCAGAGACCTTAAATATATGAATAAAGATATTTATGTGAGGAATCCAACTATTTCCTAAATAAAAATAAGAACCAGGTGCCAAATGTTTGGTTTTAAATACAAAGGTTTACAGGCTTCAGTTGTTTCTAATGCTAAACTTTCTTTGCTGGGTTTCCCATTTGCAGATTTGATTTTCATTTTTTAATCCACTTCCGTTGGAAGAAAGGAGTCCTGGTGCCAAAAGTGCGAGTAGGATATGTTTCTATTTGGGGGGTGTGCCCGTGGAGTGCAGACGAGGACACCGAATCCAACGTCTTCCTTTCTGGCCGGAGACAGCACGTATCCGAGGAGGCCGGGGAAACGGCTTTGTGTCCCCGTTTGCCGGGCCGTGTTACCGCCGTCCAGGCGCCCGGCCTCCTCAGCCCTCGCATGGCCTGCAGGCCCGTCTCCCAGGGGGCGCACCCCATCCGCCCGCTGCTTCTGCTCCCTAACACGCACGCAGGCACCATTTCACCTCGAAGACTGAAGTCCGTTCAGAGGTTGCTGGGGTCACATCCATTCAGTTGTTTCACTTTCAGGAGTCAATTTGAGATGTTCACCCCAAGTTTCTGTTTAAGAAATGAAAAGCCTACCTTTCCCACAGCCGCGGTTCCCTCCCCCCAGGGAAGGCCCGTCGCGGCCTCTACCCTGTCACCCGTCAAGGCCCTCACCGGCCTTTGGGAGAGGGTGAGCTCTCCTGATGCCACTGGGCTACCAACCGGGTTTCTTTAAAGTCAACGGCAACGTTTCTGTCCGCGTCTCTACACGGCACACTCGAGTTCCTCTACTGGAGGAACTACCACCACCAGCACTTGCAGAACATTCTGTCAGATGAAGACATCGATTTTACCTCATTTTTAAACATGATTATTTTGTGAAATACGGTTTTACGTGTTCACTTAGCTTTAGATCATAGCTGCAACTTCAAAGACACTTTGTACAAAATCAGCTTTTCTAGGATGAAGCGAGTGTTGACGGCACCGCTGGGAGTGTTACTGGAAGGGTTCCCGGCAGGGGCCCTGCGGGCTGCAGCGTGGATTCGGGACGAGCCAGTCCAGCCTGGCCCTGCTGCGAGGCCTGGGCCCCCGGTCCTCGTCCATGCCCTGGGCGGCCGTGAGAACCAACGCAAGTAATAAATGGCGAAGCTCCCCAACAAAGCAGGGCACGGAGCGGGCACTCGGTGATTGTTGTATCGATCTCCATACACAGTATCTCAAATTTTGCCGGGTTCGCTTCCACATTAGGTTCAGTTCTACCCTGCAGGATGCAGGTCCAGCGCCCCCAGCATCAACCGCCCGGCCCAGGTACGTCACCCAGTCCACACGCTTTCCCTTCCACCCTGTGCTCCACCAAGGAAGCCGCCCTCCTGAAGGCCGCCCGGCCTAGACACCGAGGCAGGCGACCTGGAGTCAAGTCTGAGCCCGCAGTGCTGCCAGGGGCGTTGCGGCCTCTGCCTGCCCAGGTCTGCAGGGAGCCCCAGAGCAGCACGCGGGGGACCTGCTCTCGCCGGGCCCTGCCACAGCTCGCCACCCGCCCCATCCTCTGCTCGCCCCCGAGTGCCCGCACTCCGGTGTGGGCATAGGGCCTTCCCTGCTGCCTTCTGGGGGGGATCCTGAGGTGCCATCCCAGCCCTTCCTCGAGGCCTCCCCTACACACCATCTTTTCCTCCGCATGCCATTCTGGGTTTACTCTGTCACAGCGACGATCCTAGTGCTTCAAGCACAAGAGTCTACACTGAGGAGTCTATGAATGGAGGCAACAGGGATGGACGTGCAAGGCAAGAACCAAGAGCAGGGGTCTGGGAGGGAAAACCCAAACTACTGGATTCTATCATCGGGAAGCAAGGTCTAACTGCCTGTCTTCCCCACCACCTCCACCTGCTGATTTCGGGTGGTTTGCAGGCTCATTTCCTGTCTTCGTGTGAAGGAGCCGCATCTATGCTATCCTGGGAGGACACGATAGCTTTCCCAAATCTCTGAAATCTCTGAAAGCTGACAAAGATTCCTCCAATACTTAGTATTTGGCCCTAAGGCATAAGGTCTTCTGCTTCAGTCTCCTAGGTCTAAGTCTCATGGGAACGTGACATGAAGGCGTTTCCCAAAATCTTAAAGCTTCTTTTAAGAAATGAATGGGCTAGAAGAGGTCAGTCAGTGCGCTGTATTCTAGCTACACCTCTATCAGGCTTAGGTTCCTAAGATGAGGGGAGCGGACAGCGTCTCTGCAGCATCAGAGTCACGTTTAGAAAAACTGCATCAAACCGTTGTTTCAGGAAGAAATCCTTTGAAACCACATATGAACAGAACTCACCAAGTACCCGTCTGGTGTTTGCCTAGAACAGGAGGCTCAGTGGGAATCCAAAGGATTCATCTCTAGACCCAACTCACTAGATTATTAGTAAGTTATTAGTTTACTTTTTTTCCCCTAACATTTTTAAATCCAGTATGTTGTTTCCTACTCAGCATGTCTCGATTCCAAACAGCCGGAGGTGAGTACTGGCCACCGTGACGGACGATCCACTCACACCTGCCCCACAGTTGACAAAGCTCGTGATGCTCGGGAGCAAATAACTGCAGGGCCAACGTGTCCGTGAAGGTGACCCTCACGGGGTTAGGGGCGCCTCACACACGTCTTGGTTACCGGAGCACAATTCCCCCAAATGCCACCCCCCCCACGTCCAGAAAGCAGCATCTGGGATGACCAACATGAGAGGCTGTCCAGACGTGACACACGCTCCGCTCTGCCCATGGATGGCATCCGCGGGTCCTGAGTACAGGCGCTGATGCAGATTACTTCATTCTCGAGGCTTCTGTTTAAAAAGTGTTGAGGGAGGGCACCCGGGGGGCTCGGGGTGACCCCAGGGTCCCAGGATCGAGTCCCGTGTCGGGCCCCCCGCAGGTAGCCTGCCGCTCCCTCAGCCTGGGTGTCCGGGTCTCTCGAGGAGGAAGAGAGGAACAAATGCTCCTTCCTCACCAGACTGGCAAAGTCTTAAATTCTTTAAAAAAAGTCTTAGGATTTCAGCGTCAGCAAAGGTGTGGGGCAACAGGGATGCTCGTAAAGTGCAAGTGGGAGCCTCCCCTCGCAGAACGGGATCAGCGGGGGCTCCTCCTCCAAGGCACTCGTCAGTAGGTGCTCGCTTCCCGCCTGGCGTTCCAGTTCATCTTGAAGCCCGGACTCGGAATGGTCAGCTTGAATCCTATGGTCTCCTTCAGAAATCCGTGGTCATGGACACGCGACAGCAAGGGAAGCTTCCTTAATGCGCGCTCTCCTGACCCCCTGCACCTGTGGGCTGTCCCCGCGGCCCAGGTGATTGTACCAGCCTCGCAGGGCACTCGCCCTCCTGGTCAGTTCTCGGGACCCACCCACCCTCTCGGGGCTTCCATGCTCTGGGGCTCCCAGGGTAGCCTCCCGCCCTCTCCCTCCGCCGGCCCCGGGGCAGCCTCACTCCCGCCACAGGCGTCCTCCCTCCAGGATGCGCGCCCTGACCTTCTGACCTGCCCCTCCTGCACAGGACCTGCTAAGACTTCCTGCACCTCCTGACACCCCACCCCCGTGGACGTCCCACCTGCACCTCTTGACACACCGCCCCCACCCCTGTGGATGCCCCACCTGCACCTCCCAACCTCCCTGCATGGACGCCCCACCTTCACCTCCTGACCTCCCCGTGCGGATGCCCCAACTGCACCTCCTGACCCCTGACCTCCCCCTGCAGACGCCCCACCGGCACCTCCTGACACCCCCTCTGCCCCCGTCCCCACGCAGACGCCCCACCTGCGTCTCGGACTCCACGTCTCTGGGAACGGCATTGCAGCGCTTACTTATTCTGGGAGTCAGCGGGATGAAGCCCACTGGCCCCGCGTGTCATAAAGGCCTTTCCCAGAGCCCTGGGAACCACTCCTTAGGGCCTCCCAGCACCCAGTTCACGAAGGCACAGCTGAGGGGCAGGCAGGAGGACCGTCACCCATGCAGGATGCAGACTGCCCTCCCCCCCCCAAACCCGTGGAGCTGCCCCCTCGCACGTGCTGCTCAGCCCACCCGGCCAGGCCCAGCCCAGGCCCCCAGGGCGCCCCCATCCCAACACCACGACACACAGCTTGGCTTTAAGGCGGCTCGGCTGCGAGGAGCAGCCCTGGTGCCCTGGCGCCGGGCCTGACGCCACAGGAACCCCTGACCCGAGCCTGAGGCCCTGCTCCCCTCCCGGGCCATCGTCCACACGGCCTCACAGCTCTCACGGTCATGGGGCACGGCAGCCCTCCGCTTCTCTCCATGAGCCCCAGCCCCTGGAGCTTGGCTTGTAAGGGCCTGGCGGGGCGGCCAGGCCTCTGCAGCTCCCCCGTCCTCCCTCCCCTCCCCCCTTCCTGCCCCCATCCCCCGCCTCCCCCCACGTGTCCTCAACCCGGCCAGGCCTCACTCTGCCCCGCACTCAGGTGCAGGTTCCCGTACCGCATCACGTGCAGAACCACAGCTTGTTTCTCCGTGTTTCTCCCCCCAACAACCCCCGCTGTGGACCCCTCCCTGGGAAGGACAACCCATCTGCTATTTACCACCTTGACGGTCTGAACGCTCAAGGCCTAGCTCTACCCTCACACGCTGGTACTCGTTTAATATTTCTTCAACAGATGAATGGATCTTTCCAAGTTCATCTAGTTTGCTCACCTTCCATGTGAATTTACATTTTACCTGCCCCGATCTGTTTGACGAGGCTGCTTCTAAAGGTGGTCCTGAGACAGGCAAACTTCAAAGGCCGTGCGTGTGCATGTCTGCGTGGTGCGTGTGCCTCTGCGTGGACACAAGCCCACTGCAAAAATGGGTACGGTCCTCGGGGTAACAGACAGAACTGATCCCCTCTAAGACTTATTAAAATGTCACAAATCCAACTGCAGTGTTGGCCACACTCACACTGGGCACTAATTTTCATCTTCTGCTCCTGATCAAGTAACGTAACTTAGCAGAAACACCCAATACTTTTGTATTCGTGTGACACCATGTTCACTCATCACCGTGTCAGGAAAGGCCGGCTGCACCGGACACCCCGGCGGGCCCAGCGTCTCACGGTTTGAGTCTCCATCTCCCGACAGCAGCTAAGAAAGTCCTCAGCCTCGCACATAACACAGCACACCTGTTCAGTCTAGTGGACGTGCTGCTCACACATTTTCAATTATTTCTGCTTGTGGGCCTCTTGAACATCTTGTGTTGAAAACAGCATCTCACGTATAGGGAGTGAGGCTGTGGACAGAAGACGAGCACTGAAAAGTCAGTTGTATCTCCCTAAACCAGCTACAGGGAGAGCAGATTTGTAAGACCTTCTTTGGGTAAAAAATCATACAAGCTTATTGGAAGATATTAAAAAATACCGACATAAATAGAGATATTTTATGTTTGTGGGAAGAAGCGATCCTTACCACACACTGAGCTCCAAACCAGACGCAGTTCCAGTTAAAACACCACCGGGTCATCTCAGAACCAACAATCTGATTCTGAAATTTCTGTGGTACAGAAAGAGCCCAGAACAGACCAGACATCCCTGGAGGAAACACGGCTGGGGAGACACGGCCTACCAGGGACGAAGCCTCATCTTAGAGCTATGGTAACGTGGACGGTATGGCGTCCAAGCAGGGACAGACATACAGACTCACGGAACCACGGGGCCCATGAGGTCCCCACACATACGAGGGACTTGACATGCGACCTGCAGGTGGGGGAGTGATGACAGGCTCAGCACCCAGGGCTGGAAGTGAGGGGGGGTGGACGACGATGGGCTCAGCACCCAGGGCTGGAGGTGGTGGTGGGGACAATGGGCTCAACACACCAAGGGCTGGAGGTGAGGGGGGGTGGATGACCATGGGCTCAGCACCCAGGGCTGGAACACTGGCTACGCCAGCAGGACACGAGCCATCCCCATACAGGAACCATTTCTCATGGACCAAGAGTTGCTATACAGAAGGCGACATTAAGTACGCGAACGACCGCAGCTCTAAACCACAGGGTATGGGGGGCGTGAGACACAAGGGAAAGCGTGATAGTCCCACGTCGTGACCTCTGCTAGTAAGTGCAGCCAGCGCACCAACATACGGACTCGGACAGCAAAGACAGCCACAGCCTGAGGCATTTGCAGCAAAGACACCAAGGGCGGGCTGGTGCGTGGACTCCGCCGGGAGCAGCAAGAACCAGAAAGCCAGGTGTCCTTCACATCAACCAGTTTGGTCAGAGGGGAGGCGGTGCTGTGGCGGGGGCCACGCCGTCCCCAAGGGGGGACATGTGCGTCCTGCGAGGCGCCGTCGACTAACCCATCAGTGTACACATCGCGGTACAAACAGAACGGCAACCCTGGTACACGTGCCGAGCAACAAAACCCACCTCTTCCATGCACCATCGTGGACGTTAGCAGCACTCAACGGTGGTGATCCCATCACATGGGAACAGCGTCACCAGCCGGCTGCCGGCACAGAGGTCGTTTCTGACCTGCTGGCATATGTAAGAATGTCCTCAACACGCTGGTGGCAAGTCCTCGTGTGCATGTCTGCTTATCTCAGATAAATGCTCATGGTGGTTTACATGGCAGGCTCACAAGGTGGGTTTTGCCAAACTGTCCCCAGGAAACAGGACCCGTTTAAAAAGCAGCAGGGGATCGTCACCTTCTCTCTCACAGCCCCCCAACACGAGCTAAAAACAAACTTTGCCGGATGTGTCAGTGAAAACATACACACTGAGTTTTTAATTTGTATTTAAGGATAATGAGGCTGAACAGTTTTGATTGTTCACGTAGCTTCTACATGGTTTGCTGGGTTAATGCTTTGCCCACTGTTCACTCATTTGAGACAGAGACACCGAGGGAGCACGAGCAGGGGGAGAGGCAGAGGGAGCCAGGTCCCTGTGGGAGCCGGAGGTGGGACTCGATCCCGGGACCCCAGGGGCACGGCCTGAGCCCAAGGCAGACACTCACCCGTTGAGCCCCGGGTGCCCCAAGTGCTTGATTTCTGGATGCGACACAAGAGTCCATGATCTGTCCCTGACACGGATGCCCCTCTGCACAGTGAACTGTCACTTCATCCTTTAAGTTCTCAAGGTTCATGAGCCACAGCCATCTTTCCTTTACGCGTCACTCCTCACCCGTGTTGAGGGCTTTAAGGTCAGGCCCCCGTGGTGCCCCTCCCGCAAAGTGCCTCCTGTAAGGCAGACGTCGGTGAAGACAGCCCCTACTGAGGTCCTAGGCAAACAGGACACCCCAGGGCGTCGCTGCAGCCGCCGTCCGCGCCCGTCACCACCACATGCGGGGACCTGGGTGATGAGGTCGGGAGCACCGGGCGGAGCCCAGGCACACACGGTGCCAGGCGCAGTGGCGTCCACGCAGGGCGCCGACTCTTACCTTGCCTACTCCTCCCCTTCGTCCAGCTCCGTCTCCTTGTGCACCACCACTCTCGTCACCGACATGTCGGGGTGCTGCTCCCGGGCTTCCCGGATGGCCTGCGCCAGCGCCTGCGGGGTCAGGACAGAGGACGGTGAGCCAGGCCCTGGCTGCGCCGCTCCCGGGCAGCTCCAGCTCCGGCGCACACGGGAAGCAGGGCCGGCCGCAGGCTGGGGCTCACGGTGGCCGACGCTCTGTTGCCCCACACTTCCCACTTTCCAGTCATTTCAAATAATGACCATGAACAGAAAGAACCTGCGCACTCAAGCCGGCCTCGCGCTCGCAAAGACTGGCAGGACACAGACCCTGAGCTCGTACAGTCACCTGCAGCCCGAGGCCACCACTAAGGTCGTGCAGCTCCCGGAGCAGCGGGGAGGCCCTGGGCCCACCTCCAGCTCCCCCAGGGCCTGCTGTCCTCCTTCAGGGGCCCCCACTGCTGGAGGCCAAGTGTTGCGGGAAAGACCCCCGGAATTCCAGGGCAGCAGCAGGGGGCATATGGCAAGCAGAGTGCAAGAGGCGGCACAGACAGTCCTTCAAGTACAGGTCTCTGCTCCACAGTCAGAACCACCGGGGTGGCGAGGTCAGCGGTCAAGCTCGAGGCCACCGCCGTGGGGCTGCGGGCAAGAGCAGGGCGCGGGGGCCCCCGCCGGCTCACAGGCTCTTCCAGGAAGCAGCGGAGTTTCTTCATATTTTAACAGAAGATAAAGTACGTACAAGTGTCGTGACAAAGTGGACAGATCCGCTCCTCTGCGGGAGAGAGGTTTACAGGTGTTCCGGAGGGAGGCGGCACAGACGGCCCTCAAACTCTAAGAAGACGTCCAGAGCAAGAGGGAAGTCTTGGGGGAAACTATGTGCCTGAACCAAGTGCCCCCCGCCCCGCCCCCCGTCCTCTTCCTCTGTCGTCTGCCTGCGGGGACAAGGGCGCCTCTCATCTGCCATCTGGCCAACAGAGCATGCAGCCTCATTCCACACACACGGAGGTAAAGCTGCAGAGACCTGCATGGTTTTATGCCCAAGACGTCACAAGGAAGCCTGGAAGACGCTGGAGGTACTTAGGTCCCTGCCAGGGAGCAGGTTGTGGGGCGGGGGGCAGCAGCAGGGCGGCCCAGGACCGAGGGGGAATGGGCGATCCGCACGGACGAGCCCGTGTTGCTGTCTGGAGTCCGGTCTGGGAGGAACGGCCGTGCTGGAGCCAGTGCAGGTGCTCACCTCCGCTCCTCCCAAGGAGCTGCCCCGTGAAGCACAGAGGGTGACAGGGAAACAAATGATGCCCAGGGGAAGGGGACACGCGTGACACGCGCCTTGAGTAGCAGGGAAGGAGGGAAAACCGAAAGCCACCCAATGGTCCCCAAACACATGTGAAATCTGTTCACCGTTAGTTCCGTTACTCTGCAGTATCCGCACATGAAACGATATACTGCAAAATGTCAACTTATGAGACAACGGGAGAGGCTGTGCGCAAACGATCACATCCTCCTGCCAAACCGGGAGGTTATTTCACGGCAAAGGAGCAGACACAGTGAGAGGTGAGTGCGGTGCCCCGTCCCGGCATGGAGTGGGTGCACGCGGGGCAGCCGCCTGCGACGCAGCCTCTCAAGCGCAGGACCCCTGTTGTCTCTGCTGCTCAGAGGGAGGGTTTCTCCCCATGGTTACGATTCTCCTGAGACAGGACAAGGGCTGAAGAAGGGGCCGGGACAGCGCAGACCCCACGCGGAGGGCTTCGGCTGTCGGCAGGAAGTGGTTTCCCTCTGCCTGTGAAAACGTGCGTGGTGTCGCTGCAGGCTTTCAGGGGAGGGAGCTTTGTGAGCACCGGGGACAGGCCCGCCTGAAGCCACTTACACGGACTCAAGGAGGTCCATGTGCCTTACAACTACCCGCGAACGTGTCACAGAAGCTTAGCCCCTCTTCTCTCCTCCGGCATCAGCCCTTGGTTTTCAAATGGGTGGACGCGGGACACACCGAGCAAGGCCGTGTCCCTGCCGTCTTGGGTCAGGCTGCGGCCTCCTCCTAAGGGGGGTCAGCAACGGGTGTCCCGCTGGCACTCGCATTTCAGACCCTGTCTTCATCATTTGCTGCTCAGAAGCTGTATTGTCACCACAGGCGGGCCGGCGGGAAGGCCAGGAGGGCGCACGTCCAGTGGCCAGACGGGCAGCAGAAGCAACGACCTGGAAGGCCTGGATTTCCACTTCCTGCCGAAGAGCGCAGGCCCGGGCCTCTCCCCCACAGGGGCCTCTCCCCCCACGGGGGCATACACACTCCCACTAGAGGCCAGCAGGGAAGGGAGCACTTGCTCTGCCCAGACCGTCCCAGCAGAGCATCCCTCCCCGTGCAGAGCGGGAAGCTGGGCCTCCACGGAGTCAGCCAGGCTCCCCCATGGGTAGGCGGGCCCAGCCAGCTACCCCAAGCCCTTATGACAAAGTCCAAGTTCAGAGGCAGGGCAGCCCTTCTCTGACCTCAGAGCACGCTCAGGGATGAGACACATAGGAAAGAGGGAAGCCAAGTCATGTTTACGGGGCTCTAGAAAAACATAGTTTTCTTTTTAGGCAGAGAAGAGCATCTCTGGTCACACAGAGTGAGCTTTTTTAAAAGTGGGATGTCCTGTTCTCCAAACTCTGTTTCCTGAGCTCCACGCTGCATCAGAGCCGGGCAGCGATCATCTGTTCTGACACCCCAGCCGAGATGCTCAACTGAATGTCTCTAACAACTTAAAGAGTTAGGAGTCTTCCATGTTCTGTCTCCCTTTCTGATATTTCCTACCCATTTCTTCTCTGCTTTCCTTTAAAGCAGAGTTAAAGTCACTCTGAAAATCACAAAACAAAAAATTCTCATCAGCTGAGGCCTCGGCCTAAAACTAAAGCTCCTTCCACGTCGCCAGCAGTCCGGCCCTCCTCTCCTGCATTCCTAAGCCACGCACTGCGCTCGGGTAAACAGCAGCTGGAAGCACGATTCTCTTAAGCAGCTTCTGAAGCCACGTATGGGGTCACTTTGTGGGGGGCCTCGGACTTTTCTCCCGCTCCTCGAAGATAGTAATAATCAGGGGACACACCTCAGGTAAATAGCCCAACTTGTCTAACGCTGTAAAAAATACTTTGTGAGCTCCTTAAAGTTGGTCTGAGTCAAACTTGGTGACTTTTCTTAGTGTCATTATGCTGCCATTCAGTTTTTAATCCACGATGGGCCTAAACCCAGGCCCACAAGAATTAACTAATGGTTGCCAGGAATCCTCGCGATTACTTGGACCCGAAAGCACACAGGAAGCCAGTGGGAAATGAACAGCCGTCACGTGCTGCACTGCTTTGGCCTGAGGGGGGCTCCCGGGACAGGCCATGTCTCGGGTGGGATGCGTCTATGCCTAGGAGATGACTCCATCCAGGAGGCACGGGGAGAAGGGGCCAGACACGGGGACACGACCCCACGACACCTGCCAAACTGAGAGACACGGTCACTTTCAGAACCAGAGCCGCGGGTCTTTACCTGGTCATGATCGATGTCTGCATCTCCCGTGATCACGATGCGTTTCTCAATTCTTGTTTCAGATATGCCACCTTTCACAGTCTAAAGGCCATAAAGAAAACAAAATCAAGGAGACAGCACTCATTACAGCACGTTCATGCTCACGGGAGGGGAAGGGAGCAACTGCGCCACGTGGAGAAGACGGGTGTTCCGGAAACTCTATCTTTAAGCTCAACAGAGATTCCTATTGTTAAAGTTGCAGCATCTGTAAGTTGTCCTCAACTGAAAGCAGCTTTAAAACTGACGTATCAAGATTCAGGGAAAATGAAGAGGAGACGGATGCCATTTAATCCAAAAAGTTCCACTGGGACATTCCACTACCATTCCCCTGAGTTTCCGTACCCTCAATCGGCCCATTTGTTAAAACAGGAAAGAAGAAAGGACTCTTTGGTTTATACAGAGTTACAAGGAATCCTAACGATCTGGGTCCCCAGTTTAGGTTTGGGAATTGCTTGGTGTCACCGTTTTGACGGCCTGATTCTCCTACAAATCCACCCGTAATGTTTTCATCTGGTTTAGTGCAGAAGAAAAAAGAGGACTTGGATTTGGTTTAAGGTGAAGATACACGAAGGTGACATAAGGATTTCTGTTTGACGTCTGACCTGACTACAGCCTCTGCATGTCGCCGCGCCTGCCAACAACAACCGTGAGCAGACCTGGGCAGGAGCCCCACCCGAGCGGCCACGCGGTCCACGGCACAGTCTGGGACACGGAGGCTGACGAGAGCATATGGCTGCGAGCTGAGCCCCGAGAGGGACACAGCCAATCTCTACAACCCCCATCAACTATGTACTAGGCCACACTGATTGCGCTTTTTTGTGAGAGACCAAGCCGACCACTAGCCTGGACAGCCCCATACGCTTTAAAACGAGCGCCACTACCATCTCGTGTTTACGTGGCACTTTTTTAATTTACAAAGTTTCTGGCTGAAATACAGCATAAAGGATACACTGAAAACCTTTAAGCACTAACAAAACGTGAGAGGTAGATGGAAAAGGAAACGTGGGGAGACAACGCTGGAGTCAGAAATCGGGCGATGGCCGTGCGCCTCAGAATCACCGGGGGGCTCGTACGCCCATCCCAGGCTTTTGGTAGATCAGGCGTGGGGCCGCGGGACACACGCTCCTAACCAGTCCCGGGAGAGCCTGCTGCTGCTGGTCTGGAGACCACACTCAAGAATCACTGGTCATCTGGTGTCAAACCTTTAGAGAATGAGAATGACCTGGAAAAATGCCCCATCTCCAACATATGAACACCTTAGGATCAACGAGGGAAAAATTATGTTCCTTGAACAACTTGCTGAAAATCCTGAATGATGGTCTTGCTTCTGTCAGGAGGCTTCGTGTGTACTTGCCAACCTCGTGCTTCCACTGTTCCCACGCTCCCTCTTTGCTCCTGCAGCGCCCTGACCTACAGCTACGCATGACCTGTTTTTATGCCCTTGTACTTCACATAAGTACATTTGCCAATGGAGCCCAATTTCTTGGATACTTGAAGTCCAGGCACTTTACTCCACGGGGCTATCACTTTGAGGCTGGTGTAGGAACAAGCAGTTCAGAACAGACCCTGTTGGCAAGGTCCCACCCTGGACTGCCTTACCTTGGTGATGTGCGTTGTGGTCGTTGTCGACACGGACTCAGATGTGATGGTTTGCGCCGTCAGTAATGTCCCGGAGTCACCACCAGCCCCGCCGTCAATCTTTGGATAGTTGGAGGGAAAATACAAAGTAATGCTTAATTTCCATCATGTGGCCATAGAAGACCCCTTCCCATCGAACATGCATGCTGTGAGCTCTTCGAGGTCGGCAGTCGGCTTAGCTGCCTGGCCCTTGCATGTCTGTAGCAGTGATTTATGGAGCAGGAGCCTGCTGGCCTTTAAACAGAGTCAAGGCGAAGGCTAAATGCACGTGGAGAGGCAAAGCCCCAGGAGGGAGGGGAAAAAAGGGAAGAATCAAGTAGAAAATGGGACTAAAAGCTACAAGGGTCACGAGACAGTTCGAATGAAGGCCTCTTGCAGAAGCTGGAAAGAGAAACTAAAGAGCCAGACAGAACAGGGTCCACAGTGGCTGCGAGTGCTGAGTTCGTACATGTTTTCTCATCTATGGAGCAAGAGAACCAGACTAGGATGGCGTAGACCCACTGATGTGGCTGTCGGCTTATCTCTAGTCGTTGCTGGAATACTTGGGATGAACTTACACGTGGACACACACTTTACTATGCGTGCAGCCTTGTGTTCTCTCTGTACGTATGTATAAACCCCACACATGTCTCTAATCGGGTTTTAACTTGTTTGCCTTGATACTAACAAGGCAGAAAGTTCTAGAGTTTACCAGGGCAAATATGGAACAAATTAGTGGCCTAAGCGTATACGTGAAGGTCACCAACACACTCATCTCCCACGTCCTGATGTTGACGCAAGGCAATAACCAGGAAGCCCAGAGCCTGAGTTACGGGGAAGTTCCTGTCAAATGTAAGCCATGTATCTGCATCTACCGGGGCACTTACTGTACTCCTGACACGCGAGTGCGTGCTCTCCCTCAACAGCTAATCCTGAGAAACCTGCGTTTGCATGGTTCTATGTACACACACGGATAACACATCTAGGATAATTTAGAGGAGTATTTGAACACGCCCACGGTAAACCTTTTAAAAAGATTTCTGGAGAGGTCAATGATCTGCCATCCCCCAGCACGGGCTGATCTGAGCTAGGATACTAAGCTCCTCAGTCGAGGAACAGTTGTATGGATGTCTAAGCAGTTCCATGTCGAAATAATGAATCAGTATCTGCATAAGGTCTAAATCAAGATCTCAAATTAAGCATATAAATCTGATCGTTACTTTGACCCACGGTATCGTATTTACTAAGATCAACAATGCGTCTTCAGAAAATAATTCCACGTGTAGCAGCAGCAGTGACCGTGTGTTACATGTGGCGAGCAGGAGTGGGGACTGCATCTACCCACGTGGAGCTGCAGGGGTGGGCGGCAGGATGAGGAAAGCCTCAAGGTTACCGGTCCTCAAGTTAGGTCAGACCCAATGAATTCTGTAAGATGATCTCATTCCCAAGTGTGTACCAGCATGCCCATCCTTCACAAGCACATGTACGCTGCCTGCCCCCACCCGCCCCCGACTGTCGCGATCTAAGACAGGATATGGCAAGTTGGAGTGCAGTGAAGACACCAGGATGCGCAACATTACATCAAAGTCAGAAACATGTAAAAACGGACACAAAGCAAGGAAAAGAACTCAAATAGTCCAAATCTAGAGTTTTTGTACCTGTGGAGACTCATATGTGATGGTTTTGGTCTCAGTTTGGACAATAGGGACTTCCTTGGTGGAGATTTCTGTCCTTTGTGAGGCATCAGAAATTGTTACCATCTCTGTTTTTACCACTGGTGGCTGAGGCAGAAAGGAAGGGAAAAATAAATTCTAGACGTCACAAAGTAAGTGTTTAACGGAGCCTTCAAAAATAATTGTAAAAAAAAAAAAAAATCCAAACACACACTCATGCACAAGAGTTAAGATAAATAAAACAAAAGACACAAGAGAAAAACAGTTTCCTTAAAAAATCACACGTGTGCGCGTCTGGAGAATCGGCTACCACGATGGCTCCCTAACTCACGGCACACTTCCCATTACTGCCGTCCCATCGCATGTCAACCGTGGCGCGTGCAGCGAGACTGGCACTGCAGCGTTGCAGCACGTTGTAACAAGATGGAAAAGAGAACCAAACAGAGCGAACTATGTGACGTGACTGGTCTCCGTGTTCCTGCAGCTTAAAGAACCACACGGTGTGCGTGAAGGCTCGTGGTCTTCACCTGGCACATCAGCTACGGGGACTAGGGTTTTCCCCAAAAAGACTCTTCTACTCCATCGACAGACTTTCTACTTTGAGTATCTTCCAGTAGCATTTTTTTTTCCACTTACACTGGTCTAAGGCTTGCAGTGCTTCTTCTGCGTTACAGAAGTTAAAATGTTACATCTAGAATTCTCCACCAACATTGCATGACGGCTTTGAACAGTTAAAACATTAAGGAACAGGGTCAGGCCTTTGCAGTGTCCTCTGCTGGGCACGTGCATTTACTGCACCACAGACCACGCTGCTACCAAAATACTACAGGCACTTGCCTTGAGAGAATATTCCCAAATGTAATTATTTAAAGAGGAACAGCCATATAGTAAACGCAGGAAATAATAGTTCAGAGCGTCCAAAGACTCTTGAAATGTCTTCTCTGAAGCACAAAGTTTAAAATATAGTAAAAATCCATTTAATTATTTCAAGATAAAGTCACTTCGAGATTTTCCAGCCCATCAAAGGGAGCAAATAGTGCCTAAAGATTTAGGATAGTGCCTAAATCGTGGGCATTTGGTTTTAGGAAGAAGGAAGTCCTATGGAGGGAAACCCCCACTCAGCATAACTTTGACTCCCCTTTGAGGGACACTCGCACCTTGTGACCAAGACCTAACCTACCAAGAGCCTGGAAAGTTCTCTTTCTTGAAGAGAAAGTGTTACAACAGTCCTATCCGATGTAGATAATCCACAAAACAGACAAAAACTTGCAAATGCCCCAGAATTGAGGACAGGACAGAAGGAGAAGGGTGTCCTCCTATCCACCCGGCCAGCCCTCCGCTGCTACCGGGAAGGAAAATGCTCCTAGCTGGTCTGTACGCTCCCTGGGGCCTAAGGACGGCCGGCACAGTGGTATTCAGGGAATGGGTTGTCGTCACTGCCGGATGCTGACCTCCCAGCACCACGGTCACCATGACCAGCTGCCATTTCTAAAAATGTAAAGCTGAAGGGAGAAGGAGCCAAAAAGTGAGACCCAATCACGACAAGAGCCACACGCACACAAACACGCTGCCCGTGGGTCAGCGATGCAGGTACAATGTGCTAATCAAACCAACGAAGAAGGCATTTAGCACGAGGAGGCGGTGCGACTACTGACAAACCGCTGGAAACACCCAGAACATGCACAGAAAACGTCAAGTGTGAAAGGAGAAGGGAAAGCACCCCGGTCGGCTGCTGAAGGCGGGTTTACTGTCAGGTGGATCCAGGTGCAGTAAAGAAGCCAGACCCCGACCGGAGCCGCGGAAACCCTAGAGAGCAGTGCTCCCGCTTCCTCCCGAGAGCAAGACCAGGGCCTCGTAGGAGCAGCTGGAGGCGGGTCGGGAGGACAGAAGGCAGGCGCTGTTCCCCTGGGGGCCAGCTCTAGAGTTTCGCTCCCGCTCGGGCCTCCCATTTACCTCTGAACAACAAATAATTTGTGGCAAAACATCAAGGTCAACAGGAGACACCTCTCCGTTAACTTTATGCTGCTCGTCCTCCGCGTCTTCGCTGCCGTCTTGCTTAGCGGCGCCTCCGTCTACACGCTTCTCTGCAGGGCTCCCGGGGGCCACCGGGCTTTCCTGGCTCTCGGCTCGCACTGCGCTCACACTGGCACCTGCCTGCGAGCCGGGGCTGCCTTGGGGCGCTGGCGCCTCCCTCTCTACCACCTGGGCTGCTCGGCCGGCTCCTTCCTCCACCTCCTCCTCCTCCTCCTCCTCCTCCTGCTCTTCCCTGATGGTGCCCGGGGTCACGCGGTGGTGGGGCCGGTACTCGCCCACGTCTTCCTCCTCGCTCTCACTGCCGCCGCTGCTCTCAGAAGACAGGGAGGTGGAGTCCTTCTGTGTCACGGGCTCCACCTTACGCGTGGCCCCAGGACCACTCCCAGGTGATAGCTCTTTACCGTTCAGCTCTTCCGCGATTACTCTTTCGTCTTTCCCAACCTCTGCCTGCTTCTTCTCCTCCACTACATTCAGAGTCTCATGTGAACTCTGTATGAGAAAAAAAAATGGATGAGGGAAAACAAAATACATGAATAAATTAAAAAAAAAAAAAACGACGGAAACCAAAGTTAACTGATGGTGGTAGGTTCATGTCATGGAGAAAAAAAATAAAGATGATTATGATGGCTGACTGAAAGGGAAGCAGGGGAGCGGGGAGTCAGAAACATCAGGCAATGGTGTTAACATGGAAAAGGGGAGAACCTTAACAGCATCACTGGCTCCAGTGCAAGGCCCTTCTGACTCGGGAGCACGTTTCTGCGGAACAAAAAGCAACCGAGGACACAAATCAATAAAGGTTTACACCTCAACACCCACCAAAACAAACACATGACACTGCAAGACAATGGCAAGAATCGACATCCACAAAAATCTTTGCTCAAGATGACATGGAGGACAATCCAGACAAAATGCAAAAAGTTTACGAAAGGACACAAAACACACAGAACGCCAGCATCCTCCCAAAGACATAAAATGCTGATTGCAAGTCATGCATATCAGCTCTCCTCATTTAGCTGAGAGGGTGGGAAGAGAAAAGGAGTCACACCAAAGCTCACTGAGGAGACGTGAAACTGTAAGACTTTCAAAACCTATTCACTAAACGGTTTTGATTTTAACCAGACGGTAAAGCCTGGCCTGAAACCCCGATCCCTGAGTGGACACGGCGTCAATGAGATGGCACCTCTATTTTCTGCTGGCTCATTTAAAAAACAGCTGTAATTGGCAAGATTAGCGCTGGTCTCAGAGAGCTATTAACACAAAGATGTTGTCGTTGCAGAAATGGTTATTAGCATCCCAAGTCACAGAACAGGTTAGCAAAAGGGTATTTTAACGTCAGGGTGGATGTCAATGATAGCTCTAAGTGCTTTCTTCTGGAATTTAGTTTCTCCAAACTAGCATCTTTGGAAACTGAAATGAACCAAGTTTATTATCTGAGATGTTTATTTTTGGCCCCTCACCCCACCCCCACATCTAATTCTTGGGAGCAAATTAAGTAGTACAGTGTTTAAATGTTACTAAACACCTGTCGACCAAATACAGGAGTCCTATAAATCACTATGCTTCCCTGTTGATAACGTAGAAACATCCGTGCAAAGGAGTTTTTAAAGCTCACAACATTCCTTAAACTTACCCTGAAAGGTGGGAGGGCTACTTTACACTGATAAAAATGAAGCCTAGCCAACTTTTTAACATTCAGGTGACGGGGCAGCCTGAGATCTCACCGAATCCTAGTTCTGCGAGAGAGAGTAGCCCTGCTGACTCAAGAAGGTAGCTCCCTGCTGAACGGAGGGCAGCGAGCCTCTGAACACGGGGGCAGGAACGGGCCCGGGGACGCGGCCACGGCCCCACGGACTGGAGCTGGCTCCTGCAGCAAGGAGCAGCATCCCCTGTTCTTCTGCACCAGTGACATGGAAAACTGAGCAAAAGTCCCTCGAAGGGAACACTGCGGACAGCACCTATCAGCATCTACTCGCTCGCTGTGATCTGTGCCGTTATCCTGACGTGCGTGGTAAGGGCATGTTTTCATTGCTCGAAGTTAGTGCCATGTAAATCGTGTTACCGACAGACAAGAGAGAGATCCTTCCAGTTTTTTATTGAAAACCCAGAGGTTTCAGATAGTATACTGGAAAACTCTGAAACCATTTTGGTGAATGCCATTTAACCATGAACTTCTTTATACATAAAGCTGTCCAGTGACCAGAACCTCTCTAAAGCAGACATCCTGTTATTATTATTCCGGGTCAGTAAATTATTATTACTTGGTCCCAGATGGCCAGATGGGCTCTGCCCAAGTTCAGGGAATCCCTTAGGGTCATTCCAAAAAATGAAAATAATTATCTGGGCGTGGCAGGCACTCCATATTTTTACACAGGAGCAGAATGTTAAAAAGCATGCAGCCGTCAGGAGACGCCCGAAAGACATTTAGGCTTTCAAAGCCTTTCTGCCCAACGTACTTCGCTTCCCTTAGTGAGGGTTTCTTTCGCACACAGCTCAGGGTCTGGACCTACTGCTTTAAGAGGATTCTCTGAATTTAGGCAGACTCTGCGGGTGCCAGGGGACCAACAGCAGGAGAAACATCCAATCTGTAGCCTTCCCTTGTGTCCAACTGCAGTCATGGTTTCTTGAATGTTTCTCCAGGAAGGGTTAATTTTACCAACGACAGCACCGGAGAGAGGGGTTCTTAAACGTCCCCCCAAAATCACTTTCACATGTGGCTTTCGAAGGCAGGGGAAACAAAGTGAAATGCACCTCAGGCAACTGCGAGGAGGGCGAGGAAGGCCTCTCAGGAGGGGCTTTACGGCTCACAGCAGGGCCCTCGGCTGTCCGGGTGCTGGCTGCGCTGCAGGAGGCGCCCACGCTACCACAAAAGCCCTTTGCACTAAACAAAATGGATGTTATCTCCTCTTCTAGGCTCTAGAGAGGTCAGAGAGGAAGAGCAGAGAATTACCCAGGAGCCAGGACACACGGCGGTGACGAACTGGAAGGAAGGAAGGTCACGCAGACCAGCACCAGGGGCGGCAAGGCCGGGAGGAGACTGCGGACCCGCCTGGTGCCAGCTCCCCGCCCGTACCTGCACCCGCACCTGCTCGCCTGCTCCTGGGGCGCACCCCTGCCACCCGAAGGGCCGCCTCCACGCTGCCCCCACCACGCAGGCTAGGGCCCTTGGCACCCCACGGCCGTGCTAAGTGTGCCACGGAGAGGGTGCCAGGGTGAGGACGCCAGGGTGAGGACGCCTGTGGGCTCCGTGAAAACCCCGCGTCCCTGGGAAACCATGAAGGCAAAGTCACCCTTCCTAGCTCTGGCCGAGACCGCTGTCCCCAACCTGAGGGCGCGATGGAAGGCCGGGCCGTGCCAGGGACATGCGATGCCAGCAGTAAGGAGGCGCTGTAGAGCGGCTGGCTAGAGGAATAGGTGGCCTTTCTGAGACGCCCCCTGAAATAGGGCAGGAGGGTGAGGAAGAGGGCCCGTGAGGGGACGGGGACGTGCAGAAGCGCTCGTGGTTATTCGGGACAGGGCAAACATCTTGCGGGTGAACTCAGCTTAGCCGTGATCCTCATAATCCTGCCATCCCTCCGGGTCAGGTGGGTGGAAAGACTGTCCTTCCCGTAGGAGTGCTGGGGACTTCAAGTAGGTGCCACGCACGTAATTACTCAGGCAAGCAGCTTCAAAAGTACCTCAAAACTACATTCTGTATAATCCCTACTGGGCTCCTGGGAACACAACAGGTCACAATCCTTACAAAAGAGGTAAACCTAGTTACTCAATGTAAATGTATTACACTAAATGATTTGGTCTCCAATTTTCTCTCAAAACCATATTCACACTGAAGCCATCCTGAAAGTTCAGCATATTCCAACACGAACTACTACGGTTCTGGGAGCCAGACTGGCTCAGTGGCAGAGGCAGGAGACTCCTGGGCACACGAGTCTGAACCCTGCACTGGGTGCAGAGATTACTTAAAAACAATACAAAACAAAACTTTAATCTGATAGAGATTTAGAAACTTTGGTCAAATTAGACTCCCATGCATAACTTTTTATTTTACATTCATTAAGGATTATAATTTAAAGGTAATCAAAAAAAACCCTACAAAATCAGTAGCAAAATGAAGATGCGGCAAAGAAATTTAAAAGATATTCTGTTGGGGGATCCCCGGGCAGCTCAGGGGTTTAGCGCCACCTTCAGCCCAGGGCCTGATCCTAGAGACCCGGGGTTGAGTCCCATGTTGGGCTCCCTGCATGGAACCTGCTTCTCCCTCTGCCTGTGTCTCTGCCTCTCTCTCTCTCTCTCTCTCTCTCTCAAATAAATAAATAAATAAATAAATAAATAAATAAATAAATAAATAAAATCTTTAAAAAAAGATATTCCGTTAAGAGTCAAAATACTACAGCAGACTTAACTGCTCACACACTTACAACGAATAGTAGTGGAATGCTATTGGCAGAGGGGCGGGGGGCATGATGTAAGTGGTCCATAAATGTTGGGTGAATGGGTAAACGGATGCGTGTGACTGCAATTACAACAATCCACGTACGTGCCAAGTAAAACTATTTTCCTGCAGATCCTGGAGGACAAGAGCAAGAAAACAGCAGCAACTCCAACTACAGAAAAACCACTCAGAAGTGTAACAGGGGGTCAATTCCAGATTTAAGTTTCACCTAATAGCATTTTAATGTAACTTCTACGACAACGAGTGAATGATTTCTACCGTAAATGGTTTCTAATGGATGGTACTAAGCCAGGACGGCAAGGAAGACGGTAATTTTCAACGTCTTCACCAACATTCCAAAGTCTACAATTGCAAAAAGTACATCATTTTAAATGGATCAGATGGTGCCATCTGTCTTGCTTCTAGAAGATAAATTTTCAAAACTATGTAATATTTCAAAGCATAGGATATTAAAGCCATCTTACACACAGTCTGACAGGCTCTGGATTTCACGCTGACCTTTGAAAGTATATAAATATGTCACTTGGTTTAGCTTTATGACACATTATCTTTCTCATCTGCGGTGCTCTGGAAAGGCTTCCTCTCCACTCCACCTCCAGTTCCTTGAGGGCAAGGCCTCCTCTTCTTTATTCTGACTCCTCCCCTTGCCCCACTATATGCTCTGACGAAGGCTACCATCCACTGAGGAACAAGACCAGACTCTGGAACGGATAGGCTTTTTCCTTATCACTGATTTATGCTCTCATTCCCATCCCCCTGGGACTCCGTCCTCATCCAGCACCAGTGGGATCTCTGTCCGACATGTGGGACTAGGTCATCTTCCCGCTTAAGGCTCTGCCATGGGCTTCCCGTCATTCCTAGGATGGAATCCCAAACTGTTACCATGGTCTTTAAGATCCAGAGTGGACCTTCTGACTTCTTTGACTTTTCCTAAGCCCTTGTCATGTGAACTTGCAGTTCCTTGCACTAGTTCCTGTCTTGGGCTGTTGCATTTCCTCTTCTTTACACACGGAAGCATCTTCGCGTGTCTGCCTCCTCCTCTTCAGATTATGGTCTCAACTCACGTGCCCCATCTTTCCTGAGTACAATGAGCAAGCAGCCCTCCCAATCTACCTTCTAGCAAGACTCTGTTTCACCTTCTTAACCCTTACTCTTTAGTACTCTAAAAGTTTTAATTAACATGTCCGCTATCATCTCCCTCACTGGACTCAAAGCACTCTAGTCCCAGCAGAAGATAGGCCAGTCAGCTGGCGAGGCAAAATTAGCAGAGACAGCAGAAGAGGTATGTCAAGGCAATGGAAAGCTAACTTCCTTGGTAATACCAGATATTTCCTGTACGCAGGGAGCACAGAGACCTGAGGGGCAGCTGTGACACACCATTTCTCCCGCTAAATGAAATTCAAATGAAAATTTCTATGGTTTCCAAACGTATTTAGTAAAATAATTACCTACATCAGACATAATTTGTTATTTTAACACTGCCTCGGTGCACACACATGCGTGGTACTAATGGTGCATTTTCACACGAGATCATGGTTTCCCAGCTGTCAGCCACATTCATCAAAATTCGGGGTCATTTATCACCTAAATTGGTTGGTAGGTCTGCATTTCAAATTGTGGATTTTCAAATACAGTCCTCCTACAATATGGCATTTCTCACTAATGATCATAGGTTTCCACATAAGGGAATTTGATTTTCTTAACTGATCGAAAAATCATTTCAACAAAATTTTAGGTGATACATGGGAAAAAAGGAGTCTCCTATGGCTGTGTACAGAAATGAAAGGAAAAGGGGGAAAAGCAAGAGAAGATCCAAGGATGCAAGGTGAACACCTTGTCTGCCTCCTGGACTTTTTCTTCAACTGTCCGTGCTGCTGCCATCGGATGCTTCTCCTTCACGGATAAAATATCCTTGAAAAGATGGTCTCCTCTGCTCTATTGTTTTAAACAATAGACATAATCAACAAGTCAGACAAGTACATTACATCTATAGCAACACAAACATTAAACTCTGGGTCAGCAGAACAAACCGGATAAAGCAGCACATAAAGGGAGGACAAAATAGCATGTCATCAGACATGGTTTTTCCAGAAAACACAACACTCTAGAGCTGAATGCTGACATATATTTTCAGAAAATCTGAAAATGAGGATGTAAGCTGTATACAACTTCATGAGACCCTGCTGTTTTCGATCTTAATGTTGTCATCAGTTGTCTTTTCGGTTCAGCAATTATTTTTTGCTTCTGTTCTTGAAGAGCAACTTTCCTTTCACTGTCACAAACTTAGAAATTCAAAGCAACTAACCGCTTTGCCCTTTTTAAGAAAAAGTGAATAAAAATAGCATGGGAGTAACTCAAGTGCGTACATGTTTGATAACATTCAAGCCAGATGAGAGAGAGGGGCAGATGAGTGTCAGGGAAAGAGAGGCCTGTAAAGAAGAGGGGAAAGGTGAAATTGTCAGGTAACACCTTCAGGTGCTTTTTAAAACAGCATTTTCATACAGTATGATCATTATCTTCTCATGTATGACAAATGAGTCCATGAAAGTTCTTAGTTGATAAACAGATTTTCGAGCATCAGAAAAGAGCTGCAGATGAGAATGAAGGTAGATACAGATTGAGAATATACTGTAAAGGCAACAGTTATACTGGTGGGGGGTAGGGGAAGAAATAAACCATGAAAAGAAAAAGAATGAGTTCAGAGAGATGTTATGGTTGAGAGAATCCTCTCAAAACAGTAGTCTACATCTCATTACTAAAAACTTTCAGTATTAATATTAAATTGTGTCACATTTTGCAAATCTTCAAAAGAGCTCATTAGTTTTCAAAGCTAAGTTTAACTCTTCATCCTCACAGTAATTACCTTAAAACCATTCTAAATACCATCTGTATTCCTACATCCCTTTATTTAATTATCAAGTAAACTTTATTATTTTGGAAGTCCATAACTGAAAACCTTATTACATATACAACACACGATCAGTCTCTAAAAGTCACCCTACATTAAACATTTCATTACTGTTAATTTACTGGAGTATGATAGTGAAATTATTCTGCAACATTTGAAAATATTTTGAAACTCACACAATTTACTAAAAACTATGTCAATAAGTATTACATTGTTAATATTTAGTATTTAAAAAATTGTTAGCAACTACCTTAAAAAAGAAGGGAACACTTTCTAACTTCCTGAGAATCAACAATTAGCAACCTGAGTTTTATTGAAGAGCTGGAGCGAGACATAGAGCCAACAAACAGCTATTGACATACCCCTTGTGTCTGTAGGGACAGAGGTGTGATACGTCGTTTTTCCCATTCATTAGGGCGCGGCTCAGGTGTGGATTCCATAAAATTGCGCTTGAGTTCACTAATGCTAGCCTGATGTCTCAGTATGTCCTCCTGGGCCTTATCGAGGTCCTAGCAATACGTAACGTAATAAAAGGCAGAAATCCAAAAAAAAAAAAAAAAAAAAAAAAAAAAAAATTCCCAGCAGGACAAAAATAAAAAACCAAAAAATAAGACAAAGCAAACTTATGATTAAAAAAACATACTAAAGCAAGAAAAATGCCAAGTCTCAAAAGCCATATTATCACCTATGAATAGTTCATCAAAATTTTAAAGTAGAGCCAATTCATATTTTTTTATGATTCCCATTTTAAAAGGTTCTAATTTATTCTGTTTGGAATTTTTTTAAGAAATAATTACTTCTATTATTAGAAGGAAGCCATGGAATTACTAGTACTCAAAATGGCTAATAACCTTTCTAGTAACTGGACTTAAAATGCAGCCTATGACTTTATTCTTGCAAATTTACCTTTCTCATTGAGGCTCTTACTACAGCTGCATTCTGTGAATATAGTAAATCAAGTAAAAATAGAGAAAGGTACTCAGAAGTACATTCAGCCTGATAGGAAAGCCAGATCAAGATCAGAGAGAGATCAGAGAGAAAGAGAGAGAGAACACCAAGGGTTGACTTTTTCCAGGAAATTCCAGCAATGGCTTTAATCCTTAAGGAATAAGAATAATGGCTTCCAGAGGCTGGTCCTGTGTGGCCTCTCTATAAAAGAGGGAACCCCGTATACTGGGTTCCTGTACTTGCTGAGCATGATTGTGGGGCCCAGCCACCCCACATACCAAATGGTCCTCATATAGACAAGGATGCAAGAAAACGACCAGGTCAATTTTCCTTGGAATGAGCCCCGACAAATGGTATTTGTGGGAATTTTTAGATTGGCCCTGATAAATAGTATTTGTGGGAATAAAAGGTAATTAGTGTTCAGGAGACAGTTTTAAGTGAGTTTTCAATGCTTTCTTACATTTCAAAATCATGGGGCCACCTGTGGATTACAGCTTTCATTCCACTCCCAGAGGAACAGGTCATGCATCTGATAAAATTAGATCTTCCACATTCATGCACAAGCATAGTAGCTCCTCTTGGAGCTTCTATAGCCATTTGCAAAAACTCATAATAATCTAAATCTCTTTGCATGGCATGGAAAAATGATTGTGGCTTGAGATCAGGCACATTTCTTGCATTTGTTCAAAGCAATGTTACACATATTACACTTTAGAGCATTTTAGTAAGTTATGCAAAATACATTTCCAATAGTTATCAAAGCTGCCGAAAGCAACCAGATTAGTCAGATTACTGAGAATTGCAGCTCTCCACTCAATACATCACCGTTTTACTAAAGGGGGAAAAAATAACAACAAAAAGTTCTCGTGTGACACGGGGAACATATTTTACACATCTAATCGGTTGGGGTTTTTTCCTCCTTTTTTCTCACTTTCTTTTTAATCCAAACAATCCCATTCATCAACATTTTCTCAAAGGTGATACTTTAAGTGGACCACATTCTTAATTGCATGGATTTAAGCAACGCTGCCCCCGAAATTATGAGCAGAGACTACCGTCATTTCATGCCAGACCAGCAAAGCTCTGTTCCGGTGAGTGTATGTGAAGGACGGGATGTTACTTCAGATTCTACCCCGCGGAGATAACCCATTAGGAGCGAACAGATTTATCTGTAGAACTTCAAGAGAAACAGATAAAAATTTCACTCGTTTGATTAAACAGAGCATCTTTTTTCCCAGCTGTCACTTTGAGAACTTCTAGCGGATTTATTGCTACCTAAGCCACTTTAAAGGAACGGAGTCGGACTGCTCCCATGCACTCCCAAGCTGAACTGTCCCCCATGCATCTCATGCAGATGTGCTCGAAGGAAGTTGCCAGCCAGCCTGTGCGTGACCTCCCATCCACAGCAGCCTGGCAGCCATTAGGACAGAGTTGTTTTCTTGAATTATACAAACCTCCAACATTAAATTGCTATGTCTGACATAAATATTATCCCCTTCTACTCTCAAGGAATTTTTCTGTGAAATTAAATCACACACAGGGGGGAAAAGGCAAATAAACATAATTGTATCAATCAGCAGGCACCAGAAATGACCCAGAGTTGGACAGTCCAAGACATTAAAATACAAGAGGAATAAAAATCTTAAGAACCTAAAGCCACAACAAGCAAAACTCACATACGTATCAGTCCTGAAAGTGCATTACCCCATGCACATTACACGCGCACACATACACAATGGCAAGCAGCAGCCATCAGGTATTTAACCGGGGATGGGGGGGGGGGAGGATATCCACCTCCTTCAGCTAGGTCTCCTCTTCTTCCATCTTCACCTGAAAGTCATACAGCAAACGGCCAGAAAGAAGGGGCGTAGCAGTGGGAACCCTACCCACTGATGCAAAGACGTTATATTTGAACCAAAATGGTGAACCAGCATTACCAACCTTTACTCTTTGGCCCTCAGAAGATGCAGAACATAAAGCCACTTAGGTCTTTCTTCACCTATAGTGTCACACAAACGGTGGAAGGGATCCTTTGCAAAGGTGGAATGGAGAATGGAAGCTTCACTCTTTCTCAGTCCCTAGATCATGTGCTGCTTTTGAATGTTTTCACTCAGAAGTGAAAATATAAGAGTGTAAAAATGGCATAATTCCATCTGTCCTAACGTGAAAGGTCTAAATCAACTGGGCAAGAGGACAAAGTAGAATGATGAAAAACTGAAAACCAAATTTTACATCAGGGACAAATATTCACCTATAGTTCAGTTTTTTAACATAGATTTATTTCCTTGAGAGGAAAACTGGTTTATTTTGCTGCTTGCACATTAAAATTATATTTAAAACTACTCCTATTTGATGGCCACTTTTCTTTAGTAAAATTCTTTAAATAAGAATAGTTTTTCATGGTTGTGTAATTCTCAGTATCTAATGACCCAACCCAAAAGGAAAAAAACAAAAACAAAAACAAAAACCCACAACCCTGTAAATTTAAAACTAACTCATGGAGAGGAAAAGCACAGCATAGGGAATAGAGTCAACAAAATTCTAATAACATCATATGGTAACAGATTATAGAATTGTCAAATCATTATGTTATAAACCTGAAACTAATGTTAACACTGTATGTCAATACTTCAGCAAATTAAAAAAAAAAAAAAAAAGCATAAATCCTCCTAACCACTCAAATAAAAGGAAGAGCAAGAAAGAAAAACAATGATTCTGAGACCAAAAGACCATAGTTAAACTTTCACATGTTAAATTATAGCAGAATCATACATGTTCCTTTCCTCCTTACTGGAATGATGGTGTCAAATCTGAGAGTTCAAAAATGCTTTTTTTTTTTTTTTCTTGAAACCAAGTATTTTTGAGGTAAGCAGGGAGCTCAGAGTATCTTTTTATCAGAAGGGAAAAATAAGAGCTACCCAACAATCTATTAAGGATCGTGGTCCAATTCCTTGGTCAATACTTAATTCTGCAAAATGCCAATCTTTGGCATTCTTCAGGTAACCTTTAGGAATAGTGGTTTCTCCCACTATGCCTAATCATATAGCATGATCTTCACATTTTTCTTTAGGTTTGCTCTAAATTCTGACTTTCTCTATGTATGGACAGTACCCACAGGATAAGACTTGAAGTCACCAGACCACATTTAGCAAAACAAAACCGTACTGCACATGCTAGCACCAACCTAGCAGTGCAGAGGTAGCCCTACACAGGGGGAAAAATGCTCAAACCAGACACCTAATCTGGAATAAAAGGACACTAAATAGCCCAACCTTAGGGCAAATCACCCAAATTTTCAAAAAGCCACGTTTCATTTTTCTTAAGTATCTCTTAACAGAGTGGTATCTTCCTTACAAATACCTGACACTCTTTCATAAAACTACATGATTTAGAGATTTAAAAAAAAAAAAAAAAAAAAAACTACCTGAAACTCATCCGATTCCCAAATGCTACAGTAACAGGGAGACAAGGAATTTCTGAGATTAGACCTATAAATGTCAGGAGTAAATGTTACAGATTTATCCTCATAAATGCAAGAACGAGCTTGGCTTTCTAATGAGAAATAACACTAAGGAGTTTTACTCATATACATCAATCACAGTTACGTCCACGGAATCTTAAATTCTACATCGAGACAAGTTTCCATCTGAAAGGAGCAGCATTGATACGATTGATGTTTGTCTGCAAAACAAACAGACCCAATATGGACTGTTAAGGGCAACACAGGTTTCCTGTGTTTTCTGTTTTGTTTTGAAGACCTAGTATGATTGAGATATTTACAAAATAATCCTGTAACTTTGCTCTTAACTTCAAAGGTGTGGACCTGGTCAGCGGCAGTCAACGAAGAGGAAGGGCTTATTTACACGTATTTCTCATGCACTAAAACACCGTATGCCGCAACGTGTGGACCATACTATTTTGAGGGTAATCAGTGGTGAATTTATGCACATGTTTACACTCTACAGTAGGGAGGGTAGAAGATGTGTTGTTGGCCCCACAGGTTAAAGCTTATGTAGGAGTGCCAGCAACTGCTTCCTCTTCCTCGGTTCTGTCGTTCAAGTCACGGTCACAAGAAATGTTGAAGGAAGTGGCTTTAGCCTCCAGGTAGCAGAGGGACAGAGCCAGAGGAAGGGCAAAGGTGAGAGAAAAAGGCACAGACTGAGAAGCAGAGAGAAGCAGCCCGAAGATGAGGATGAGCGAAGGAAGGAATGAAGGGGAGGTAATAGGAAGGTAGTGCTGGATGTCGGCAGGCAGGAAGGAGACCCAGACTTTGGGGAGGCTGGGGAAGGCCAGATACCCATCTTCATCGAGAAGCGAGGGGAAGCTAGGTGGGAAGCATTTGCAGAAATGGAAGGAAAAATACCCAAATTCGGAATCCTCGGGGCCAGCCTCTTTGAGAGGCTGCTCACGGGTGGGAGGACAGTCGGGCTGAGGAGGGGCTGCACCAGGACCCAAGACAGAGTCAAGGGGGGTGACGTCACCGTCTCCCTGCTCTGACGGGTCACCCGTGGAGGGCAGCTCTAAGCTGTCTAGCGTGATCCGGTCGGCCTCCCCAAAGGGGTCTTCCTCCGAAATGTCTGAGAGCAAGTCCCTCTCCGGGACTGGCGACAGGTTTGGGGAAAGAGATGAGACACAGCGAATGAGTGGGGAAGGCGGGCACATGGACACAGGCTATTGTCGGCAGCAAACCCATGATTGAGTGTGAAGTCGCACAACACACATGTTCAAAGGAGAAACACAGGCAAGAGAGAAAGAAAAGAAATGGGCAGTTAGTGAAAGCTTGTACTCCTGCTGTTAACACAGCACAGTTAGAATGTGAATTACCCACTTCTAAAGAGAAAGACTGGACTACTCTTCACATGAAATTTATAGCATAGATGGATTTAATTATTATTTTCTGACTGGTTGCAAATAGATCCAACGAAACTCAAAGAACATTCCCACTTTTAAATCTGGCTGCTGACAAGCATCAAAAGCATTAGCGGAAAGATCAGCTCACCCAGTCATTAGCCGAAGATAAGCAGAATTCCTGTGGAATGTCAAGTAACTTTTAAAAAATAACTACCTGTATGGAATAAATGAGGCAGAATGGTACGGAGACTCAGAAAGCCTGAGCTCTCTCGTGTTTCAGATGTAAGCGGTCTCCTGGGCGCCTCATTAGCCCAATTACAATAGATTCTGACAACTCTTCAGTAGGTGAAGGGTATCTTGGTCATGATTTGTTATTTTTAACTGCATGATTTTTCAACCAAATAATTCTTGCTGGTATGACGGTCCCAAACTCTTCAGCAAACGTATTGAGAGGACTTGATGGCAGGAGTCTGGGGCGTCAGGCCCGCATGGTCCCCAAGCCCTCGTCTACGCTGACAGGTGGTCAGACAGGGCTCCCTGAGACACAGGCAGCTCCTTCATCTACTAGGTCCTCTACAGACTCATGTTGCAGGTCTTTACAGTTTTCAAAAGTTAAAATTTAGAAAACACTATAAATCTATTGCAAAAAGTCATTTCCTCCTCGTATTCACTTTCAATGTGATCTATAAAAAAAAGTGCTTTGTGCGTATACAGAAAAGAGATGTGAGGAACTCAAAGCCTTCACATCAACCTGTGAGTGACTTTACTTTCCTAAGGTAAAAAAGCATCGTAAAATAGTGACAAATTTGAAAACACAGTGTAAGTTACTTCTCCATTCACCACGCTTTATGCCCCAAATAATGAGCTAATAAGCAACACACCATCTTCTCATTCACTATTCACAAAACAATCAGGCTTTGCTTAAGAATTTCCTCATCAGTTAGAGCTTAATGAAAAATAACATTTTTCATGAAGACCATATTTGTTCATGTCAAAAAGAATTCAAGACAACGTTATTAAAATACTCAAGACAAGCTACAGTTTAAAATTTACTTGTAACCAATATAAATTTTGAAACACCACAGCTCTTATAATATAGAGATTTAACTAAAAAAAAGAATGATTTTGAAGACAGTCAAAAATGTCCAGCCACTAAATTACTTGTCTGCGTTAATATAATCTACGTTGAAGTATTGTGCTTTGAACAAGAATCAGAGAACGGTTAGAGAACCCGTCCAAGCCAGTGGGAGCCTACAGCCTGGGAACCTGTATCACAAACAACAGACGCTGACGCCTGCTTAACACCACACGCAACAGCCTCTCGTCTAAGGACACATTGAAAATCAGGTTTTCTGCTAGTTTACCATACCTTTCCTTCAACGAATTGCACGTGAGGGGCTTTGGCCGGGCTTCGGAGGTCCCTGGTGCCATCCCCATCCTGCACGGCGGCAGCGCTGCCCACCCCGGGGCCGGCGGGCAGCTCCCCAGCAGCACCGGGAAGGTCCTTCACGAGGCCTGGTTCCACGACGCCCAGGGGAGCTAGAAGAGAAGGGCACTCGGGTGACGGGGGCTCGTGTCCTGCCCACCAGGGGGACGGCAGCAGGCGGCCCGACGGGAGGCCCGACAGAGCGCCCTAGAGCTCAGAAGACGGCACCACCCCAGCTCCTTCTCGCACTTTCACCGGGTTCTGAAGACATTCTGAGCTTTCACCTGTGGGCTATAGCCCTCGGAAGGCGAGGCTGCGCTCGGGCCTGGCCAGCAGGAGGAGCCCCGAGACCGGCCCGGAGCCGCAGCCCGCCCCCCCCACCCCCCCACGGGAGCCTACCTCCGCTTAAGCTCTCAGGTTTTCCATAAAGGAGCCTCTCAGCTGATTACCATTCAGAATTGTGACAGGACCATAAAAGTAGATTTTAAAAAAAATATTTATTCATTTACTCAAGAGAGAAGGAGGCAGAGACCCAGGCCAGGGAGAGGCAGGCTCCCTGCAGGGGGCCAAGGCGGGACTCAACCCGGGACCCGGGGTCACGGCCTGGGCCGGAGGCAGGGGCTCCACGCCAAGCCCCCGGGGGCCCTAAAGTCGATTTTACGGAGTAAACTGTACGTTTCCTAGTTCTCAGCTTTCGGACCTGGTCGGTGCGTCGGCGCCACCTGCTGTGCATCGAGCACACGCTCCGTCCTGCCTCCTGCCCTGTGGCACACGCATGGGCCACACGCGCAGAGCACACACACAGGGCCCACGCGCAGGGCACACACGCACGGCCACATGTGCAGGGCACACGCAGGAGCACACACGCAAGGGCACACGCACAGGGCACGCACAGGGCACATGCAGGGCCACAGGCAGGGCCGCACGTGCAGGGCACGTGCGCAGGGCCACACATGCAAGGGCACACATGCAGGGCCACATGCACCGGCCACACCCGCAGGAGCACACATGTAAGGACACATGTGCAGGGGGCACACACACACGCCACACGTGCAGAGCCACACACGCAAGGGCACACGCACAGGGCACATGCACCGGCCATACGCTCAGGGGCACACACGCAGGGCACACAAGGGCACATGCACAGGGGCCATAGGCACCGGCCGCACACGCACAGGGCACACATGAAGGGACACACGCACCTGCCACACGCTCAGAGGCACACGCAGGGCACACGTGCAGGGCACATGCACATGGGCCATAGGCACCAGCCACACATGCGCAGGGCACATGCACCGGCCACATGCAGGAGCATACATGCAAGGGCACATGCGCACACCACACACACAAGGGCAGAAGCACAGGTCCACACGCACCGGCCACACGCTCAGGGGCACACACACAGGGCCACACACACAGGGCACACGTGCAGGGCACACACGCACGGGCCACAGGCACTGGCCACACACACGCCAGGCCACACGCACAGGGCACACACAGGGGCACGGGCACAAGGCACACGTGCAGGGACCGGCCTGCCGGGTGCCGGGTCCACCTGAGGCTGCATCACCTCTCAACAAATGCAGGTGGGGAAGAGTGGCGACGAGGTCACCGTCCACCCGGGGCTTCCCCCCAAACCGCACCCACTGAGGCGACTGCACCTGCGTGCAAAGTGCCTGCCCGGCAGGTGAGGTCCACAGGTCTCCAGGCCACCTGGAGCAGGGACATGCAGGCCTTTGGGCAGCCAGCGCTGGGGGGCGGGGTGTGGGGAGGGGGATGGGAAGGGGGATGGGGAGGGGTCAGGATCCCCCAGATTGAACTGCAGAGGCTCCAACCTCATCTATTACACAGAAAACCTCTTGTCCCCTGTCCCCTCCGTGTCCCGGTCCCCTCCACATACCCTGTCCAAACCTTCCTTTACCACCAACCTTGCCTTTTTCACCAGATACCACACGGAGGTCTCTGGCCTTCATCCCTCGATGCCATCCAGTCCCACTGGATCTGAATGTAGCCAGTGCTTTCTCCTCTGTTTTCCCCACCCAGGTCCATTTTAAGGCCCCCACAGTCCATAAGTACTCACACTTTTGAAAACCCACACCAAAAGTCACAAAATGAACTCCCATCTTACATGAAGTATAATTATTTTCCAGAGTGTTTTTCTTTTATTTTTTAACTTTTGAGATTTTAATAATTTTCCCTGGAAAATCTAGGACTATGAGTAACTCCTACAATTATGATTTCAAAGCACCCATTACACATGCTCAAATTAGAGCAAAATGGGAAATCTGACCTAGAAATGGCTTTAGATGTAAGGGTATCAAAATGTTAACGAACATCAAATTTAAAGTTCTAAAATAAAGTTGACAAAATAATCCTTTGTTTTGCATGCTTTAAATACTTTACTTTCCCTCTGTGTGTGTGGGGGGGCGGGGGCAGGTTGTTTGGTTTTTGGTTTTTGCATTTTGAAGCAAATAACCTTTTTTTAGGTCTTGAGCACTTCCAGAGCCCTGAGAAGCCCAGAGGCCCCAGGCACTGAGCTTATGGTGCAAACGGCTAAGTGGCCTAGTATCATCCAAGGCAAGGTCACCATTACTGTCACCTGCAGTATTCCTACCCAGTCCGCCTGCTTCCTGTCTAGTCCTATCGATCATTCTCAACATTGCATCAAATGATTTTTTTAAAACAGCAATATCGTGCATTTACATACTTGCATAAGTGTGCACGTGTGTGTAACACATTCCATAGCACTAGAATAATCATCGTATTTCTTTCTCCTGGGCTGCAAGGGCTGCATGACCTGGCCCCAGCCCCTCTCTCCCCATATGTGCAAAGCCTTCTTTCTGTTCCTGGACTGTATCAAGCTCTCGCTAATCCTATAACCTGCAGACCTGCTGCTCCTGCTACCTGAAATGCTCTACTCACGGCTAGTTCCTCCTCATCCTTCAAGTCCCAACCAAAATGCCTCTTCCCCAGATGGGCTTTCCTTCTCCCACAGCCCGATCGAAGGTCCCTGCGTATTACATACTCCATTTTCAGGAAATCATCACGATCTCCCCTACTGGCAAATGCATCTTGGCTGTTCTCTTAAATGACTGACTTGCCTCCTTTTTGATTTGATTTTCCAATCTCAGAATCACCCTGCTCTAAAAAAGACTTCTAGACTGATTTTTATTTTAGGTATCACATTGATTTTTAGGTTGCAGGCAAGCACTGGAAGATTGATTTCAATTTGTCAAACCTTAAAGTAAGGAATATTTATGGATGTAAATTAGCCTAACCTAAATAAGGACAAGAAAATGCAACACATGTCAACAACAACAACCAAAAGGTATCCTGATGGGGAGTGGTGGTGAAAGTCAAGTTCAGTACCAGGTTACAACCTCGCTTTGCTCCGGGACGGAAAAACTATGAGCCCTAACCAAATAGTTCACTGGCTGTCTGGTCATGTATTGGCACGAAAAGCCTTCTATTTTTCACAATAACACAATAATCCTTTTGATGACTTGCCCATCTGATGAATTACAGCGTCCAAAACACAAAAGGAAAAATAATGGATCACTGTGCCATGTTTGTTGCTTTTGCTTGTAAAAATCATTGTTTCAGATACAGACCCTCTGCACTAACTGCTCACACAAGATGGTGGGTTTCCTCGAGCAGTGTTTATATATGTCAAAAGGACAGGACTTTACCGCTCTTTCTAAACTCTAGAATTTGCCATGTAGGAGTTACAGAGCCTCAGAGTTTAAAACAGGCTGAAACAGACCGTTTCCCAGAAAGGGGAATGACTTCTCTCGGGGCGTTAGCCAACAGTGAGTACAGTTATTCAGCACATACATAAACTCCCGTGGTAAGGGGTAAGGCTTGTGAAATATTTCCATGAGTGGGCAGGGCACATGGTTCACATTCACTGGAAAAAAGTGCTCAGTTGTTGATGAGCCAGATACACTGGCAGTTATCAGGCATTAAAAATCCACTACGTTACCATTTACGTTACCGCATTTGGAAATGTGGACATTTATTTGAACCACATTGTAGGATCCCCTTGTACATATGTCCCCTCAAAACTATATGGAAGATTCTCCAGAATCAAGATTTAACCACTATATATAAAAAATGCCCACCAATGAATCCCTGCAACTATCTTTGTGCGTCTGCCTGGATGACTTTTCCAAGTTTATTCTGGGAAAAATCGAGTGTCAAGCCTTCATTAATGAGGGAGCATCTATAGCATCAGACCCGTAAACACAGAGACCTGACGGCTGCCAGAGAGAAATGGGGCAGTGGATGGGCAAAGGGCAATAGGAGACACAGGTTTCAAGAAGTCATGGTGATAAAAGGTACAGAATAGAAAACACAGTCCATGACACTGTATTGTAATAGTGTTGTACGGTGATGGATGGAAGCTTCACTTGTGGGGAGCACAGCGTAACGTATGCAGAAGCCGAATCACTATGTTGTACCCTTGGAGGTAACATAACACTGTTAGATCAACTATACTCAAAAACTCGTGTGTGTGTGTGTATAAACATATAGAAAGAGTTTTCAGTATATGAGAAAGAGCATGTTTATCTATTAGCATATCTGTTTCGGCTACTTAAAATAGAAGTTGCTTTAGTTCATATTTCAGAAAAATGTCAGAAAAGAAAGTTTTCAATGATCAATAGTAGTGAAACAAATTTTTAGATCTGTTATTGCTAATTCTGTATATGTTTTGAGATTAATCAACCAAAAAATGTTGGAAAATTACTTCCGAGAGAAAGTCATTCACGTCAATTACCTTCTTCTAGGCAGAAAGTAAAATGAAGTCCCTTATAAAGCATTCTACTATAAAACTAACTTTAGCTCCTTTACAGAAAACCTGCTATTAACCGAAAATTAGGGTAATAAGATACACATAGAGGGGAAGGAACCCAAATTTATTTCCATATGTAAAATATATAAAACTACAAATAGGTAGCTAATTAGAATTCTAATAAAATAATACACAAATATATACATTTATCTTCCTCCTCTTCCTCCCACCACCTTGGCTGACCGAACTAATGAACTAATGATTACACTGTATTTCCTTTCTTTTTGTTAAAGCACTACATTGAAACTAATCCTTGGAAGTTGTGGATGGGTTCTCTCATATGCTACGAAGTTTGGTAAGCTTCAGTGAGTTTTTAAACTCATAAAATTAAGACGTTTTAAGTTCCGTTCAATAAAGGTTCTTGTGTTATCATGCCAAAACTCTTAGAATTCCACTTTTGCCAGTAATTAACAAGTTCAAGAAATTAAGACGCATAAAATACGTCACAAGTCAGATCAGTAACAATGTTTGTCCAACATTTTATCCATGAGAATTCCTAATATTTGTGTGCACTGACAGTACAAAGAAAATTTAGATTCAGAATGACAGCTTCAAAACACCATAAAACTTTTCTTGTGAGTAGAAGAAATACCACTTTATTTACTCAAGAAAAATAGCTATCCCTCTAGGATATTTCTGAGAATCTCATTAGCTAGATCAACACTTTCTGATCCCACTGGATTAGAGAAAGATTAAAGGAATCCAAACTATCATAAATGTGTTTACCTCCATCCAGACTCCTGGAGACCCGCTTACTGGAGGTACGCTCAAAGTGTGGCGCTGGCCTGTCAATGAGGGTGCTTGCCTGGCGGGTCTGGGCTTGGGTGCGGCCGCTGTAGCGGAACTTGGACCCCAAGGTCAGGAACTTGGCCTTTGGTGGCTGCTCTGGAGACACAAGCCTGTAGGGAGAAACAAAGAAATGAAATAGGAGCCTTTATGAGTTTTCTTTTTTTTTTTTTTTTTTTTTATTTTTATTTATTTATGATAGTCACAGAGAGAGAGAGAGAGAGAGAGGCAGAGACACAGGCAGAGGGAGAAGCAGGCTCCATGCCGGGAGCCCGATGTGGGATTCGATCCCGGGTCTCCAGGATCGCGCCCTGGGCCAAAGGCAAGCGCCAAACCGCTGCGCCACCCAGGGATCCCGAGTTTTCTTTTTTTAAAAAAAATGTTGAAACTTTATATTTTAATATCCCATTTTACTAAGTAAGATTACTCAATTTAAAGAGCAAAGGGCTTCCTAAACTTTCTAATGAAAAAGAACATTTATAAACCCTCCTACATACAGAGCTTTAGGATAGTGATAAGATGACTAAATCCACATTCATGTATTCACGAGTAATACGTTCTTCTCAACCTGAGCAAAAGAGCAGCTGTTCTCAGTGTATATCAAAGGCTATTTATTTGTATTAGCTTAAATCCTTTCTATAAACACATATGTCTGAATTCTTGCTCCCAGCTCTGAGTGCCAAGTAGCAATCCATTACCATTAGTAATTCTCAATACTTATGTCTATTCCTCCTGGGAAAGGACATCCAACTCAGGAATCCCATTCCATCAAGGGATGCTTTCCCATGAAGAACACGGCACACAGTAGATCTGCAGAGATGAAGAACAGCCTTTCTTGCCAGCACAATTCCAGTGCTTAAGCCCGGGGTTTGTAATAAATGAAGGCAAACTTTCTTGATGTCAAATACTTCCAGACTTATGCAAAAGTATGTTTTTGGTAAGTAAGCCAATCTCGTCTGGCATACAACTGGAATTGTCTCACTTCCATTGTCTAATCACGAGTTGGCCAAATGTCTTAACAAAAAATGATAAACTTGGAGCTCTTATAGCTTTTATTAAATAAGACAGCTGTAGTTGACAATTCCAGAATATAAGCTCCAACAAAATTTTTCCTTTCATTCCCAAGGAGTGATTTCTTAAAGAGTTCGTTACCATTTCAAGTAATTTTAGACCTTCTGCTCAGTTTTTTTGTTTTGTTTTTTTTTTAGAAACTGTCTTCTGTTTAAAGACAACAAAGAGTTTCAAGTCGAGTTAAAGCTACTTGTGATAGTGCAACAGGCAATCCTCCATGAATTCTCAAGGATATTCACCCAGAAAAACGATGTATTGAGATTAAACCAGTGAAAGAAAAACCAATACTCTCTGGCCTTCATGGTGGTGATCTATTCATGTAAGGTAGCAGGCAAGTTTCTTGAAAACTTCCATTTTCTGCCAAAAGACTTTCAAAGGAAACACAGATGCTGCTGCTGAGAAAAATCTACTCTGATCATGGCCAGTGCCTCAATTTGCACTTTGGGAAAAGCTGTATATTCTTAAATTAGAATTCTGGAATACTAGAAATTTGGCCAGAACAGAATTCTTATTTGTGCTCTGATTTATTTTTTTTCAAACAGTTGGGGAAACTAAGGCACCAGAAAGACTGAATATTTCAGCATCCAGATCATGAATAAGAAAGGCAGGGTGAGAAACGTGGTCATTTAGCAAGCACTCCCCCTCGAATTGACTATGACAGGCTTTCCCTACCTAGGGAAAAGAGGATTTTAGGATTGTAGAGAGGATCTAACAATGCTCTGTAAGAAAGCAGTGATCTATAGAAGAGAAAGGGTCACTGGCAGGCTCATCACTTCAATAATAAAGAAACGTTCATTCTTGGGGCACCTGGGTGGCTCAGTCAGTTAACGTCCGACTCTTCGTTTCAGCTCACGTTGTGATCTCAGGGTTGTGAGATCGAGCCCCACATTAGGCTCTGCACTGAGCATGGAGTCTGCTTAATATTCTCTCTCTCCCATTCTTTCTCCCCTTCCTCTCAAAAAAAAAAAAAAATCATTCTTGGAAAGCAAGTTAGCTAAATCACATATATCTTTATCATGTATTCATGCAGTATACTCTATACTTAATGGGATATAAACCAGCGGAAAAAAGTATGTCTAAATATACCTCAAAGGGGAATAAGCATTGGTGACCCCAAAGAAACTACCCCAACCCCCAAAATTGTTAAACTAAAGACAACAAGTGTTGGCAAGGAAGTGGAGAAACTAGGACTCTTGCACACTGCTGGTGGGAACGCACCGTGGTGCAGAAGTTATGGAAAACAGTAGAGAGGTTCCTCAAAATATTAAACAGAATGGCCACACAATCCAACAGCCCCACTTCTGGATATTTATAAAAAAATAATAATAAAATAAAAATAAAAGTAAATAAATAAATAAAAACCCTGAAACCAGGATCTTGAAGAGAAATCATTAGCACTCCCATGTTCATGGCAGCACTACTCACAATAGTGGAGATGTGGAGACATAAACATGCACTGAGAGATGGATGGATAGAGAAGATGCGGTATATGCACCGAGCAGACTCACGAGGAGAAGAATTCTGTAATAATGACAACATGGATGGACGTTGAGGACATCACGCGGAGTGAAATGAGCCAGACACAGAAGGACACGTGATTCCATTTGTATAAGGAAGCAGAACGGTCAAATTCATGGATTCAGAGACTGGAATGGTGGCTCCAGAGGCCGGCAGGAGAGGGAAATGGGGAGCTATTAGTCACTGGGCATAAAGCCTCAGTGAGGATGAAGCTCTGGCGTTCGGCTGTACAACACACACCTATGGTCAACAGCATCTCATACAGATGAAGTCTAAGAGGACAAACCACACATTATCTCACCCAATGAAGTATACTTATTCAAAAACAAAATAAAAGATGGAAAAGTAAAGAGAAGAGTGAGGTTGGGGAATCTGGCATCCATCTGTAGGTTCACCTTCATTGGCTTCATCTCTCGAAGGCCGGGTCTTCCTAGACCGACCAGCTTCCCATGAGGATTTACTGGTAGCTCCCATTTCCAGTCCCATTAACTGTGGGCCTAGGGATGTTTTCAAATCCTAACCATGAAACCCTTAAACTAGAAACAGGATGATACCTGTTTGTGGGAATTATTAAAAATATTTGAAGAATTTTCTCTTTTTTTAAAAAAAATTGAACTCATGAAGAAAGAAGATTGAGAAGTTTCAGTCTTCAGAAAATAATTTTAAACTTAAGAAAACTTAGTGATTGCTGACTTTCTGGTTATTAGTTTATCTTCTATAACCTCACATGGATCTGTGCTAGGTCCCAAATACAGCAGGTGCTCAATACAGGCCAGATTATCAGAAAGAATCCCACTGTCAAAGTTTCCTTGAGGGCACTTGAATTTAAGTAGCCAGAAAACCCAAAGACATGTCCACCTATCCATTTCTCAGAATTCTCCTCCTTACTATTACGTAATCACAGCATCGAAGTTCATTCTCTTACGTTGGGATTTTAGAGAAGGGAAGTTGGGCTGTTAAGTTCTAGAACATCTAACACACTGAGAGAACGAGTGCTCAATATTTCAGTCTTAATTTAATAAACAAAACAATCCCAGTGCTACAAAAAGCCCTTTGCAAAATGAAGTTGTTGGTTTTATTTTTTTTCTCCTGGTTATGAAAGCGGGCTCTCGTTTATATAGACTGGGATATGTGACCAGCTAAACACCTAAGTCCAAGTAAGGAGAATTCTGTACAACCGTATTTCTTTACGTCTAATTTGCTTTTAAGGTAACAGACGACTGACGGCCATTTAAATACATACCAGATTATCCACTTATGCGTTTTGTAAAAGATACTTCAAAAGTATAAAGACATGAAATACAAGGCAAGTATTTTAAAGGCATATATCCATCACAATGTGAAATTAGGAAGGGATTTTTATTTTATTTAACTTGAGATAAAATACTTCCTTGCCCAAGTGGCACAGGTGACCACACACACAAAGTGGTAGCTTGCTGATTGGTTTTCTGACAACAAAAAATTTCTTAAGTAATTAAGTTGCAATTAGAGAACACAAAATCAAAACAAAAATGGACCAATCACAGACATTAGCGTTTTCTAAAATAATATTTTTGGTGACTTGAGTCAATGGTAATAATGCAAATAAGTCTTCCACAAAAATGTAGGCCAGGCAACAAAATGTTTCAAGATCACTGAACAATTATTTCCTTTTGATATTACTTTTATTTACCAACCGAGGCTCTACCTTCATAAAAACAACATCAAAATCACTACAAGACCTCTATCATCTCACTCTTGGGAATTTAAAAGCTGTAAATAAGGAACTAATCATCCTAGAGTTTTAAAGGTGCGGAGCAAGATGATGTAATGATACGTCACAAAAGAAATCAACTTTTACATATTTTACTGCTTAAGAAGCACAGTGACATTTTAATTTTACAAAAATTCTATTATAAATAAAATATCATTAAAGTTTTTACACTGTGGTAAGTAAAGGAACCTTCTAAAAAAACCCCAAAAATCAGTTACTAAAGTCAATCATTACACAGTTAACAATAGAGCTCTCCCTGAAGCGGCTGATGACGCTAATTCACTTGGAATTACTCTGGATCTACAAGGTCAAGTCTAAACGGCAGTTTCATGCCAAGCTAGGGGAATGTGTTAAAGCTGGTTACATGCTGCGCCGCCACCAGAGCCTCTGCCACCGCCATCACCTCCAGCACCACCACCACCACCACCAGCACCACCGCCCCACCACCAGCACCGCCGCCAGCAGCACCGCCACCTCCAGTACCAGAAAAAAGCTGTGGAGGGAGGGAGAAGGAAGCCCATCCACCATAAACACGGTCAGGAAGCATGGCTCAGTGGGTATGCTCATGGGCACCCTAAGCCACAGGGTCCGGCTCTAAATTCCATCCCCACCCATGACTGTCCACAGGACCAGGGGCAGGCTTCTTAACTTCTACATTTGGAAAGACTGAGAAACATAAAGATTACGACAATGCTGTAAAGATTAAAAGAACTCTCAGCAGGCTGACAGGCTCCATCAAACACAGTAAAGTAACAGCTCTATTATTATGTTCTTACTCGACTAATACTAGTCTGGCTGAGCGGCTATCAATCAATACAAAGTTCTGCTTCTTTAATGGCTTTAATTTTCTGAAGATATCATTTGCATCTTTTGTGATAAAATAAAGCAGAACAAAATCCAGATTTGATTCCAAGCACTGTGTGGACGAATTACGATGCCTTGCTTTAGCTACATTGCTTCCTGTCACGTGTAAGCAAAGTTACCCCAGGTTTACAGATCTAAAAGTCCTTTCGTTAACCATTACCTCAAAAGTGTGCAGGAGCAAACTGGTCTACTTTGACACTGGAGTCACGGTAGGTCAGCGAAAATGGAGAAGCCTGAGGCTTTGCAGGGCTAATAGACACTTCAGAAACGCTTGCTAGAGGAATACCAGAGGAAGGACAGCAGGGAGGTGACCGGTGTGGGCTTTGTAGTCGCAGAGCCGGGCCCTCAGCTCTGCCCAGGTGCCTGGCCCGTGACCCTTATGGGCGCCCAGCTCTCAGCCCCCTGCTCCGTGGGGTGATCAAGAAATGAGATGGCGCGATGCAAAGCAAGTGCTTACGTGCCTGACAACGGTACATGCTCAACGAATGTAGCGCTCATCATTTCTAAGATAATTATTGTTTCCGTTACCAGTACCTGACAGGGAAGCCCACTATCTACCCTGCTTTGACCTGTGTTGTTTTACTCATAAGTGGTATCCACCAGGCTTCTAGGAGGTAGTCTCACGTTGTCTTGAGGAGAAATGTCATGGCTACCAAGGGAAATGATCAACCAACAACTAATGTGCTCACTGTAACCGGGTCAGATGGATTCAAGTATGTTTTATGGGGATCCCTGGGTGGCTCAGCGGTTTAGCGCCGCCTTCAGCCCAGGGCCTGATCCTGGAGACCCGGGATCAAGTCCCACGTCGGGCTCCTTGCATGGAGCCTGCTTCTCCCTCTGCCTCTCTCTCTCTCT
This sequence comes from Canis lupus dingo, assembly GCF_003254725.2. Lineage (NCBI taxonomy): Eukaryota > Metazoa > Chordata > Mammalia > Carnivora > Canidae > Canis > Canis lupus. The sequence goes on from NC_064243.1 coordinate 69,218,002, forward strand.
GTGTCACTCATGAATAAATAAAATCTTTAAAAAAATAAAAAATAAGTAAAATTACCTGTAGAAAGTATGGTGCTCCACACACACTTTCCATAGCCTTTTTGCCGCCCGATGGTTTGGCAGTTTGAATCCAATGGTGCTCTCAAATTGTTCGAGCTGGAATAAATCAACACAATAAATCAGCGTATTTCCTTAGAAGTTGATTGGAAGCTACCAAAAAACAGGCTCAGAGAATTCTGAAAGAACTTAATCCTTCTTGGTGAAAGGAAGTATTAGCAGACACAGCGTAATTATACAAAATGAATTTCCCATAGGCCGCAATGCTAGTTTCCGTGAAGAGCAAGTACAAGCACGACTCCGACCTGTGTCCACACAACCCCTCCTACTACCTTCCTGTCGATCTCCACCACTTGTTTGACAACAAGATAACGGGCCCACCTTGTGGAGGCGCTTACTACGTTTCCATTTGGCCAAAATGTGGGGAAGGGGTCCCTCCTGCTTATTTCTTTACCTCCAGCAACATGGATATGCATGCAGTTTTATCATTAAGAACTCTGACCTTTTTTGCTTTGAAAGAATAAGGAATAGTTCATTTGTAAAATTCAGTAGGAAAAAAAAAACAAACACAGCTAGCCCATGGCCATGAGAACAGTGACCCACGCCGTCTGGATACTCCCGCCCGCCCGACAGTGCTTACCTCTGCGGGCCTGACTTTAATGTAGAAGTTACTGCGCTTATAGGAGATTTTCAAGATTTTCGGCCAAGCAAAGCGATTGATTCTCAGTCTGTCTTTGTAAATGAGGAGCCCGTTGGCGCACACCCCCAGCTTGATGTCCACGCCTTCCGAGTCCTGCCAAGCAGAGGCCATTTGATGGGGGTTAGAGCTGCAGTCGCACGGGCCAGGACGCTCATTACCCCCCTTCCCCCCAACCAGGACCGGGACCCCTGATTCTGCAGGTTGGTATTTAAATCTCCGCGACAGCGCCCAGGGCAGTAGGAACAGCAGGACACGCGATGCCTTCCGGGATCAAATCTGCTTGGCCAACGAGGTACAGCCCTGGCCACAGGGCACAGTATTCTCCACAAGGCGGGACCTGAATGTTCCTGAGCCCGCCGGCCCGGGCCTCGGGCTCCGCAACCCCCGACAAGGTGCCCCCACTCGGGAGCCGGGGCTGGGGCGTGTCCCTGTTACCACGAGGGCTCCTCCGCATGCCCACAGCTCTCGGGGGTCCCCTGTGGCCTGTCCTACCAGGAGGCGGCACGCAAGCACCTGCAGCTGAGCCTCTGTGTTGGCTCCGGGGTCACCCCACGGTCCCCACTCATCAGGGACCACAGTCCTGCGGCGTCGGGCTCCCTGCCCAGCACACATCAGCACCCCCTGCCCACCCCGGCCTGCTCCTGCTCTCCCTCTCTCTCTCAATAAAACAACTTTCAATTAAAAAAAAAAATCTTATTTAAATATAATTGAGACAATGGAAGATGTACGAGGGCACAAACTTCAAACTCCACCAAAAACTCGTCTGAATTGGCCCAGACCTCCTTTTTGACGAGCTTTGAATACCTTCCTCATCGTGAGCAAAAAACCCCCAAGCCCCGCAAACCCTACTGAAAAAAACGCATCAGAGTTCAAGCACTCGGAGGTGGAGTTTTTTTTAAAGGAAATAAGAAAATGTTTCAAAATAGCAATCGTGCCTACTTTGCATAAAGAGATTTCAGTGTTTTTACCCCTTCTGTTTGCTTCTATTTTCTGTAACGTGTATATAGATCACTTGTGTAACCAGGAAAAACAGTTAAGGGATAAAGAGCCACTGGGGGGGAAGTGCTCTGCAAACACCAAGTCCTATCAACAGCTGAGCAGGAGTAATGAGCCCTTCGGGTGGGGCCTCTCCGAGAGAAATCACAGGATCACACAAGCAGAGGTTCCTGGGCTGCATCTAGGGACCCGCAGGGTCTTTTAAAAACCAGGCAGCTGGGCAGCCCGGGGGGCTCAGCGGTTTAGCATCTGCCTTAGGCCCAGGTTGTGATCCTAGAGACCCTGGATCAAGTCCCGCATCGGGCCTCCGCATGGAGCCTGCGTCTCCCTCTGCCTGTGTCTCTGTCTCTCTGTGTCTCTCACAAATAAATAAAATCTTAAAAAAATAATAAAATAAAAAAATATAAACCAGGCAGCCGTTGGTTGCCTCCACGTGCAGGCTGTGGATACGGTTTTCAAGACCAAATCCGCCTTTCTCCTTGCTGCTGCTCTGCTCCCGGACTCTCCCCGGCTCTGCGATCGATCGCTGGAACCAGGGTCACGGAGCCTGTGATGCTTACGAGAGGCACTTCCCAACCCAATCCTTCCATCGCCCGGCTCGTCATTACATCTCCTGTCCCTTCTCCAAGGCTCCGTGCTGCAGCCCCGGGGCCCGGCCCGTCTCCTGCATCTCAGCAAGTACAGAAGGGACCTGTGGCGAAGGGCCTGACCCTTGGGCTCCTTCGTAAGCCACAAGAGGTCTGCAGAGGAATTACATCCATACGGCTTTTGCCCTCACGGTTGCCAGGATCTGCTCTTCTCTCCCCCAAGACGGAAGCAGAGAGGGGCTGGGGCGAGGCAGCACTGACACAGCAGAAGCCGGGATGCAGCATAAACCAGGACGGGGGTGGAGACGGCAGGCATTGGAGTCTTAGGATAAGCATGTGTGGCAAGGGCACCAACCGAAAAGAGGTAGGGTTGGAATGAGTGGTCCTTCGCACCAGCATAAACCCCACTGTGAGCAGAGGGGGACGGCCCTTTCCTAGGGTGAGCCGGGCCACTCTGAGCCCCAGAGCCACTGGGACTCCCGGGGCCACTCCTCCCAGAACGTTCGCCGGCAGATGGGCAAGACGCTGCTTGGCGCAGCCTGGACGGTACCTTGGCATGATGCAGGTCGACACCGTACATGGAGAGCCTCTTGGCATTTTCTAGGAACTGAGAATCAGCTTGTGCTGGAGATAAGCCCCTGGGAATCAAAACAGACAAGATCATCTCATCGGCAGATGGATAACAGATGTGGTCAATACGGGAAAGGAGCACGAGCTCAGGATTCAGGGCGGAGGCGGCAACCCTGAAAAACCTGCAAACAAGCAGGGAACGGGCCAGAAGGCTCACCTCTGCACCTCAGGCGGTTTTCCTCCCAAGATAAAAAGGGTAAAGGGTAGAGATTGAGGTTATTTGAGAAAACTGCTTTCATTTTTTTTTCCTCACTCACCGGGGAAATGGGTGCAACATCAATGATCTGAGAATAAAAGTGATCTCATCTTTCTGAAAAAAGGCAAATTCTTACTTCCTACTCCTTCATTTTATTCAGCTAGGATTGATCCTAATACGGCCCGGAAGTACTTGTATCTGGTGTCACAGCTACGGGAGTTGACGCGTTCCACATCCCGTAACTGGAATCCTCTCTATCCCGTCTCTAGTCTCAGCCCCACGGAGTCTCAGCCCACAGAGCAGGACCCTGTAGCCCACATGGCATTTTGACACCTGCTACTTCAAATCCGAATTCTACAATAAATACCTATTGAGCAGAATTGGAACAAAGTTAATAAGAATCACTGCCCTTCTTTCTTACGGACAGGTCAGGGAATGTGGTCCAAGGACTTCTAATCTCTGAAAGTTCCTTTCCCAACATTTTTGTCAGATTTTTATGAAATTTCAATCTTGCAATATGGGACAAACCATAATTTTGTAGTGAGTTTTTTGAACTTCTGTCAAAAACATTTATTTTCACAAAGATATACAAGTTCTTGAAATGTAATTATTTACTACGATGTTAAGTAAGTAAAGTCCAGCTGCCCAGCTGCCCAGCCAAGAGTCACCTTCTGTGGCCAGAGAGAACACCCGTGTTTCAGGCTCCTCGCTCCGTCCCCACTCACATTCCTGACTCAAACCCTGAAGCCTTGTTCCCTCTGCAGCTTTAGCAAATGGGACAAATACAAACAGAAGGCAGGAGAGAGGCACAGCAGCGCCAAGCGAGTGTGCACGTGTGCCTCGCACGTGTGTGTGCGTGAGGGTGGGCATGGGAGGAGGCAGGAGGAATCATGGGAGGCGAGCGTGCCCAGCAGGAGCCCAGCAGCGGGAGCACCGCCATCCATGGGAGCCAGGCCACAGGCCATCGGCCACGCCAGGGGGCGGCCAGCAAGGGCTGGACGTCCTGTGCCAATGCCCGGGGGCCAGCAAGTGCGGGTCGGCCGCTGCCTCTGGGAAGTGGGCCTGCAGACCTGTGGGTTCTGTGCAGCTCCGCCACCTTCTCTTCCAGCTCCTTGGTCTGCATCGGTGCAAACTGGAAGTCGCTGAGGTCACCACCGCCGTGCTCCTCTGGGTCATGGTCCCCCAGCTCAGCCTGCAGCGTATAGGACCCCAGGAGGGCGTGCGTCACGAAGGAGCAGGGCAGGCGGCCCGAGGCGATGTCCTGCCGCAGCTGAAGGCACAGGAGGTACCTGTGGGGGGGCAGGGGAGAAGGCCCGTCAGGCGCGGCGTGGAGGTCCCAGGGAAGCGGCGGCCACCAGGCCACCCTGCACCCGTGGCCCAAGCCATCCCGCTAATGAGCCACCCTGCCCTGGCTCCCGGCCTGGGCACAGCCACCGCAAGGGGTCTAACAGGCCCCCGTCTCGAGGACCACGAGGAGTCGGTCCTGCAGGTAACCCTCTAAACCCTGGACTCAAAACCGCGATCCACATTTGCACGTCCCTCAAGTCGTAAGGCCTCATGACACTTTAAAAGCAGCTGCAGCTCCCAAGCGCCGGCAAGAGGAGCCCAGGTCACCGCCCAGCCCCTTCCTTGTCTTCCCGCACTAATCTCCTTTCCTGGAAAAGCAAAATGCATAAGGCGTTGGCAGTCAGGCCCTCATGGCCCGCTCACCCCATCTACAGAGGCAGCGAGCTCCGCCGACAAGGGCAGGAGCTCGGGGCAGGCACAGCGGGCTCAGGCCTCGCGCAGGTTCCCCACCCGTGAAACCTGACTTCTACCTTCCATTGAAGGTGAGAATAAACATCCGATAACGGAAATGAAACACACTGCAAGTCACCTGGGGATCGATAACAGCCATCATCATCATCATCTTTGTAACGACAACGTTACGAAGTTCTAAGCAGAGCTGTCATTCAGTGTCATTCAGTGTTCCACGTGGTTTGACCACACACTGAGAAAACATCCTATTTTTCAGTAAGTGACATGCGGAGCCACGGTATTTACACGAGGACGGGGCTGGGGAGACGTTCCCCAGCTCCTTTGCTGACATTTTGGAACCTTGTTTCTATCTTGAATTTAACCACTTACAACAGGAACGGCACCCCTCTGAACCAAATGGTCCCTTGCTCTTGAAGACCTTTTAGAGAGAATTTCCTTGTAAGATTATTTCTTTATTAGAGAGAGGAAGCACACAGGCGGTGGGGAAGAGCAAAGGAGACGGGGCTGTGGGGAGCCACCAGGGGGCTCGACCCCAGGACCCCAGACCACGACTTGAGCGGCAGGCAGGCCCCTCACCCACTGAGCCTCCCGCGCCCCGGGGGGCCCCTCCTATTAGCAGCCAGCCACCCCCCGGCCCCCCTTGTGAGGGGTCGCAGCCCACCCCTCTTGCACTCCGTCCACACGGTCCCCCTGGAGGCCGCCTCTGGACCAGCCCTGGGCGTCGGACGGCACCACCCGGGGGCTACACGTGGGTGACCGCCAAGTCTGCCCCAGGCAGGGTGGAGACCCGGTTGACGTCAGCCTGTGCCCCAGTCGGCCAAGCACTTGCCAGGCATGCACAAGCGCTCCATAATCTTCTGAGCGGGTCACCTGGTGGGGGGCTCAGTGGGGGAGTGCTGCCGTCGGCCCAGGGGTGACCCCGGGGTCCCGGGATCGAGTCCCATGTCGGGCTCCCCGCAGGGGCCTGCTTCTCCCTCTGCCTGGGTCTCTGCCTCTCTGTCTCTCATGAATAAATACATAAAATATTTTTTTAAAAAAATGATCTTCAGAGAGAATGAAGGCCACCCCTCCATGGCTACAGCCTGAGTGCTCGTACGCCCTGCAGGCAGAGCGCTCCTCCTAAGGAGGGTGATGTTCCCTGGATCCCTGAAACCCCACAAGCACACCTGCCTTGACTTTAGAAAACCCCGTTTCAGACCAGGGTTCCGGGGCCCCGTGACGAGGGCGCTAACCAGGAACAGCGCAGGCTCTCCTCGCCGTAAGGCACTTCCAAGACTTCAGCACAGAGGTGCTATTTCTAAAATCCTGTTGCTCCTTCCGGGTTGTGGCCTCGACGCGACCCTTCAGTCCTTTCTTCTGTTGTCAAAGATGAAGTCGAAGGCCCAACGGCGTCCCACGAAAACTCCCAACGGCTTCCTGAATTTCCTAGCCCCGCCTTCTCCGCAGAGCAGGCCGTAGCATTCTTCAAATATTCTGAACAGTGTCCTCAGACCCTCAGAAGCCACGTCACCCTGTACATTTTCACTCAGGTCACGGTGAAGGCTTCGGTCACGACACAGAGGCGACCAGGCAGGTGGTGGCCCCTGCCGGCGCTCTGAGCTCCCAGTTCCCCAGCCGGTCTGGCTCCTCCGCCTGACACACGGGGCGGCCCCAGCCCCACTTGGGAGACCAAAGCGCTCATGACGCCGTAAGCCGCAGTCACCGGAGGACTCCCGTCCCCACGCAAACCACCGTGGGAAGCGGGGGCGCAGAGAGGGCGCGGAGTCACAAAGCCCCAGCCACAGCGTCCAGAGGCTTTCCTGGGGGGAGACCCTGCACCCACCCCGCCAGGTGGATGCACCCCGGCAGCCCGCTGGTGGCTAGGAAAGCTACTGGCTGGAGCGACTTTGGTCACCAATTGCTTAGTGTCAGAAACCCCGATCTAGCAACGAGGGGCAATGGAGGGAGAAAGGCTTGTCCTCTGCCCAGACTTGGACAGAGATCTCCAGCATTCCTCTTTCCCGTGGGTACCACAGGACCTGATGCCTGACAGCGATCTGGGACCAGCACAAAAGCCACGGGAACCCAAGGCAGAGGTTTTCAGGGAGACCCTGTGGTTCTCCCCGTGTTCCCTCTACAGTCCTCAGGGCCACGCCACCTGTGCAGGGGCTCACCAGAGCCCGCAGGTCCTAGCGCTGGCAACCAGGCTGAACAGGGCAAACTATCGAGGCCCCTGTGGATTTACACATCCCTTGGTGACCGTTCAGTCACTGAGCAAATGAGTAAATGCTCTCTCGCTCCTCAACTGAATCTTTTATTTGCAACTGGAGCACATGGAGCATACGTGCACGGAGCCTAGATAGCCTCAAAGGAGACGGGAATGGGGGGGGGTACTAAGGAAGCCTACCCGCCTCGATTCCTTTCCCCTTCGAGGTACAGGGACCCCAGAACTGGCTTCCTAAAATAACTCCATCTATCACCTTTGTGATCGATGGGAGACTAGGACACAGGTACACAGTGGTTTTCAATAAAAAAAAATCTTAATATTAACCTGAAATATTAAATATCAACAATTTTTAGGAGGTAACATAAGAAACAAAGTTGGCAGCAATATGACCTTTGTAATACTCCATGACTCAACTGTAAATGGAGAAGTTAAAAGTGATTAGGATTTTTGAAGCCAGAACCAATTCCAAGTATTTTGGAGTACACTTGTTCCCAAGGAAACGTCTAGAACTCAGCTTCTGAAAAAATAGCTTGGCTTTAATCCTGAAATCACCATTATTCTCCCAGAGAACAATAAATGAGAGCTATTGGTAAAGATTTGTTTAAAATACAAGTATAAAGTACCTGGTGAGATCTTCGGTCAACTGAGAAGGGTCAGGAGGATAAAACTTCACATTAAAGGTGAACAGCCAAGGAAAATCTGTAATTATCAAATATGGGTATTTATCCAAACAACAGAATGAGCATTTATTTGATAAAAACTAAAGGCAAACAGTACATACATATAAGTCAGTTAGGAGAATTTCATTGTTTAAAGAAATCTATTTACAAAAACAATGAAAAATAAAAATTGCATAAATAACCCACTATCAGGGAACAAATTCACTTTATTTGAAAGAGAGCGAGAGAGGGAGCGGGAGAAACTTCAGCAGACCCCTCAGCGAGCTCAGAGCCCGACCAGGGGCTCGATCGCAAGACGCTGAGATCATGACCTGAGCTGAATGAAGAGTCGGAAGCTCAACACACTACCCCACCCAGGGATCGCAGATTCGGTTTTTATAAACATGGACTAATACTTCCAATTTTTTGTATGGCGAGATGCAAAAATTTTACTATAACCTCCACATAATTGTTTTAAGGTTTATTTTAACCTCAGTATCTCTACATGTCAAATATTCCCTACTGTTTTTTTAAAAAAAAAAGTATTTTAGGATTTGTACATTGTTGGGAGAAGAAAGGTAATGATCAATTGATCACACAGCTATTCAAGAAATAGTCAATGGGCTATCTGAACAAGTGTTAAAAGAAATCCCAAAGGGAGAGAACAGTAAAACATCCCAATACTCTAAGACAATAGAATCACCCCTAGATTTTAAGGAGTGACTGTAAGGTTACTCATCGTATATTACATACGCTTTGCGCTATTTTGTGCCACAAAAACGGATATAGCCAACAACCATGTTGGAAATTACTTATTAGAAGTTAAAACATTGCTATCTGTACATTCACCTGTTATTAATGCTTGATGTGTCATGCCTTGGATGGCTTTAAAAAAAAAAAAAAAGAGAGAAGAAAAGAAAGAAAAACACAATTCTGGGCAGAGGGCAGGTATTTTCCTAAAGGAATCCAAATAATTCCAGTGGCCAGAACTCAGGGTTGTGCTCAAAGTTCACAAGATTTCCAAATACAAACAAAAGTGTGTGCATGTTATTTCATTCTGTCTTTGAAGGGCTCATGGTTGCTTTTACTTGGACTTGAAAATTTTATTGAATCCCATGCTCTTTTCCAACATGTCATTTGTTTTTTTTTTTCTCCCCATCAGTACATTAACTTTTCTTTCACTGAGAAGTCAAGGAAGACTTCTTAACATGAGCACGCGCCTGCCTGGACAGGACTCCAGGGATAAGCCACTAATATGACGCTTGTACGTTAGCATTAATCATGCTACATTGTGAATTCAGTATTATCACAAATTTTACCTAGTGAAATATGAATAGTCCATTGAGCTCTGGACCATTTATATAATAATCACATGCAGGTCTTATTTGTGTACATCTGAGGGAGACCTTGAGGCAAATTTTATTTTATTTTATTTTATTTATTTTATTTTTTATTTTTTTAAGGCAAATTTTAAACAGGAACTAATAGGCTGTCAGTTTTTAAAAGTAATTGAAAAAAGATGTTTACCTTTGCTAATCGCCTATTCACTGAAAAAATAACAATAAAAGTATAGCAGTGGCTGCACCAAGATAAAATGAGCGGTTCCTGGGTTCCTTTTAACACAGGCAGAAAGGAAGAGGTAAAGGCAACAGCTGAAACTCCATTTCCTCAGCCTACTTTCCCCTCCGGACAGCACAGGATCCTGTTTAGAGAACCAGCTCCAATCCTCCAAAAAAAAAGCCAAATCCTATTTGTTACTGTTATTCCTCTTGCTGAACCACAAGGGCAAAAGTCCTGAAAGAACTCTAAAAAGCTTCACCGATCACCAAAACACAAGACCGTGATTCAGAATCAGCAAGAGTCTTGCCTTCCAGAAACGAGGCATCTCCACAGCTCTCTAAGGAGTGGCACACACACATTTTGCTGGAGCAAAACCGCAAGAGACGGCTCCATGGAACCTCAATCCCGTTTCGGAGGTAACCCCGTTCTATGGTCTAGGTCACGCGGCAGGTCTGGTCTCTGATAAAGTGCAAGAACCGGGCGTCCGCACCTCCTGAACTCTCGCCTCTGCGGAGCACAGATCCCCTACACAGAGGCGGGGGCTTCCGAGGCGCGCTGTGCGGCTTCCTCAGTGAGTGAGCAGAGCTCGTGTGCCTCACTGCTCCTTTTCCCTGTGCCCCCCTTTTCCATTATGAGCCTCGCCTTAGTGGGTGAGATGCCCCGATAATCAACCTGGGGGAAGAAGAGCAGGGGCGGGGCTCCAAGCTGGGGAGGCCAGGCGCCCCCCTGGCTGGGGACTGCAGGCCTTGGGCCCCTGTCCTACCTCCTGACAAGGCCATTCTGTGCAAAGATCCTTTCTTTAAAAAGGTAAAGAAAGAGGAGTCTACAGGAGAAGAAATGGGAAAAATAAGGTGTATGTCAGAATTTTAAAAAGGAGCAGAGAAGACATGATAGGAAAACTACCAAAAAAATTAATAATTTCAGGGAGGGGGAAAGAAAAAGCAACGAAGAAAACAACTGTGGAGAACCTAAAAGGAGACCGCGGGCAGACGGCAAGGAACAGAGGGAACCGCACGGATTCACTCCGGGGTGCTGGCTTCTGGAGTGACAGGTCGTGGCTGAAGCCACCCGTACAAGGGGCGCCATGCGGCTGTCACCCGGGGTGGTGGCGGCGGGGGGGGGGGGGGGGGCAGCTCTGCTCATTCAGCTGCCCCGAGGCAAGGTAAGTGCCTTCTGGGCGCAGACATCCTGACACCAGTGGGGGGGGGGGGGGGGGGGGGGGGCGACGGGCAGCAGGGGCAGGGCCTGTGCAGGGAGCGGGGCGGGGGCGCCTCAAGTCACCTCGGGAGTCTAGCGTGTGGTTAACAGTAAGGACTGGCTCAGGAGCCAGATGCGAGGGCTCGCAGAACAGCCCTGGACGGTGCACAAGGGGGTGGAGGCACCGCCCGTCCGCGCCCCTGCCCTGGAACCTGCACCCCAGGACGTCTGAGCAGTGTGTCTACGCCTCTGGGCCAGACACAAGCCTGTTAATCAAACCAATTACACACTTCCAAAACAAAGTAGACAACGTGAGCGTAACTGGTCGCCTAGAATAAAATTTACACCAACAGTGAAAGCTCGAGAAAGCAGCTCCTCACTCTCGTCCCCAGAGAGTCAGCAGTCACCTCGGGGGGCAGACGCCGGGAGGGAGGTCGAGGACCAGGGATCTAGTATCTGTCCACCGGAAGGGTCCCTAGGCCCCGCACAGGATAAGGTCACGGTCCTACACAAACCTTCAGCACCCTTAGCTTCCCTCAGGGTACAAACGTGCTCTCGCACGGCCTTCGTGTCCCCGTCCACAGCCCTGCGGGTTTCATTCAAGACAGACAGAAGGAAAGAAGAACTCAGAAGTATGATTATTTAAATACTCACTTCGCAGTTGTCTCTTTATTTCTTTCGCAGGATCTAGCCAGTTCTACAGGAGGAAGGGGTAGAAGAAGGTTCATTAAGCCATAAAACATATTCCAGAGTCCAAAATGGAACAGTTTACAGTTCACATACTTGAGCGTAAACATGCATTCCTACGCAAAGCAGATCTCACCTATTAGCATTCCACTGGGCTAAGTACTGATTCGGTTCTGAATGTGCGTGTGTATAAATAAAACATTAAAACACTTTTAAGGTGGGTCCCTTGGGCCTCATTTTCTTGGATGTGAAATTAAACACATATCCCGGTGAGGAGACCCAACACACCTACATGTAGTCTTTGCTCTCAGCAGAAGCGCCAGCCATCAGCCCCTGCGGACACTGGAGACGAGGGCAGGCAAGGACCATGACTGGCTTGTAAAAGCAGGTACACCCCAACCCAGAGGGTCATCCCAACTCCTAAAGCCAACTTCTCCTCCCCTTAGAACTTCCCTTCTCCCTGCACACGACACTCTGGAGAAGGACCTTCAGACCAGCTGACGGCTTCCTTCCTGCTCCTCATGCAACATCCTTTTTAAACTTCACGCCAAGCTGGAGGTCCAGTCGTCAGGAACTTCCTTTCCCTCCCCCTTTCCACCCTTTGAGAGACTTAACATAAAAGATTCTGGGAAACTAGTACAGGATCTTAAAGCGAAAATGGCCAACTGTGAACTACTAAGTCCACACCACCTAAGGACGTTAAACACTTACCTCTCAGTTATCAGCAACAGATCCACCCAAAAAAGTGTCTAGACATCTATTTTTTTGCCCGTATTTCTTTATTATTTCCTCTGCGTTCCTCAGGTCCAGCCTCTCCAAGTTCACCCTACCTTATCTTCATTAATGCACCACAAGCACATTGTCTAAGATACAGCATATCGACTGAAATAGTCGAGCTTTAGACAACCTGAAGGTTGGGGGTGCCGGCCCCCACTCGCAGGCAGGAATCCACGTGTAAGGTGACCCCCACCCAACACGTCGCTACTACAGCCGGCTGCTGACCAGAAATCTCACCAGCAACGTACACAAGTCACTTAACGCATATTTTACACATTCTGTGCGTTGTACACCACGTGCTCATGACAAAGTAAGCTAGAGAAAAGATGCTGAGAAAGTCCCAAGCGAATACAGGGCTGTCCTGTACGTATTGAAAGAGCTCTGCGCCAAAGCGGACCCTGCACAGCCCCAGGCCCGTAATCCAGGGTCCCCTCTAAGCCGCTTTATAACCACCAAGTTTCCCCTGCGACCCTGAGGGGGACCCGCGTTCCGGTCACTCGGGGCCCTCCCGCCCCCGACCCCCACCCCTGGCCTCCGCCCAGACGACAAGGGTGCCCCAGCACCACCTCGGGGTGTTCACAGACCCCACACACGCTCTGCGGCGCTGACCATGCCGAGGCCTCGGAGGGACCGACATCGCCTATGGCCTCTGGTCATCCTAAAATACAAGTCCTAGTATTTCTATTAGAGTTGCTTTTATTTGAAAATTAGGTATTTTATTTATTAGTTAATTAGCTATTAAGTAGCTATTATTAGAATAATCAGACTACTAACATCCCGAGTGGGATGTAATTTTATCATCTGGGGTCATAGATTCATAAGTAAGATGACATGATGACATAAAAATGACATAAAAATGACAATGTGACTTCTAAAGGAAATACAACTCTATTATCTATTATCTACTATCTATTATCTGCATTATCAGCCACAAACTAATAACATATATGTAACAAATACATAACAAATATTTAACAAATAAAAATAGACTTCCTGGTTTTGACACTTGGAAAGTGCTGGATGGATTAAGAAGCAGACACAAAAGGAGGGGAAAAAAAAATCTGAGGACATAAATGCGCGTGGCATACGCATGCCCGTGCAGGACCCACATGTGTACACACACACGCATGCACCCCACGTGAGATTATGGTGCAAAATTCCAATTCTTTCAAAGACTTGGCTACCCCACACACGGACTTTGGGATGGATGCTACATGGAGTCCAGCTTGGCTTCCACCAACTCAATGAACTGGGGCTCCCCTCGGGCTCCCTGGAGGCTCGGGTCTACATGAGGACCAACACGACCTCACAGGGTAGCTCTTTTCAACCATTCGTTCAAATGCTTCCTGGAGAGTAAGTGCAAACGCCAAGTACCTCACCCAGCACCTCTAAAAGATGATACATCGGCCTATCACCTTTGGGTATATATCCCTTCTCACATAGTTATATTACTTTCAAAGGTGATAGGCTACCTGTATTAGAGAAGTTAATCTTTATATGAACATTTCTACCCACAAAAAAGTCACCAAATCATTCACTCTATACTCATGGGCCACATGGAATAAAAAAATCAGACCCCTTGTCCTTAGAGACAACTGTCTGGATAATGCCCGCCCTTGAAGCTGTCCCACTGTAATGAAGAATCCTGCTGGAAGCAAAGGAACATGAGCAGCACAATCCCCTCTCATGAGAATAATCACTGATAACTAGTCCCTATGCTTTCATGTGCACAGTAATGTATTACCTGCTAAAAAAGACAGATTTACCCATGGCCCACTTGAAACAGCCTCCAGGGAGGTGGCCTGAGGGTCTCTACTTTGACAGTCCCAGGCAACTCATAATCGGGCAAGATGGGGATTTTCCTCAGTGCTTCCCAGACTTTAAGGTACAGGCAACAATGCAAAACTAAAAAGAACTAAAATCCAGATCAGAATTCAACAAAATTTATCTTGGCTCCTTAGAAATTAAAAGTATTTTGGCAGCTACGCTTAGGGGCAGGGACATTCATTCACTCAATTTGGTATCCTCCTCACCTTCCCCTTTTTACCCCCACTCTGTACCCAAAGTATGAACTCATCATGTACTTATTTTCTGAATGAACATCAGGTGAACCAAGGAATAAATAAAAATTGCAAGGGAATCCTATCACAGGTTGCAACAGAAGTAAATTAAAATGGGGTCCTAGAGTCCAGTGTTATTAAATCACCTTAGAACATGAAACTGGAAGACTTGAATCAGTTGGTGGGGGAAGATGATACATCTTTACTTTCACTAATCTCTAACTGAAATTTAGCATTAACCACCAGTTATGAACATAGGAGAAAAAATTCTGGTTAATATGAGCAGTACCGTTAGCTTTGTCACTCGTGGGAATCAAAAACAGTTCCCTATCCCATTACGGTTGATGCAGACCTTAAAGTATCTCTTAGGCTAACCAATATTTTGAAATCACCGTAGGGATTAGATGCTGGTGATCATCCCAAATTTAATGAATATTTTGGAAATGTTATTTACTGGCTTCCCTTATAAGCCCGTGTATAACTTTATTATACAGTTAAAACCCTATTCTGAGAACTCAGCAGCCTACAGAATTCACTAGGCTGCCAAAGGAATACATGACAGCAAAAAAGGTTCAAAACAAAACAAAAACCTGTCTTAGAAGGTTACAGAAATCCAAGGAGCAAAGCAAATATCTGTACGCATATTTCTTGTTGCACTGAAGTCCTTCTGTCCTCACCCCACTCCTGATCACTACACCAACCTGAGGGCAAAGCACTCTTGGTTTACCAAGTCTTCTCTACCACATTTAAAAAGGGTTAAAGAAAGAGGATTTTCAATTATCCTCTAACAACAAAAACATCTAGAAAAAGATGGAAGCCCTGATTACAAATGCTGGTGTTGGGAGAAACATCAGAGGCTGATGGTCTAAACATCTGCGCACGGTGGGAATGGTCTCCCTCCCCCTAAGTGCCTATGGCTGCGGGCACACGTCCAGAAGCATGAGCCACGCGGGGTCCCCGCTGCCTTGGCTCCTGTAATGCTCCAAACTTCTACAATGCTGTCACCTCACAAGAACATCTGATCCCCTACGTGAGTGCTTCTCAAACCCTGAGAAGGTTGGAGTCACCCGAAGATCTGGTCAAAACACGGACATCAACTCAGTAAGTAAGGATCCGGAGTCTTCCTTCCTAACAAGCTCCTAGGTGGGACCAATGCTGGGGGCCCCCGACCATCCTTTGCGTAGTACAGCTGTAGACTGCTTTTAAGACTTTTAAGGTCTTTTCCCGAAAGATGAAGGTTGAAAGACACTTTTCAAGACCTTTACCTGGCTTGCCAGGTAGATGCCCAGGCTTCCCTGGCTCCTGCAGGAGCCCTAGCAATCCCTGCCCTCCACGTTTCCCTTCTTTGGACTCTGCCCACCACACTGAACAGCTGTACCCAATAATGCCAAGTCCCGCGGCCTCTCCTCCACCAAGGTGCTAACCACTTCCAGCTGACCGAGGAGCCACAGCAGCAGCCTACTAGTGGCCGAGAGTGTGGCTGCCTAGGCTGCGGGCCACCGAGAAGAGTGGACCTTGACACTGGCCCAGGAAACTCTCACCATATCTGCCTTGTTTCTTGCTCCTCCAAAACACCCATCTCGCCTGCTTCCCTTTCAGCCTGGATGCTAGGAGCCCAGAGTTAGAGGTTTTCCAAAATGCTCAGCTGTGCCTCCCTTGCTCACGTTTGTCCATCTGGCCGGGTGAGAGACATTAGATCCATCCGACCCTGTATTACCAAATGTTAAAAGTATAAACTTGCCTAAAAGCTGCGAGTTCCCTTCAGAATTCACCGTGCTGAAGCAGATCCCTCCAAACCTTGGCCGCAATTAGGCCTAATGGAGCGCTGCCCTCGTGCTGGCGTTGGCAGAAAAGGGACAGGCTTTCTAGGTTACGGTGACACGTTCACTACGCGTCTGGGAGGGCGGGATTCTAATTTCCGCCTCTGGTATTAGAAGCTGCCACTGGACTGAATACAGAATTTCATTAAAGAATACTTTATATGTGACAAAGGATTTAATATTTGTGTTTTTAGTTCCAGTTTCTGGAGGGAAATGGTCGGACTATCAGACAAACATTTTAATCAGTTTTCATAAAGTTAGCTGTCGATATCAACGGCACTTCTAACAAGCTCCTCTTTCAATATGGCTTGAAGCAAAGGAACATTTAATCTCTGGGGCCAGGCGCCAAACTCTATTAACATCAAAAATTCAAGACAATATTTTTCCCTTTAAAGAGAGTCCAAACCCTTAATGATGGTTCCAGCTAGACATAAATACAAGAACTATATGGACTTGAAATTCCATATATAAACGAGTAACATGTTGCTCGATTCCACATATTTTTAACGGCATTTTCCACAGTAAAGTTTACATAAAACTCCTCAAGAGACATTAAGAAGTTCTGACACGAATAACGATACATTTTCATATGTAGAGCAAACTGAAAGGCTTCCAACTCAAGACCTCAACTATGAGACACAGCACTACACTAAAATCGAAGGAAAGTTTACATTTTCTCTCTATGGAAAATTTTCATACAAATAACTATGGCTTTATCTCACCTTCAATTTATATTACGTTGAAATGAGTCACTGAAATTTCTATAAATCCAGGTAATATTCAGCAGGAAAAGGGAAGCGGCTTAAATTCCTTTACCCTATAGTGTCCTATTGTTGAAACTGCATGGATTTCAAACGCAGTAAGACTGATGAACCAAAGTCGATACAATGGTAATATTATTCTTTGGAAAAATTAGGACACCATTCAAATCTAGATTAGAAAAAATAGGAGTTCTTTTGCCTACATGTCTTGAGGACTGATTTTTTTTTTTTTACATCAGCGAGAAGGAATAAAAAAAGATACAAAAGTTATGAAAGCAAATCAGATTATATGTGAAAAATACACTGCCAGTGACATGTGAGCCCTCATTTTCTGAAAAGTCAGGATTTCAGAAGGACACCCCAGTGTTCTAGGGTTAAAGCCTGGATAACAAAGCATGTGCCTAACCACATGTGCCTAACCACATGGGCCTTCTCATCTCCCATTTCACAAGAGAAACTACAAAGTAAAATAAGGAATTAGGAGTTCCTGATTTAACAGGTTTTTCTGTTTTTCTGTCAGCGAGGATTCTGTGTTGAATCCCTCCACATTGAACTTCATCCCAATTCTCTGCCTCAAGGACCTGAGCCTGCTGGGGACTCTGGCCATCCTTTGCACACTGAGCCGAGGCCCTGCCATCAGTTTCCACCTCTGCAGACTTCATCCCATTCTCAGATACAACACCCTCCCTCTCCTTTTAAATTTTCTACCCATTTATTCTCACCGCAGCAGCTCTTCAAGGCCTTCTTTGGACCTTCACCCCTCGGCCCCAGCTATTTCCTCCCGAACTATTAGTCCATTTCAGTTTATGTTCCCTCCCGTGTCCCCATGAGTAATCAGCTGGATTACCATCCTAGGAGCAGCTCTGGTTTTCTAGATCTTCTGTCCATCTTACCGTAACCACCAGGAGCACAGCCACCTGGGAACCCCCCATGACACCCCATTTCCCCAGTCTTCTCCCCAGGGAGCCGATGGTACCACCAACATATTCCGTGGCCATCATAACTGTATGATCTCCGGCCTCGGCTGGACTGGCTCAACGGCGATCCACATATTTGTCCTTAGCTGTCTGCGTCCCGGGGCCCCCTGCACATCCCCCTCCCGTTACTCTTGGCAGAGGGGTCTACCCTCGATTCCTCAGAGCTTTGAGGTGGCACTTGATGAAGACGGACTCCGAGCAGCCCCACTCCTGAACTCACTCCTGCAGACGAGGGATGAGCCGCCTGCTTCATTCCAGGCTCGTCCTCTTCTGGACTCTGGAGCCTTCCATCATCATCCCTTTCCTCCTCCTCGGGCATTCCCACAACCACAGTCGGAGTCCTTCCATCCAAGCAAGTCGACCAACCCTCCAGGTCCCTACTGCATGTGCTGCCCTGTCCTACGTGCTTCAGGTTCATGAGAGACTGCTTCAGGTTCAACTCATACACTAGAGTAAAATGTCACTTGACTTCCACAGTCACAGCAGCCACATTTCAACAGATTGACAGCCATCTGTGGTGAGCAGCTGCCATGCTGGATGGAGCAGTCTAGAACATCCGTCATCCATCACGAAAGGCTCTGGGGGACCATGCTGGTCTACATTCTTGTATCGTTCTCCCACCTGTCCTCCTCCTCACAGCCAGCTTTCTTTAAATAGTCTATACTCACTCTCATATTTTAAGATTCATTTGAGAGAGAGGATAAGCCATGGTGGGGCGGGCAGAGAGAGAGAGAGAGAGACTCAGGGCTCACCCCAGGACTCCAGGATCATGACCTGAGCCAAAGGCAGACACTCACCTGGCTGAGCCATGGGGCGCCTCATCCCACTCACATTCTGTGTGCTAACCTTCCTCAGCCTCACCTTCCCCAATCCCCAAACACAACGTACCCAACAGCCTCTAAGCATTTCCCACTTAGCACAATGGAAACGAGATCTCATGTCTGCCCACAACTCCAAACTACACTGCTTCCCCATGGACCCTGTGAACAGGTCTCCACCGAGCTCCAGCTCCCAAGCCCGCCATCACCCTCACACCCCAGAGATGATGGGCTACACGGTCCTCTACAGACACTCCCTACTCAGCATCTGTCTCCTGTCCTCACTTCTTATGTCGCCGCCTTAGTTTCCATCACCTCTGGACCGGACACCGGACCTTCCTGCCTCTCACCTCCGTCCCCGACGATCTCCCGCCACACCACAAACAGGGCCCTATTTCTGACATGAAAATCTGACCGTGGCACATTCTAAAAACCCTTTATGTCAGGATAAAAGTCTAGATGCCTTAGCGTGAGACACACAGCCTTCCAAAAACCGTTCTTTGCTTAGCTTCCCATGATCACCAGCATTCTCCACAGAGCCACCCTAAAGTAACCCATGACGTCAGATAAAACCCTGTGCCTGCTGAGAAAACACAGCTTCAAGACGAGTTCTCACTCCTCCACCCACCTTGCCCATTGCTCGCAGGTCCCTCCTGCACAGACCCTGGAGCCCACGTCCTTCAGCCCGTCAAACAGCTTGGAATTCCTTACACACCACCACTCTTCACACTGGAGCTATTCCTTTCTTCTGCACAGAACGTCCCCTTCCTGCCCACATCCAGATTATTGGTCATAAGTCTCAATTTCTACGATAGAATGTTAATATCAAACTGCTTCTATCATTTCTAAAATTTATAGATTGGCCTATATATACAACAATATAAACATTTCAAGCCCTTGTCAGCTAATAAAACAATAGATGTCCAGCTGATAGGGTACATTAAGTTGTGTCACTGAACTCAGATTACTAGAGCCCACATACGTGGGTAATATTAGCCTCACTGCCATGGTCAGAAGGTTTGTGTCTCCCTACAACCCCTACATGGAAATCTTAATTCCAATGTGATGCTATGAAGAGGTGGGTAACTGGGTCATGAGAGTGGAATGGTCATGATCGGGATCAGCACTCCCCACAGAAGAGGCTCCAGAGAACTCCGCTGTCCTTTCCACCACATGAGGACACTGCGAGAAGTCACGGTCCGTGAACCAGGAAGCAGAGCCTCACCAGATACCAAATTTGCTGGAGCCCTGATCCTGAACTTCCCAGCCTTCAAAAAGGTGATTTATTCTGATAACCCATCCAGTCTGATATGTTGTTCTAGCAACCCAAATGGACTAAGACACTGACCAAAAAGTCAATCTATTTTCTGTCCCAAAATGTGTGAGGGATGGGTCATCTCCCACCTACTTACACAGCCTGTAACATAACAGCCTTGAACATCCCCTACACAAACAGCAGCAGGGCTATTCCTAAACTGAGAAGAGTGGAATCACGGCATATTCAGTGAGCCTGGTTGGGTGGGTGAGTGCACATGTGGGTGCATGGGTCTCATGAGCGGTAAGTAAGACTGAGTAGGAGAAAAACAGGTTTCCTACTTGGAAATTCATCTCCCAGGTGATCTGGCAAGAAGGAAACAGCCCCTGGGGTGCCTGGGTGGCACAGTCCGTTAGATGTCGGACTCCTGGGTTTCGGCTCAGGTCGTCATCTCAGGTTTGTGAGATCAAAAGCCCCATGTCAGGCTCCTCACTGAGCTCAGAGTCTGCCTGAGATTCTCTCTCCCTCTGTCCCTCTCACTTATGCATGCTCTCGCTCCAAAATAAACCTTTTTAAAACAAGGGAGCAAGTTTTTTAGAGAAGCACCAGCATGGAATCTCACAGTCACTAGTGGCAGGTCAGGTCATCCCTTAAATTCACTGACACACAGAAACATCAACTAGAAAACTGCTACTGGGGACACAGCCCAGAATATCCTCCCCACAACCCATTTATGAAGTCCTACAGGATGTCTTTCAGAATCTGGTAAGATGGAAAGTCCTTCTACGGCAAGATGACCTTCTTCCATCCTTCCAGTCAGAACACCCATGAACACTGTACCCATTTTCATACCTTGCCTGACAAAGCTAAGAACTGCTGAGTTTTCTATTTTTTTCCTTCCTAGTTTACTTGGTTTTGAATCTTACCTTCCATGTTTACTGCCTCGGTGGCCTTGGGTGAATCATTTAACCTCTCTATACCTCAATTTTCTGTATTTATAAAGTGTGGTTAATAATACCAACGTTTCAGGGCTGTTCTGAAGACAAGACGAGGCGACGTGTGAAGTGCTGCAATAGTGCTGGTGCATTGTGAGAATCCCAGAATGATTAGCTATTAATAGTTAGGTCTATTTTATTTGGCTGTTTTTTTAAGTAGGCTCCATGCCCAGTACAGAGCCCAACACGGGACTCACAGACTCACGACCCTGAGATCAAGCCCTAACTTGAGATCAAGAGTCAGATGTTTAACTAAATGAGCTGCCCTGGAGCCTCTATTCAGGATATATATTTTTTTTATGATAAAGGCACTTTGGAATCTTTTAAAATGAAGTTATAAATAAGCATGTCTAACTAGAAGCCTCAATATAAATAGGATATTCCCATCTAGAAATAAAACCACCCTACAGCACTCTGTATCGAGACAGAGTCCACCTGGAGTGCTAGCAGCCACTTTTTTTTTTTTTTTTTTTTTTTTTAATTTTAAGAAAGAGGGATACACAGAGAGGAAGAGGAAGAGAGAAAATCTTAAGTAGGCTCCACGCCCAGTGCAGAGCCTGACGTGGGGCTCCATCTCATGAGCCAAAACGCTTAACTGAGCCAGATAGATGCCCATTCTTTAAAGCACATATAAAATTAATTTAGTTATTCTTCTAAAAGTTGTTACCTGACCTAAAGTCAACATGTCTTGAAAAATGACACGCATGATATACTCTGCCATCCCCCTAACTGGGCCCTCCCCAACTCACTAAAAGGCACCTCCAGCCAGCCTCCCAGGCCTTACTAGTGTTATGTCATCCCTCACACCCAATCATCACACTGATTCTTCCTCCTTCCTCAGCCAATCTTAAATTCTTTACTTGACTAGGGGCTTACCGTCATCACTATTTTTTAGTACACAGTTCAGCAATGCTAACCTTATTCACATTGTTGTGCAAGAGATTCTGAAACTCTTTCATCTTGCAAAATTGAAACTCTATACCCACAGAACAGCAGGCACCCCCTGCCCCTGCCGGCAGACATGGTTCTACTTTCCATTTCCACGAGCGTGACTATGGATACCTCATATAAGTGGATCACAGTGCTTGGCTTTTTGTGGCTTATTTCACTTAATGTCCTCTAGGTTCAACCATTTTAGAGCATGTGATAGACTTCCTAAGGCTCAATGATATTTCATTCACCACATTTTGTATATACCACGCTTTGTTTATCTAATTCATTCATCAGTGGACACTGGGCTACTTCCATTTCTTGGCTACCATGAATAATGCTGCAATGAACACAGGGGTGCAACCATCTCCTAAAGATCCTGCTCTCAGTTCTTTTGAATATATACCCAGAAGTGGGACTGCTGGATCATATAGTTCTATTTATAATTTTTTGAATATTTTCCTGTTTTGAGTGCTTATACTGTTTTCTGCAAGAGCTCCATCATTTAACATTACCACTACCAATGCACAAGGGTCCCAATATCTTGGTATCCTTGCTAACATTTCTTATTGTGTATTTCTGCTAATGGCCATCCTAATGGGTGTGAGATGGCACAAAGGCAGTATTTAATAAATATTTGATAATGTTTAACTAGATTGAGGTTACACAGACAAAAATGTATGATCTCTACCCTCAAGTTCCTAAAGGAACGGGGAAAAATGATGGACACAAATAAGGTTTGTGCTAAATTTCTAGATAGATAACAGATGGAAGAAACTGTCAACTCTCCTTGAGTGGGAGCAGGAGACAGGGTGGTGGAGAGCAGTCAAGCTAAATCTCCTAGAGTAGAATACTTAAGTAGGCATCAAATACCAAAAAAGTAGGATATCTTAAGTAGGCATCAAATACCAAAAAAAAAAAAAAAAAAAAAAAAAAAAAAGGAGGGGGGAAGAGGACACGCCAAATGTAAAGAATAGTATATTCAAGCAGCAGCTATGGTATGGACCAACAAAGCTCTTATGAGGAGAGAACTTTGGTGTGGATTGAACCCAGACTCTATGTAGGAGGTTACTGAGAAATGAAATAAGAGAAATAGAGCCTTGTCAACCACCCCAAGAGGGTCAGGCTGGATCCACTCAATGGTGCTAAACCAGGGAGTGCCAAGATCAAACAGGCGCTCCTGAGATCTTAGTCTAGCAGCAGCGTGGTGTGTGACCATGGGGGCCGGGACCAGACGGTTCATCCATGTGGGAGGATGACAATATTGTCAAAGCAAGAGAGGACAGAGGTCAAACCTAAGTCCAAACCGTGGACCAAGAGAACTAGGAGAGGGATGTTAGTAGGTAGACGAAGAACAGACCTTTTTGACTGATAAGCAATGGAAGCATGTGGAAGGAGTGGAAGGACCCACTCTACAGGAGACGGATGAGGTTTAAGGGGAAGATGCCGGTTTGCTCTGAGACCACTGAGTGCAGTGTCCAGGAGGCAGTTAAAGAGGAGTCTGAGATTCAGGTCAAAGATATGGATTAGACACATATACTGGAAGTCATAAAAATAAAAACTAGGTGGATCCCACTATCTATATACCACTCTTTCTCATGTAAATCTAGGGTTGCAGAAATACCAGATGTCTTTATGTAGCATATCCTGTTTCTACTAACAGAACGTATTTTTCTACATGTTTTACAACATACTAGATGGCTTCCTTCTTTCACAAAGCTTTAGTGCTCTTATGACTCTCCCATATGTAATTGCAGAAAAAGTGGCTAATGATAGCCAAATTCCCACCACTTTCTTTTTAATAGCTTTTAGGACTAGCAGAAGGGCATATGGTTGGAAATATTATCAAAACCACCCTTAATGTCAAGTCTAAAAAAAGCACGTCGTTTATTTAGTCAAATATCTGATACGTTACTACGTCTGAGAAACGCATTCTAAACAGAATTCTAATGGAGAATACTACCATATTATTCTGCAGGCAGACATGCAATTTAATTGTCTTTCGTTTAAATGTGGAATTAAACCACAAATTAGGCATCAAGGCTTTAAAACTAAGCAAACTGAGAAAACTAAATTTATATGTAATTATCACCCTTAATACCCCGTATTTCATTACCAAGACATATAAACAATGACAGCATGTGGGCAAATAAACTTTCCCGCCTATGTTCATCCACTGACTGTTTTCTTCTGTTGACTGTGACGTACAGGTTAGAAACAGCAAGGCCACTTCCTTCACCGTGACTAGGGGCTCAGGCATCCCCAGAAAGAACATCTCGGCGAGGCTGTCCACAGCCACAAGCTAACAGACTTAAGAGGGCTTTGCTCCGGGATGCAACAGAATCAAACCTTTACTCTTCACTCCTCCACTCAGCCTTCTCCGCCAGTCACATCCCATTATTCAAAGTGCAGAAGAGGAATGGCCCTTTCTTAACAAGGAGGAAAGTGCTAGAGACTGACTGTATGTGTGTCCCCCCACCCCATTCATATGTTGAGACCCAATCCCCAGTGTGCCAATATTTGGGGGCCTCTGGGAGGTGATGAGGTCATGGAGGCAGATCCCTCATGAGTGGGAGCTGTACACGTATGGAGAAGCCTTGGAGAGCTCCCTGCCCTTCTGTTTGTGAGGACACAGAACGCATTATCTACGAGGGCCAGAAAGTGGGCCCTCCCCAGACGCTGAACCTGTTGGCATCTTAATCTTGGCCTTCTCAGCCTTCCCGTGTTATTTATGAAGAACTCCGACTATGGCACTTTGTTAGAAATGCCCAAACTGACCCCGACAGAAGGCTGCTGGTTACCTAGCTAATTGCCAGATTGGATTACTGTTGCCCCCCCGTGATTTATATAGGAGACTGAGAAGCCCTGCCAGTCCCTGGAATTAGCAGTAGGCATCAGAGCCTCCGAGGCTCCTGCTTAGTGTCTTGGGAAATTCCTGGGGCAGAACAATCTCAACACACTTGATGCCAGGCGGATTTGCACCGGGTGCCGGCCGGTCAATCTGCCGCCTGCGCCAGGCTGGGCCCCACCTCCTTTCCTGCCTCCCCGTAACCCGACAACAGGGCAAGGAACACATCACCCCACACAGCCACCAATCTGTCCAGCAAGGCAAGCGCTCTCCCAAGCCCCCAGACAAGCGCACATTGCTTCCAATATGCTTTCTTCCTTGCATTTTAGAATGTTTCACCACTTCAAAAAGAACCCTCCTATCCATGATCTGTTAGTCCCTCCTTTCCCCCAACACCTCTCTCAGCCCCTTGCCACTACTAATCTACTCCCTGTTTCCATTGATTTGTCCACTCTGGATATTTCAAATAAATAATCATATAAATATGGTTATTGGTGTCTGGGTTCTTTTACTTAGCATGTTTTCAAGATTTATCCATGTAGCATTTATCAATACTTACTCTTTTTTTAATTATTTTTTTAAATTATTTTATTTTTTCACCCAGTCCTCATCCTGCCAAGTGTCCCCCTCAGTTACCCCAACCACTTCCCTTTCCACCACCCCTTGTTCGTTTCCCAGAGTTAGGTGTCTCTCAATTCCTAGCATACAGGTGGATTCAAGAGCTAAAAAATTCAACATAGAAATTTTTAAATCCGTTCTTTCAGTCTCTAATAATTAACACAGAATCAGACATCCCTTCTGTCTGCATACGGTACTAGTGGGAAAACATACACACACAATGGCGGAAACTTTTAGGTGATTCTCTCTACATAGGTTTTTAATACTTACCTAATTTCAACAATAAATATAAAATATGTCAAATTATTTTAAGGGTAAATTTTATACTGCTTAAGGAAAAAAATAAAGTATTTTTCTAAGAGATACAAATAAAGTTGAAATCATTTCACTTACTTTCTGCTCAGGGCTTTCCTGAAATAAAAGTCCAAAGTAGTCCTTCTCCAGGAGATTGAGATGTTCACACACTTTGTCAAATAACACTTGTCCCTTAGCACGTTTCTGAGGGAAAAAAGAAATGGTATCCTTACTTTTCCAGCACTAAAGATTCCGTGAATATGGTAAATAAAGGACTTCACATCAGATAACATTATTTAGCATAATAGATTTGTTTCCCAATCTTTTATAATACAAGAGTGATTAACAACTTTTTCACTTTAGAATCCTCCTCCCCTGCCACAGACACAAAGCTTAAATTCTAAAACGAAAGCGTGATTAAACGCTCTCTGCTTTACTTCCTACTCTATAAAATATAAAAAGGACTCCAAAAGTAGGACGCTAAGGGTTCGTTTATTTTTAAGATGGTACAAAAATACGTCCGATCGCCTCCGCCGGCTCCTCAGGGCGGCTGACGTCCTCTCCACAAGCCGCGTGCTCCCCCGGGCCTGCTCTTCACTTATCCTAACACGATGTATCCCATCGGTTCTCAGGTTTGATTCTTGGAGACTAGAAAAAAATAATTTTTTTTCAATTCAGGCAAAGCTTCTTCTTGAGAACGACGGGACACTCCATCTTCAGAACAAGAGTTCAGGATACAAGGTGATGGAACTCGTAGAGTAAGGTCAACTGCCCCCGAGGATGTAACGTACCTTCTGCCTTAAACAATTCGCTGTATTTTGTATTTTAATTTAAGAAATTGCTCTCAAGCGAGATGTAAAGGCCTTTGACAGCCCCAGAAAAGTTCACTGTCAACCAGCGGCAAGGCGTCAAGCGGGGACTGGTGTCCACTCAGGATGCGCGGCCCCGGGCAGGCCCCTTCCCCGCGTGGAGGTGAGCCGCCCTGGGTCCCCCTCGGACGTCGGCATCCTCAGAACGATGCCCTCCCGCCACCACAGGGACACTCCGTCACCTTCCCCGCGTGGAAGTGAACGTCTCCCACGGGCGCATCCCCAACAACCCAACGAGGCATCAAGGACATCTCAGGGTCGAATCAGTAGGACCCCGACACGGGATCCTGAGACAGTCTCAGAGAAACTCAGTTCAAGCACTGGTTTCGCTCCCCGAACCTTTTCCTCCTCCCCTTGGTGGGAGCAGAGGTGGAAAACTCGTGTCTGAAAGACGTGCAAAGGAGAATCTGGAACTTCCACTGGCAAACCTTTAGTAGTAATGTTTCTTTAAAAAAAAAAAAAAAAAAAAAGAGGAGGAAAGGAATCACACCAAAGAGAGGAAGAAGGAAGAAGTGACATCATTTCAACATGACAAGCACTGCACCTTCACTATTATCACTGCAGATTCATAAATTAGGGACACTTAAAATAGACAGGTGTTTATAGGTCTGCATATTCAAAGTACGTGAAATAGGGGCACCTGGTGGCTAAGTGTCAGCCTTCGCTCAGCTCGGGTGGTGACCCCGCGGTCCTGGGACCCAGCCAAGCCTTGGGCTCCCTGCGCAGGGAGTGCCTCTCCCACTCCTACCCCCCACTCCCGCTCTCTCTCAAATAAATAAATATTTTTAAAAAAAAAAAAAAAAAAAAAAAGAAAGTACCTAATTCTACAGTAGTAAGGAAGAGTATTGGATTCTGGATCCCAAACACCAAAGTTCTACGTACATTCCCATTATTGACAAATTACATGACCAAGGACAATACACTTTCCTTCCATTTGCCTTAATTTGCACACCTGTGAAATGGGGGGTAACAGCATCCTCCACAGGGTGCGGTGGGTGCTGGACAGGCCGCTACACATGGAGAGCCTAGGACAGCGTGCGGGGCCTCGTGCTTACTTAATGTGGGTGCCCGCCGTGAGGGTCTGGAGAGTCTCGAACACGAAGAGGGACTAAGTGCACTTACACAAGATTTTGGCTTAAGCTTTTAAAATGGAAGGTTCTGTATTTCATTATTTGGTCTGCATGCAATTATTAACCTATATAATTAAAACTTTGAATTCAGAGGTATTTTAAATTAACTTTATGAGGAGAAGGGAACTCAAAACATAACAGCTGGCTTTCTTAAATGTACAGTAAAATCTATGGTCTCTTTTTTTTATAGGAACCTGGAGTTGATATGAAGATATATGGTTGCAAATAGCAGCATTTTTTTTTTTTTTAGGAGAGTGAGCGGGTGCCCATATCGGGGTGAGGGAGGGGTGCAGAGACAGGGGCAGAGGGGACCCCCAGCTCAGCACAGAGCCCCTGACACAGGGCTCCTTCTCATGACCCAGAGATCATGACCTGAGCAGAAATCAGGAGTAGGATGCTCAACTGACTGTGCCACCCAGATGCCCCAAAGAATATCCTGGAGATAATCAATAATTCAAGATAGAAGTAGTGAATTCTCTGCATTAATTTCAACATTATTCACTTCTGAATGTCTAGTGGGTAGAAAACCGCCCATCAAAATAAGTGGTCAAAAAATACTGACTGAATCAACTGAAAAAAAGTACTATGGTGTACTATATGCAACATTCCTATTTTTAATGAGGTGACACTAACCTACTCAGCTCCTAGTGAAGGACCATAGCTATGACGTCAGCACCCACTTTGTAATTAGCAACTTTCCTTTTCTGAGATAACAAAGTGAGCCATCAACTACAGCCCCCGCCGCATCCATCTACTTGGACATCATACCGATGCATTTACAATGAGGTATAAATGACTTGCAGGGGACAGTTTATCTCCTATACAGCAGAGATTATCATCTTATTTAGAAAGACACTAAAAACTCAACAGAAGCTAACATAAGAAGTTGACCTTTAATCAGATAAAGCTCCCAAACTTATCATTTCTAAAAAGGTCTGGCTGTATGTGACCACTACTTTCAAATGAGTGAAACCACCTAGCTGTAGACATCAGGAAGAAATGCAACAGACTCAAAAGGAGAGTCCTACTATTTGGTGATAACACTATTTGAAGTTAGAGTAAAAAGGATGTTTAAGACAACCCACGTCCGTGAACACATACTTCAGTTCAAAGAAAACACGTATTCAACACTGGTTATAGTAAAATTTTATTAATAAATCATACTTTCTCACTGGTATCTGTTTCAAAAATGGAAACATGCTCTCATGGACAGAATTCCCCTAAAGGATTGAGAGAAAAATCTGCAGAAAGCTCAGCACCACGATGAGGCATTGCTGCGCTGGGCAGCACAGGGGCATCCACGCAGGGGCTGGGGTCAGAGCCAGGCTCTGCCTCGTTCAGCTTCCTGTAGGCACTTTCCTACTAGACAAGTGCGACGACAGGCAAACCACTTAGTCTCCCTAACTGTCCAAGGAAATCCCAAGTCTCTCACAGCTCACTGGGAGGGTCAAATTAACCCGAGACAGGACACGTCAAGGTGCCAAAGCAAGTGCCTCCATCAGCCCGCCGAGTCCCGTTGGGGGCTGCTCTTTCACGAGCCCACAGCCAACACCAGAGGACCTTCTAGAGGCTTTGAAGATGCTCAGACCTTGCTTCTCTGCTATTCTCTCCTTCCCCTCTCCAGGCACAGATACTTTAAATGCTTGATTAGATCTTAACTGCACGCAGTTATTACTTATGCTTCTATTCAGCATCTCCACCCTCAATGAACTCAAAGTCTGGCTGGAAGACAAAAAAGCAACAATACCGTGGGACACGGACTGAAAGATGCACGTACAAAGTGCTATGGCAACACCAAGAACACAGGAGTAACAGGGTCTGAGAGAAACCACAGCTCCACCAAGACTGTGGCATCTGAAATGAATCTTAAAGGAAATTACCTCTGTTAAGGCAGAGAAAGAGCATTTTCAGAAGAACTTACTTTTCCATTCGGATGTTTATAGAGTCCAACAGAGCCGATTTCTCTGCAAAAGCTACTGGAGAATATGGTAAGGTGAAAAAGTAAGCTGTCCATAATGGACAAGCCGTACGCTATGACTGCCAGTCCTGCCGCTCCCCTCTCGCAGGACTGCCAGGGCTTGCTAGGCTAAGAAGCTCAACACGTACTGACCCAGCATCTGACGTGTATTGGTTCCTCTGGGAAGACATCGCGAAAACAATGATAAATAAGATACAGATGGTCTTGGAAAATTCACAAACGACAGAAAATAAAAAGGAAGTCCCTCCAAGGGAAAACAAAGTCCTATGAACCTGCTGCCCTAGAAGTAACTGGCTACCTGGTCCAACTGGTCCAAAGACGACTAACCAAGGGCCTATGAGATAGCTGCACGCAACAGGTCCACGCGAAGACAGCACCTGCTCCGGGGGGGGGGGGGGGGATTACCACGTACAATCCCATCTTCCTCCAGCACCTTTAATACACGATGCACACGCACGCACACACAGCCGGACACAGGGGGCTATAAACACAGAGGTGAAGAAGAAGGAAAAGGCAGTACGCAAAAGCCGAGGTTTCAGGAGGCAGAGCAACACACACCCACCAGACCCACGAGACGTTCCATTTGCACACCCACGTCCCCAAAAAGGGAGTAATGGGAGATAAAAACTCTGCTTAACTACTATGCATCAAACTTCCTACTTGCACGTGAAATGTCCTGAGACGTTCTATGGCGAAAAAACCTTGTTTCCCATCATTCAACCTCATGTTTCCCCAAAATTATTTGGCTAAATAAAGCACTATTTTATTTTAATACAACACTTACTAACTTAACTCCACATCAGAATGACTGTTCTACAGACCATATCTCAAGAAATGAGGGATAAAAAATTACCATGATTTGGCCCTCAAGCAGATTTGGAGACTGGCATTAACAGTTTTAATTAATATGATTTTTTCAAAAACATTTTATTCATTTAATTGAGAGAGAGAGGGAGAGAGAACACAAGCAGGGGGAGCAGCGGGCTCCCCCCTAGGCAGGGAGTCGAATGTGGGGGGCTCCATCCCACGCCCTGGGATCATGACCGGAGCCAAAGGCACATGCTTAATGGACTGAGCTTCCCAGGTGCCCCATTATGATTTATTATACACACACACAGAGTTCATCCACTATCTTTTTTTTTTTGGAATTCCACTATCTTTTTGATTCAAAAATGCCAAAAAAGAGAATTTAGTTTAAACTGAATCAGAAAAAAAAAAAAAAAAACTGAATCAGAATTGGATGTGTCCAATCTTCTGGCTGGAGCCAAGGATTCCTGGACATAAAATCCCAACAAATATAACCAAAAAATCCAAACACACAAGGAAACCAATCACTGTTATTGAGTATTAGACACTATCGAAATCAGATCTTCAGAGACTGCAGATAATGGAATTATCAAGTACAGAACACAAAGTCAGTATGTTTTACTTGTTTAAAGAAATAAATAAGATATCAAGAAATAATTATAAAAAGAAGACTCTGAAAAGAACCAAATAGACGATCTATAAACAACACCTGTAAAAATAAATCCAAACGGACAGTTTGACGCAGACAGAAAACCAGTGACCAGCAAGATGGATCTGAAAAGACTACCCGAAACACAGCAAAGAATGATGGAAAGTGTGAAAGAACTTCAGACATGGAAGACAGAATGAGGAGTCTACACAGACTTCATCAGAAATGTCACTGAAGGGGCACCTGGCAGGCCCAGTCAGTAAAGCAGGAGACCCCTGATTCTCAGGGTTGTGAGTTCAAGCCCCATACTGGATGCAGACTTTACTTTAAAATAAACCCCGTAGGGGCCTGGACGGCTCAGTCGGGTAGGCGTCTGCCTTCCATCAGTCAGATCCCAGGGTCCTGGGCTCAAGCCCCATTGACAGGGAGCCTGCTTCTTCCTCTCCCCTGTCCCTCCCCTCTACCCCCTGCTCATGCTCTCTCTATTGCACTCCCTCAAATTAATAAAATCTTTAAAATAAAATCTTTAAAAAATAACTAATTGAAAACAATACAGAGAATAAATGAGAGGCAACATTAAAAGACAGAATAATGGGAGCATTTGGTTAAGCATCCTTGCAGGGGAGCCCAATGCAGGACTTGATCCCAGAACCTCGGATCATGCCCTGAGCTGAAGGTAGAACCACCCAAGTGCCCCCAAAAATAAAATCTTTAAAAACAACTTAAAAAAAAAAAAAAGGCATAATGGCTGGTTAATGTCTAAAACTCTCCAATTAGGAAAACTCCGTGGGCCTCTAGCCACATAAAATGAAACCCAGTACTCTACAATCACTTTCTCCCATTATTTTATTACTCTGACTCATTGACATTCAAAAGGTTTTGACATTTATTTTAAAAAATAAGATATAGTAAAACCATCCAGACGAGAGGGAAAGAAACAGGAGCTAAGGAATAAGGGCAGACGAAAGTAACTTTTAACAGAAACCCCAAAGAAGTTACTGTTAAGAAACCTAAAACTGATCTGCTTTTGGAAGCTAATGCAAAAAAGGCAAACAAAATAGCATATTTCTCCTCTCATGAATATATCGGATTATCCCATATTAAATATTACCCACAAAATGTAATAACGTGGCACGTTTAATAAATACTCATCTGCAATCAAACTTGCCTGAGCAAGCTGTCGGCAGTAGGAACCCGAGGTTCCCACTTCTCTTTGCCTTCACGCTGTCCACAGCACACGGGGGACAAGAACCAGCACACAACTGTGATCGCAACACAGAAGGCTGGGGGGTGCGCCAGTTGGACCCGTTCCTCGAGCCCTCCAGATTCCTTCATGTGCCATCTTCCATGAGAATAACTGATTCTCAACTACACTGGAAAAGACACAGCAGTGCAGAGCCAGTGACCCGGGCTAGAGCCACAACCCTACCTCTTAACAGGTAGGTACCTGGAGGCAAGTTACTGACCTTCACCTGCCTCAGTTTCTTCTCTTTAAAATATAAATACTCCTTGGGTTGCCTGGGTGGCTCAGGGGTGGAGCGTCTGCCTTCAGCTCAGGGCGTGACCCCGGGGTCCCAGGATGGAGTCCTGCATAGGGCTCCCCACAGGGAGCCTGCTTCTCCCTCTGCCGGTGTCTCTGCCTCTCTCTCTCAGGAATAAATGAATATAATCTTAAAAAATAAAATATGAATACTCCTTGTATAATAGTGATAATTAAGTGAGGTGTATTTAAAGTGCTTAATAAAATAGTTGACACTTCATATGGTTTAAAAAGCAGCTGAAATCAAGGACCTTTCTGAGCTGCTCTAATAATAACTGATTTTAAAAATGATTAAAGAACTTTCACACTTATTTCATCCAATCTCATTTCACAAATGAGAAAACGGAGGTTACAGAGAAGTTAACTTAGTTTTCAGACTGATTTCCTGAATTTCTTTTGAAGAACTGAATTCTTATCTGTGATACCCATAAACTTTAGTACTCTGTATTTCTATCCAGGAAGGCAATTTTCTCCTATTATCGTTGTTTTAACTTTTTTTTTTTTAATAAACGACTTGGATTCTATTGCATGAAAGGACTACAAACCCACGTGTTAACCAAGCAGAACATAGGTGTGGTGTTTTTTTTTTTTTTTTTTTTTGGTCCCACTACCTGCACTGAAGACCCGGACACCTCGCCGCCATGGCACTTTGGGGGTACTGCCCCAGACGAAGACAACTGTGGACTTGCCAAGACATACTCTGAATTTCTTTTTCACCCTGAATTATCTCCAGCTGTTGAAACCTTACCTCTAGACCAATCTCCAGACTCTCCTTCCCTCTGAAAGCTGTGCCAGTCTCCCGATGCTCCTGTTTCTCCTTCGAGCAGCCTCTTGCACACCTATCACACTTACTCTTACATTGTGCTCCTTTTCGAAGCTAAGTTTGGAGCCTGAGTTCTTTAATCAAAAGTATGTTTTTCTCACTTTAACATCTCTTGGGGAGGTGAAGAGGATTGGAGGGCCCAAGTCCTGACCTTGCTGGCTCTGCCTTCCCCTAAGTGTCCTGGAAATGGAGAACTCGACTTACGACAATGAGAATTTCTCTGAGGAGGCATTAGAGGAAGAAAGTGTGATTCTCACATTGGTTCCAGTTAATGAAGAACTTAATGAAGAACAAATGGAGCCAAGTGTTTCTTCAACTTCAGAAGTCAGTCTGAAGATGCCTGGGTCAAGCGATAAAGTTTGTCATCCTCATATAAGTGAACGATTCAAGTTTTGTCCAAAACATAGTTGTTGTTGTAGTACACCAGCCCCTCCTTTGCCAGCCAGTTTGCCTCCAGTTAATAAAGTACGTTGGGACATTTTGCGGAACTGGTGCCAACAACTGAATTTGAGTACCCATGGCCGGAAAATAGAGGTTTATCTGAGGCTCCAGAAACATGCTTACTCTGAAACAAACCAGGAGTGTGACAATGTAAAGACTATTCCTGAAACACCACCAGAGGCTAAATCGGAGTCATGTTCGGCGAAATGCAAGATGGTGGCCAAGATTTGGAAAAGTAGTAAGAGTGAGAGAGGCAGGGGGATTAATATAGTCAAAGTGGTAACTTCAGCACAAGAAGGCATGTTGGCAGCATGGTCAAGAATTGCTGCAAGAGCCAGTCAATCCAAGTCTGTGAATTCACGTTCCGTTCCTGCTTCTGTTGAGACCTTTCTGCTGCAAGCCTCTGGTGTCAGGTGGTGTGTGGTCCACGGCAGACCTCTCCTTGCAGACACACAAGGTTGGGTTCGCCTGCAGTTTCATGCAGGTCAGGCCTGGGTGCCTGACACTCCCAAAAGGATGATCTCTCTCTTCCTGTTACCTGCCTGCACTTTCCCATCTCCAGGCCTAGAAGATAATATGTTATGCCCTGAATGTGCTAAAAGAAATAAGAAGATGATGAAAAGATTAATTGCACTGGGGAAGGAAAGGCGACCTCATTTGAACACATCAACACCATTCCCTTTGAATGGGCCATATCTTGATACAGAATAAATGATCGAGAGCCCAGAGCCACCCCTGAATTGCATCCCAGTGTTTGCTGCGCTCTGTCCTAGCCAGCCTCAGCATCACTTGGTAACCTTGAGTACGGATGTGAATGTCTGGGTTCTGTACTTGAGGCTTGCCAAGAAGTGACTGCTACCCCTGCTTCAAGTACTTAGTCCTATAGAGTATAACTTAGTTCTGTTTTAATTAATAGATTTTTTAAAGTTTTAGGTTTTCAGAAAAAGTGAACAGAAAGTGCAGAGCTCTGAAATAACTGCTCCAACCCCTTCCCCTACTATCAGCAGCCTGCACCAGAGTGGTGCAGTTGTTGAACCTACATCAACTTACCATTATCACCCAAAGCCCATAGTTTACAACAGGGTTCACTTTGGGACTTCTGGGTGGCTCAGCAGTTGAGCATCCTGCCTTTGGCTCAGGGCATGGTCCCAGGGTCCCAGGGTCCCAGGATCGAGTCCCACATTGGGCTCCCTGCATGAAGCCTGCTTCTCCCTCTGCCTGTCTCTCTGCTTCTCTCTCTGTGTCTCTCATAAATTAAATCTTAAAAAAAAAAAAAAAAAAAAACATCTCTTGGGGCAGCATTTCGCTGCGTAACGAGCTCGCCCGTCGGCCAGAACCATCCGTTGGGTGGGATGGCTCGGAGCCATGATGCCAGCAGCAAAGCTGGCAGCGCCGGCCCTAGAATCCAAGCCTCCGGCCGAGCGTCTTACGCAATGTCCTGGACCCAGCTCTGGACTGCCACCCATAGATATTCAGGGAACTAACCCGGACACACGCTGCCAACTACATTCTGAGGGAAGAGCAGCCACAGACCTACATTTCATCTTCACAATTCTACATTGTGCTTACACTCTTCCTTAGTAATTTGAGCATTTCCAAATACTTGTTGAGAACTAGAGGAATGACAGAAGCAGAAAGGCGAATCCGCCTGTTTCTCTTAAGGGCAGGCCTGCGTGTGCCCACCTGCATCCAGAAGGGGACCGTGGGCTTCCGGACGTTCCATCCCTTCACTAAGACCCTTGGCTTTGTATCCCTTCCTCCACCAGGATCTTTCCAGACTACAATCTGTGTCAACAGCAACTCTAAGAATGTAGCAGCAAGTTAATTAAACAAATCCATACAACTGTTACCAAAACTTGCCAGGTACACCTCAAAAAGAAATCTTCCTTTCTGTATTAAATGCCAATGAGCTTTACAATCTCCTTCTCTGTCTGCCTCTCCCTAACCCCACTTACAGCACGGACCAGCAATATAAAATCAGGGCACTGAAAAATTGACCATGGACCATTCAAAAGAAAAAAAAAAAAAAAGGCCCTTTGGTTTACCTTCCAGGTATCAGGGGATCTTTTTGTTTTTTTTGTTTTGTTTTGTTTTCTTCTTTAAAACACTGAATATGTGAGAGATATCCAAAAGGGTGGGGAAAAAAGACAATTTTGATGGGTTTAAAATATATTCTTCAAGAGCTACAAGACTAACTTCTGGGGACTTTAAAAGAACAAAACAAAACAATCTCGGCAGACCCAGCCGAAGAAAGGCAGACGGCAATCTGAGAAGCTGAGCAAAGTCCCCAGGGCCGGCGCTGTTATTTGTGGCATTCACTTCTGAGGCCAAAACATGACATTTCTGGAGGCCTCTCAACTTGGAGGAATTTGTGCAACTGCTTACCCGGCAGATTGCAGTGGCCACCACACACCACTGGCGTTTCATAAAGCACCATCACTGTCTCCGTGTAGGCCCCTCCACACTGCAGTCATTGTGCGCCGAGGACGCGGTGCTGGGAAGCGCACAATGCCATCCATACATACGGCCCTCCAGCCAGCTCTGTATCTTGCACTAGCTCTAAACTACACTATGCAAATGTAAAAGGCCAAGGAAAGAAAGGTATGCAAAGAGCACACACAACAACTGGCACATTGTCATGCGGGTAGAGGAAATCAAAGCCACACAGAATAGGAAAGACAGCGTCCCAAATAGTCCAAGGCCATCATTTACCAGATCATTCTTTTCCTAACCAGTCTGAGCGAGTGGTCGGCACACCTCTGTCCCAAAGCTCGTTCAGACCCCAACAAAAAGACACCGTATCCAATTATCCTGTGTGTGTTGAAGATTTAACTCCAGAAATAACGGAGTCGTTCATAGTCAACAAAGATTTTTAGGTTTCCCTGATAATTAATACGAATTAATTTCAAAAAAGTTTTTCCAACTACCAAGGATGCGTATATATAGGATATATGCATGTGTACAAAAATGTACACGAGTATACACACATATGTATCTTATTTTGAATAGAATTAAAAAGTTTCCAAGCTTTTTCATTACTGATCAGAACTGCATATGTGTACATCCACATACATGTACACGCATCATCAAGATTATGTAGCACGGACGTCTCTAATAAAGTAACTGTTAACGTATAAGTAGTTTTTCTCGTACAGTGTTCTTTCAAGACTAGGCTACGAAACAGAAGAAGGAACCTCTCACAGGTCTTTACAAGAACTCTATTTCTTTTCCATTACACAGGATTTAGGGGGTCAGGGTAAACATGGAGCAAATCCTACATTCCTTATGTTGCAGACGCGGACAACATAAAATGTAAAATGTAGTTTTAGGTGTGAAGAATAAAAAGGGGAGTCTCTATGCTTCTAGCTATGCCAGGGTTTCCCTTAGAATTACTGCAGGACGTAGTTACTGGAGGGTACTGCGCCGTCTATTCCGGTCTAGGGTTTGGTTTGGCTTTTGTAGCAGCCTTTTAAAAAAATTTTTTTTTTGAAAGACAGCACACGTGCATGTTTTAGAATTCTTAACTGAGCACACAATTCATCTCGTAAGCAACCAGGTAAGTTTAGATGACAAACCAGATAGAAAAATAGGTTTTCATCTGTATGCTTTGTGGAAAACAGCAACTCTGACAGCAAAATCCTGCAACCGGTATCACAAACAAAACACAGTATCAGCCACAAACCCGAGTCTGTGGATGTGGTTTTTTTTCCTCCCAAAGCAAATAAATGCTTATTTTTTAGCCTTAAAAGACAAAACACTGAGTCTTTAATCCTGCATCCACAATCACATTCTCTAAGGTGGATGCAGTTTCTATTTCCGGCAACCCTGAGGTTTTCATCAGCTTTCAGGACCCAGGAATCCGCTCAGTGACCAGAGGACAGGCCTTCAGGGGATCCAAGCCCTGACCTGAGGATGCCCAAACCTCACAAAAGCCCCAGAGCCGTGGATCTCAAAGCTTGTTACACAAACTCTATTTGTTGATGACATGTAAGCATCTGCACACAAATTTCGTACAACGGATTATACTTATTTTTTGGCTTTAACTAAATGAAATAAGCGGTCAGTTCTAACGTGTGTCGATTACTCAGCTGTTCATAAAACGTGGTCCCTTAAATGCCTTCCTTCCGTAATAGAAGTTTAAGGAACTGGTGCCGTAGTGTATGGGGAAGAATCATCTCAATCTCCATTTGCTCCAAAGAGCCTGCAATTTCTCATGTGCAAAATCCAACCGTGTTTCTATTCCTAGAGTTCTAGTTTATTTTTGTGGTAAAGGATTTCATCTTTGATCTCTCTTTTGAATCCAACTGGTTATGGACCATGTGTCTTCTGACTCCCCAATAAAAAGTCCTTGGACACTAGGGACTGGCCTATTCAAAACTTCGAGATAAAATGTATTGTTTTTAAACCTTGTGATTTTTTTTCTTACTTGTAGAAGTACTAAAATTTAGAGACTAAGAAGTTCTTTAAATTACAAAGTCACGGTGAATACATAAGTGGTATATGTTTACATTATGAGCCTTCCAAGTCCCAAAGTGATTGATGAAATATAAAAATACTATCAGGAGGAACACCCAGGTGGCTCAGTGATTGAGTATCTGCCTCCAGCTCAAGTCATGACCCTGGGGTCCCCGGATCGAGTCCCACATCGGGCTCCCTGCATGGAGCCTGCTTCTCCCTCTGCCTGTGTCTCCGCCTCTCTGTGTCTTTCATGAATAAGCAAATAAAGTCTTTTTTAAAAAAGTATTTAAAAAATAAAATCTTTATATAAGGCATGGGATTTTATTTTTCACCAAAAATTCAAGAAAAATAGTACGATCCTGAAAAAATATCATCGGGGTTTTAAAACATAACAATGGAAGCTCATGCTTCTCAAGCCCTGACTATATACAGAGCGTTGCTCAAAGCAAATTCTCACCAAATTCAGCCACAAACCAGTGAGGAAAAGACTTGAGTAGAGACCCAGACACTTAGACCTCCTGCGTGTCAATGGAGGGTCTCTACTCCACTCACTTTCTACCACTGAACGAAAACACCTCACCAGCCCGAACAATATTTCAACAAGGAGCTCATCTAGGAAATCCCCCTGCACCTGGGGAGCAGGTGCTCTGCAGGGACTGCCTGGCAGACAGGAGGTTCGGCCTTTCCATGCAGTTGGCTCTGGCCGCACAGATTTCAGCCTGGCATCATGGGGCACCCAGGGGGGCTCAGCGGTGGAGCGTCTGCCTTTGGCTCAGGGCGTGACCCTGAGGTCCCGGGATCGAGTCCTGCATCGGGCTCCCTGCATGGAGCCTGCTTCTCCCTCTGCCTGTGTCTCTGCCTCTGTGTCTCTCTCATGAATAAATAAAATCTTAAAAAAAAAAAAAGCCT
Organism: Canis lupus dingo; assembly: GCF_003254725.2. Lineage (NCBI taxonomy): Eukaryota > Metazoa > Chordata > Mammalia > Carnivora > Canidae > Canis > Canis lupus. The sequence goes on from NC_064243.1 coordinate 69,256,989, forward strand.
GGCACCAAAACCACTGAATCAGCATCTTCAAGGTGATACCTGGGCATCTGTACTTTTGTATTAGATTTTAATTCTTACAACAGTTTTAGGTTCGCAAGAATTGAGAAGGTAGAGATTCCCCGTATGTCCTCCAGCCCCACACATGTGCAGCCTCTCCATTATCCACATCCCCCCAGCGGATGAACCTCACTGACACACACTCATTATTACCCAAGGCCCCAGTTAACTGTAGGGCTCAGTCTCGGGGTTGTGCATTCTGTGGGTTTGGACGAATGTATCATGACGTGCATCTGCCATTACGGTACTATCCAGAGTAACTTCATTGCCCTAAAGCTCCTCTGGGCTCCTCCACTTGCAGAAACCTCAACCAAGGATTCCGACTAGGAGACAAGCTGATACAAAGGTCAGCAAGAAATGTGTGGGAAATATCAGAAAGGGAGACAGAACGTAAAGACTGCTAACTCTGGGAAACGAACTAGGGGTGGTAGAAGGGGAGGAGGGCGGGGGGTGGGAGTGAATGGGTGACGGGCACTGGGGGTTATTCTGTATGTTAGTAAATTGAACACCAATAAAAAATAAATTAAAAAAAAAAAAAAAAAAAAGGTCAGCAAGCACATCCCCCACCCAGAGTGAGACTGCAGGGCTTACGCCCCAAGTGCGCGAGCTTTCAATGTAACCCAACATCCAGGGCACCATACTCCCCCCTTCCCTCCCTTTCAAAGGCTTAGACACAGAAGCCAGGGCCCTGGCTTAATACAGCAGTTGTTCAAGTTTTCACTTCAAACCACTTAAAAAAGGACTGGTTCACAGGACGTGGTAATGTAAAATTTCCCCGACAATCTTCAATGACAACTATAGCTGAAACTACCTTTGAAACAAAAAAAGGTCATCAGGTGGAAAAACACAAGACACTCATCTGACCCTAGATCTTATTACGCAGATCTCACCTCATCACCAGCCAGGCCCACTGAAACTGTCCTTACACCTCCCCAAGGGTTTTGTTTTTTGTTTTGTTTTTAACAACGAACCAAAGTGCAAGTCAAGTTGCAATGCAAAATAATCTCCATCACTTAAATATTTACTTTATGGCAGCTATGAAACAGGGAAACAGGATCTGATGCAAAAAGAGAGGTCTTGAGTTTCTTAGCAACAAAAATCTCCTGCATTTCTGATTCTTGAATTCAGTGGCAACTTCTGGGCAATGTGAGAAATATAAAAATACGTTTAATTTTGAGATAGCACGGTTTTTAAACATTGATCTGAGGCAACAGTGTTTCCATTCAGCTTGACATTTTTTTTCCCATTAAAAGTTGTTCATTCCTGATGGGTGACTTAACAAACTCAAGTAAAACCCAAAGAGACAGTAACAAGGTCTTTTTGTTCCGCGGGGGGGAGGGGCGCTGGGTGAGTCCCCAAGACTCTGCGGACTTCCCTGCACAGACATCGAGTCAACCCCGTACAATCCCAGAGAAACCCAGGGATTCGGCAGCAAGAGAGGGGGCGTCTGGGGGAATGCGCCCGGAGCACGCCTCCCCAAAAGGCTACCTTCGCCCCAGCGCGCCCCCCCTGGCCTGAGACGCGCAGACCAGCCTTCTGCCCCCAGCCCAGGCTGCCTGCCGCCTTCCCAGGCCTTGGCTTCCCGGGTGAAATCTCACCACTTAGGATTCCCTGGAGGGAAGAGGCTTCCTTTAAAATGCAAATCTCTCTTAGAAGGCAGTACAGGTAATCAATCATTCACACATTGAAGTCATTCGCTCAAATCACTGATCCCCTCATGACTCGGCTGAGAAACCTGCTACATTTGAGGAATTAGGAATTTAGATTCTAGAAGGAGAAAAAGTAGGCAGGAAGCATATAACGTTGTTTCGGTATTTACTGCAAAAGCGTAACAGCATCATGGAGGTAGGAACAAGAAGGTCTAAGGGAGAAAAGCACCAAGAAATAGAAAAATAATCGGGGGGGGGGGGGTCGGGGGGAGCGGCGGTATTTGAAATTTCGGCCCAAGGGGCACCTGGATGGCTCAGTCGGTTAGGTGTCTGCCTTCGGGGCTCGGCTCAGCTGGTAGGTCCCAGGGCCCTGGGATCAGCGGCCCCACACCGGGCTCCCTTCCCAGCGCAGGATGCTGCTTCTCCCTTTCCCTCTGCCTCTCCCTGCTGTTCCCCTGCTTCTGCTCTGCCAAATAAATAAAATCTAAAAAAACTCTAAAATTTTGGCCTAAGAAAGTGAGGTAAAAATTCTGCCTTTACCAACCCGCTCCAAGATTTAGCACCCAGAATTCAGTTCAAAAGCCTGAGGTATGGATTTTGAGAAATCGACCTGGAAATCTAATCATTTGTGCACTGTCTCTATGGGAAAGCCTACTTTCCAAATAAATCATTTGCTCATGTATGGAATGTGCGGACAACCTGTTCATACACTGGAACTCCCTGTAGGGGCCTCTCCACGCGATGTATTCAAACACCAGATGGTCAGCCCCACGCCATCCTGTATCATTTCTTCCCTAACGTGCAAAGTGACATGTGGCGTGTCTCTTTGAAATTCAGAATTTTTTTCCAAAGGAAGTAATATTTCTACCTGTTCAGGTCAATCATTCTCCTTCCAAACGTGAACTCCCCTCCTGAGTAGATCAGGAAAATAACACACCCAGCTAGAAATACTAAACCCATGGTAGAGCTTCCAACAGAACTTAGAGACAGTATGACATTTGCTGGAAAACCTAAGAAAAATCAAGAGACCCAGAAATGTGTGCCTAAAATGTTAGGGAGTGAGGAGGGGGGATGAGGGCGGCGAGGTGGGGGGGAGCGGAGAGAAAGAGGGGAAAATGTATGTGTTTAGTAATCACAGTCTGCAGACCCAAACGGGCTTCTTAGAGGAGGAGAGGGAATAACAAAAAGAACGTATCTGTACCACATGGAAGGACACCTGCCGTAAAAGCACAATTATTCTTGACCTTGGCAGACGTACACACCCTCCAACGGTGGCCCTGGATCAAGGGACAGTGGGCTGAAGCCCATTGACGGACCACCCCTTGCCCTGAGTTGCACCAAGAGGTCTCAGGATTATCTCCTGGCATCATTCAAGGCCTTTACCATGAAGAAAAGAATCAGCTGCACAACCACCGTGCTTGGCAGTTATGTCCCCGTGAAAATCCCTGCCATTCTACTCACTCTGCTCACAGGCCTGATGAGCAAGGGCCAGTATCCCCTCCCCGACGGACCGGGGCGCAGTGAATGAAGAACTAACGTATGCACGCGTGCCCAACCGGACCCTGTACCACGCTCTCCCTCGTCCTACGTTGCTGAAGCCCCGGGCTCCGTCAGCACGTGAGCTGACCCCGCAAACCTCGTAGCATCACCTCTGCGACACTGTGAGACCTCAGCGGGGTGGATGCAACTGCTTCTTCTGACACAGACTGCATGACGCAACCAGATTTCAAGATGCTGAAATGAAGCGAACCTTCAACTGAAGCCTATTTAAGAACTACTCTACCAGTGGGAGCTTTACAACAGCTCACCCTACCTCCATCGATTTCTGTGGGGAAAAGGAGAATATTCCACAAATTAAAAAGCTTCAGGGTACCTGGGCAGCTCAGCGGGTGAAGCGTCTGCCTGCGGCTCAGGTCATGATCCCGGGGTGCTGGGATCGCGCCCCACTAGGTTCCCTGTGCCACGGGGAGCCTGCCTCTCCCTTTCCTTGTGCGCGCTCGCACTCTGGCAAATACATAAAATCTTTTTTTTAAAAGAAGAAAAAAACTTTATAGAGGGGCACCTGGGTGGCTCAGTTAAGTGTCCGACTCTTGATATCGGCTCAGGTCATGATCTCATGACCTCGGGCTCCTCACTCGGCAGGGATTCCTCTCTCCCTCTCCCTTTGCTCCTCTTTTCCCCTCTCTAAAATCAATCCATCTCAGGATGGGGGAGAAAGCTTCATGGAAATGTCAACATTGGATCCTTCCCCAAATCACCACATCCAGAACAGTCTTACTAGAAGGGCGTCTGAAGTCCAGCCTGAACCCGGGGGGAGGCCTTCACCTCCGCCTCTGCCCCACGAGTTCTGACCAGGGAGCAGAGGGGAAAGACTCTTCCTCAACAGGATCATGGACGCTTGGTCCAGAAACGTTTGGTGAACAAAACCACATGCTTTATGTAACAGATAATGACCCAAATCAACTAAGAAGTGAATTACACCTATTAGTCACAAAAACCAGTAAAATGTATTTGCGCTAGAATAGCCTTTCCATCCTTTCATTCCCTATGACCCACCTTCATTCTGCCAAATTAAACACACAAGCAGAATAAAATGATAATCCAGACACCTGCAGGAAATAATGAGACAAGAAAATAAACAAAAGGCATCTGCAGGAAAATGAACAAAATACCAAAACAGATGCTACTAAAGCCTAAAGCTACCACAACAACGTATGAAAGGGCTTTTTATAGTGAGGTAACCTGAAAGCCTGCTGACAGCTATGGTATGTGCTACACGGAGAGGATGGCCTGGCTCACTTCGTCCTAGAGATAAAACGTGTTCAGTACTCAAATTCCCCTAAGGAGACGGTGAACTGCCAATTCAAGACGGCAGGCTCAGCGCAACGCATTTACTTCCGCACCTATGAGAGCTTAGAACAGAAAATGATGTCACGCGCGTGTAGACGAGCACACGGGCACAAGCACACCGTCCTTCTCCCCCACCCAGACACAAGGGGTAACAAAAGAACAGAGTATGTGCCGATGAAATTTTGGAAAGTAGATAGAAAAAGGTTGGGAGGTCGAGTCCATGCATTTAGGTTTCTCGTTTTCTTTGTAATCTCCTGTGGGTGGGAGCCCCTCTACCATGATGTTTGGCAGGAGTGACCCGCGTGATGCGGTGGCTTCGTAAACTGGGAGGATTTCTAGTCAAAACCAAGCCAAGAAGAGCTTGGGTCAAACCTAGCAACACTGGCTTGCTCCTCCTAACAAAGGTTCACTCTCAAGCCAACCTTGACCAAGGAGGAAGCAGGCATTACAATCTATTCTTATAACCCCGTATTTCTGCATGGCTATTACTACTGAACGATTTTTAAATTAAAAAAAAAAATGTAATGGGCTAGGAGCTGTTTCCTAAATACCTCATTCTTCAAAATCTAGGAGTTCCTTCCTCCCCCGCGAGGAGTTGCCAATTCCAGCCGATGACAACATGGTACCTCCGTGTTATTATCTAACCCATAAACAGGACGATAATTACATTCGTATCATACTCCTGGCTTCATTTGTAGAGTTTATTCTTGAACATAAAATTCATAAGCACCTTGAGAGGAAAAATACTTAGATTTTTATCTTCTCAGCAAAAGTAGGAAACAAATCAATATTTGGGCATAAAAATTATTTCCGAACACACAAGATATGTTTAAATGAATAGGATTCTAAGACCAAATTTGTAAAATACCGTGCAAATATGATTTAACTTCCTATTTTCTTAAAAATTACATGCCATCACTAGGGGATGTCAGCAACCCAGTCAACAAAAGAATTCCTAAGAAATGAAAATATATTTTCTTTTATCTAACTTTTCCTATTATTTAGTGTGAAGAGCAAGACTTGGCATAAATCTATGAAAAAGTATAATCTCTTTAAAAGTGACTAAACCTGTTACATAAATAGAGGCTGGTATCAAACTTCTAGCCAGATGAACAGCCCCAGATTTTTTTTAAAGTATCATCTTTTAAATGTTGCTAAGTACCATTTTCCATTAGGATTTATTTCAAAAACCAGAAGCAGTAACTTCCATAGGCCAGCACATTCTCTGCAAACTATTTGCTTAGGATGAATCTTGACATTTGATTCATACAGGCTTTCTGTGGCAAAGAATAGCTTAGCAGAGCATTCTTACTGGCTTTGCTTTAAATTGCTGCTGACAGAAATATGAAAAGAGATCGATATAACCAACGGATCGTAAGCGTCGGGTTAATTCTCCTCTCTACGTAAACAACTAGGGGATGCACAAAATCAGACTCAACCCTAAACAGGTTAAAACGCCATATTCCACAAATGAAACGCAGTTTTGAGATGTGGTTAGTAAAACGGAGCTTTTGTCTGCAGGGGCCTCTGCGGAATAGAAGAGTTCAGCAAAAACGTTGGCGGTAATACTCTTAACTTTTCTACCAGCGTCCTTGTCCAACTCCGTCGCGGAACGTAATGAACCGAATCACAGAAACGGCGACCCGACAAAGGCTTTATCAACACCTGAGCCATTCAGCCACCCTGCATGAAGAGATTGATGTTTTAGTCATCTGGGGCTTTCTATGCACATTGGCGGAAACAGACTGCATTTCTTCATTTGATGAATCCTGCCAAGGAGCTACGAGCTGCACGCTGGGGCGGGGGGGTGGGGGGGTGGGGGCGGGGGGCAGCGGGAGCGAGAAAGAACCCCAAGCGGAGCTCCCTGCGCGGCCTGCTCGCAGGACCTCGGCATCACGACCGGAGCCAAAATCGAGGCGGACACCGACGACTGGGCCACCCAGGGGCCCCGAGGAGCTACAAAGCTTCAATGCCTAGACGCTGTAGTGACTGCAGAGAATGTACCAGAACGGATTTTAAAGTGCAAACCTGATCCTGAAAATGACCTTCCCCGCCACTTCTCATCTTCCTCAACCTTCCAATCATGTTCGCGCCAAACCAAAAAAAAAAAATAATTCGAAGACCCGGTGTCTGTTCACCACCCTCAGGTTAGAGTGGACACTTACTATGCGGTATTCAGCGGGAAATGGCCAATCGCTGTGCCCGCAGCTGTGTGGACGGGCCAGGAAGTGACGGTGCTTGCCTTCAAAGTTACCTCAGGATGGTTCCTCATGGCGAGGGGGGGGTGGGGGGCGTTGCCTTCAAGTGTCGCATTTAATGCAAAATCCCCAGATTAGGACACCAAAGTGAGGCAGACAGAAAGGATAAAGCATGTGGGAGGATTCCTGACGGCCTAGAAACAAAAACCAGATCCTTCCTTAGTGTGCCCAAGGGGAGCGCGGCGGGAGACTAGGGACCAGGTATGAATCAGTCCCTCCAAGCCCAGTCTACACTAGCAGCAAGACACCTCCCGCGCCCGCGCCCATAGGAGCAAGACGCTCAGGCTGGGAACAACGGCCCCCTCCAGGCCGCGCTCAGGGCCAGGGCCACATCGCACCCGCTTCTGCGTGGCTCTCTCCCAGCAATCTCACAGCCTTCTGTAGGAATTTGTTTTCATTCATTTAAGCCCCTGAAGTGTTACTATAAGAACTTAGCCTGCTGTTCCTAAGTATGTAGAGAGCAGGGCAGTGGTCAGCAGAAGCAGCAATGGGGGAGGGGGGTACACATATTTATACACGCACCCAAATCTTCTGATCGGAAGGTGGAAAGAAGAATTAGGAACAGAAATAAGCAAGTGCAATCATTTGGCTTAGACAGGAAGGACGGAGATTTCATACATATCCAAGAAAGTAGAAAAGAATAAACCAACAAACACTTTCTACAAGTACGGTACAGAGTCCTGGGCTAATGCCCCATGGGGAGAGAGAAGAAAGTTCCTTTCCTCAAGGACTTAACAATCCAGGTGAGGAAACAATAGGAAAAAAAAAACAATACGAGAAATTACCAGGTTTTCAACACCAGGTTTTCAACACAATACACGTGACTCCTCCAGGAGCCAGAGTGTGACTAACTGCCCGATCAATGGTGCGAACAAGTTCAGAGTAAGGAAAGGCTGGACGTTAAATGACAGGGAGGACTCATGTGGCTGCGCAGGAAATCAAAATGCAGGGACCGTCTGATCGGAAACTTGAAGAAAAGGTCCTTGAGGATGTGCCTGATTAGACCTCGTAGGCTGGCAGGGGGAATCCGACGATCCCCCAGTGACGGGGGTCACAAGCTCATCTGCGGCCATTCCTGAGGGAGCCCTGAACTCCCAGCTCGGGGGGACCTGAGGGTAGGCCCCGCTCTGCCCTGCGCCCCTCCCCCACTCGCTGCTGTTCCTCAAGCCCCTCACCTGCCACAGCAGTCTCCCCCCACTTAGTAAATACAGGTGAGTGAACAGAATGACCAACTTAAGTTTTTTAAGCTAAAAGGACCGTTGGACAGACAGCGGAGACATTCCACCTGGACCTATACTGTTAGGATTTTCTATTGCCCATAATATACGCTGATTAAAATTGTTCCAAGCTCCTAATCCATATCTGGTTTTGGTGTTTTTTAAGATGTTATTTATTTATTCATGAGACACAGAGAGAGAGAGAGAGAGAGAGAGGCAGAGACACAGGCAGAGGGAGAAGCAGACTCCTTGCAGGGAGCCCGACGCGGGACTCAATCCCAGGACCCCGGGGTCCCGCCCTGGGCCGAAGGCAGAAGCTCCACCGCTGAGCCACCTGGGCATCCCGCGAACCCACACTTGTTTAAATCTAACACCATTCTGTGGGTGTAGAGAGTGCCACCACTTGTAGACCCTCCACAAGTACCGAGAGAGTTAGAACTCTTTAACCAACAATCCTAGTAAGAGTCAGGGCCGGAGGGCTGGAGGAACCGCTGTGGAGAGTGAATGCGGAACAAGCCATCACGTAAATGAATAAAACACACTCAAAAGCAATGATATCAAGTTGGGCTCCTGAGACCGTAGCCCGCACAAGCGAAGGCGACCTTGCCACACTCTGCTTTCTGATAAACACTTTTATCATCAGAGCACTGATGGAGGAGCCCACATTCTGATCGCCTTATTCATGGCACTAAGGGGAAAAGGTACTGGCATTCCTGCGTGGGCGGGAACAATGCACTCAATTCTCAGACTAAAACCAACACGTGGGAACAGCTCTCGGATGCCAGAGGAATACACATTCGCTTTTGCTCCCAAAGTCTTGCGGGAACTTTCACATTTATTTTCAGACTTAAAAAATAGACAGACTTATCAGCTGTAGTAAAACCAGCTCAATCATAGAAACAGAGGAAGCAAGTATTTTCATTCTCACTTTGCAATCTGAGAATAGAAAAGAGGAAGTGACTGGCCGAAGACATCCAGGGAGCCAAAAGAAACGGAAACTTAGGTCCCCTGACTTTATATCCACAGCTTCAACTAAATCTTAGTCTATATTTTCCTGAGAGGAAAGAGCCCCGCTGTTTTAACACACTGACTGTAGAAATGATCAGCGGCCGCATCACCAGAATCCTACAGCTGAGACTCTGGAACACGCATGCAGAGCCCAGGAGACTCCCTAAAATTCCTTCCATTCAAATTCTGGTGCTAAACAAGCTTGTACATACCATTAAATATCCCAGTAAGATAAAAACAGATGTATCAAAAACTAGGAATTATAGTTTCTTCGGTAAAAAAATATAATCTTCAAAGTTCTCAAAAAAAATATTTGAGATCTCCTTTCATTACCAAGAGGACGAATTAGCATAAAATATAAATTTTAATTTTAACTATACAATGAAAAAACACTTTCATAAAGATTTGGAACAAATGCACACAGACTAGGCCTTGGGTCAAAATCAACGCATGGCTTAGCAATAAGCCTATTGTTACCTAAGCCAAAAATAACACTCATTACACTCAAGCCACTTCCATACTGTTTTTTTCACTTAACCATAATCATTCTCTTAAAATGCCCTCTTATCCAATACTTATGCTCCCAAACATTGTGTTTGAGGCATTTTTGCCAACTTATTAACAACACATACTCTTACCTCAAAAGAATGCAGACCCTAAAGATAATAATTAGTGTTTGAAAACAGAGCTGCCTCAGTTCCCTGAGCAATTGTATCCACTTAATTCCTAAGGTTCAAGAAAGAAGAGTCTCAGATGGCCTAGAGGAGAAAAAAATGTGGAAAGGAGAAGCCTAAAGTGAATGGAACAAGGGCTATAGGGATACAGATGGACGTATGGAGATCCAGCTACTTATTTTAAGAAAGTCGGTGGAGATACAGATGATGCTAGGACAAATAATAATCTCCCCAAGAACTACCTTCAGGAAAAGCTATTTAGTTAATACACTACCATTTGCATGAAATGGCTTAAAAGGGGTGCCTTTGTAGCCCAAAGGTTCTGACAGGTTAACAAAAACAGGAAACTGCCTCTAATCACACTGACAAGATCATCTCTCTAAAGACCATTAATGTGGATCTTAAATGTAGTGAATAAACAAGTTCCCCCTTAAATTACTGCAGCCACGCAGCTACTTACTGGGTTCTAAAATCTAAACAGTATTCTTCACCGGGCTGGATCCTCCATCCCGATGACTTTGCAACCTCCTCGGTTTCTCCCCCAGAAAATTCTGCTCTACAGACCAGTTTTAATCCTCTCATCCTGGCGTTTGAATGCCCTTTCGAACCTCATCTGACTCTATAAGGTCTAAGTTAGGTCATTCCAACTCCTCGAGACTCCTCGACAGACCATGCTTCCCTCCCCTGTTGAAGGTGCCCTAAAAGTGAAGACAATCAGGCCCTCTTCGGTGGGGATGCTATAGCCTATAGGTCTAGTTGAAAATTAGACACGTGTACATATAAAAAGAAAAGAAACCATAACGACAGGCATCTAAAAAGTCACGGTAGACAGAATCTTTAATGACTGCAGACAGATGGGAACAAATCTAATCTCCCAAACCAAATAAAGTGAAAGTATTTATTTCCCACATTGTATTCATCTTCCTTGAGTGCTTGCAAGTTCATCAACAGCTACGGTTTCCCACAGCATACTTCCCCAAGTAGTCCTTAGACACCCATTTCCGGTGTGGAGCTGCAGAACCACAGATAAGCAGCATCAGCACATCACCCAATCTGTCTGAGGTCAGCGCTGGGACGGGAAACACGAGAGCATTCACACCACGTGACGACTGTCCTCTGGGCTCCGCTGGTGAACGGAAAACAGCAGCAGGCCTGATGCATAACAGCCCCATCCTGATGATACTAAGCAAGCAACCAGGGAACCAAAATGGGAAGAAAAACCGGATAAAAGAGGAAATACAACCTATAACATGTGCGTTGTTAGAACAGCTACCATGACACTGAGGAGTTACAGCCTATGGTCAGACATAAAGTCGCTGCTTAGAATCCTAATGAATCAGGTACATAAAATCTGCTGGGATCACATCACCAAAACCTACTCACATTGCGTTTTGCTTGGTGCTTGAAAGAAAAAAGATTACTCAACACCTACATGCTACACACTTATTTCAAATTTATGGTCCTCAAAAGTTCATTTTCAATGATATATTAAGTAACATTTATCAACTAAATAGACAATCTGTACATTAAAAGACTCCCATGTTTTTTTTAAAAAGATTTCATTTGGGATCCCTGGGTGGCGCAGTGGTTTGGCGCCTGCCTTTTGGCCCAGGGCGCGATCCTGGAGACCCAGGATTGAATCCCACATCAGGCTCCTGGTGCATGGAGCCTGCTTCTCCCTCTGCCTATGTCTCTGCCTCTCTCTCTCACTGTGTGCCTATCATAAATAAAAATAAATAAATAAATAAATAAATAAAATAAAATAAAATAAAATAAAATAAAATAAAATAAAATAAAATAAAATAAAATAAAAAGATTTCATTTATTTAAAGGGAAAGACAAAGAGAGTGAGTGCAAGAGCAGGGACCCCAGTGAACACGGGGCTGGGATCACGACCTGAGCCAGAAGCAGATCAGATGCTTAACCCACTGAGCCACCCAGGTGCCCCAAGACCCCCACGCTTTTGGAACCAATTTCAGTCTCAGTGAATTTAATGTTCATTAATTGCAAACTTTGCTGTGTTTAACTCTGCACTCTTTCCCAACTCTGCTTCAAGCACCCTAACAACTTCATTTCTCATGAGCAGCAAAGTCCTAGAAGAGGGAACAGTCACACAGAGAAGAATGTTATTTTGTACCATTTCAAAATGAGATCTGACCTCTAATAAATGAGTGCTAACCAGAGGAAAAAGGGGGGGGGGGGCACAGTGATTAATATTAGATTTTATCAAGTCAACTATGTCTATCAAACACTTAAATATTCCTAAAAGAATAACAATAAACTAAGAAAAATACCAGACCACCTAACATCAGATGGCAGAAATGGCCACACATCAGTGATCATTTAAATAGCTGGCCCGAACTCGCCAGTTCAGACTGAATTCCCAAACAAGGATTAAAAAACACGCCTCTCCTCAAAGACACAAGGGCATAATGTCTAAAACCAAAGAAATGGAAAAAGTCCAGGCAAATCCTAACCAAAATAAAGCCAGTGCTGTAATATTAATGTCAAAATAAACCTAAAGGTACTAAATAATGGTAAAAAGGAAAAAATTTTGCACCAATCTAGCCTCTAATTTTATAAAGCATAAACTTATAGAAATATGAAATTATCACATCAATAATTATAGAGAATTCAACACACCTCTCATTAGTTGATAAGCTAAGCAGTTAAACGGTTAATAAACAACATGAACCACATAATGAATAAGACTAACCAAAAGGACAGATCTGGAAACCAGGCCAAACTAATAAAACAGAAGATCTGAACACATGAAAAACACCCTCTTCCCCCAAGACATGCACACATATATTCACACATACTTTGGAAATTTAAAAATTTAAAAATTTAGAAAAACGTCAGTGGTCAAAAATGACCCATAAGGGGATGCAAAAACATAAAGAACTGAATGGCAATGAAGAGCCCTATGTTCAAAACTTGTGCTCGCAACGAGATACTTGACAGGAAAACCAGAGTCATGGAAGCATGTGTATATTTAATATTCAACTCAAGAAATTAGAAAAACAAGGTAATCCAAAGGAAAAAATAAAGAGCAAAAGGGGGGAAATTCAACAAAGTAGAAAAGAAAAAACAAACGACAAAACCAAGTTGTTTCTTCAGAAAAAAAAAAAAATTAAAGTGGTAACTCTAGGAAGAATGATCTGCAGCGTAGGGGATGGGGAAGACAAACAACACTAAAAAAAAAAAAAAAAAATGGAATAAAAATTGAATGCAGAGCAGCCTGGGTGGCTCAGCGGTTTAGCACCTGCCTTCAGCCCAGGGCATGATCCTGGGGTCCTGGGATCGAATCCCGCGTCGGGATCCCTGCATGGAGCCTGCTTCTCCCTCTGCCTCTCTCTCTCTATCATGAATAAATAAAATCTTAAAAAAAATTGAATGCACAACACGACGATGCTATGAAAACCTTCATGCCAGCGGATTAAGCAAATTAGATGAAATGCAGTTTCTAGTAAAACTGTGAATTACTAAAACTCAAGGAAAAACAGAAACAAACTCTTGAGTATTCGGAAAGTGAATCAATGACTTGAAAACAACAACAAACAAACCCACTCTCTACTCTTTCCACCAGGACAAGACAGTTTTAAAGGGAAGTTGTATCACATCTCCCAAGAACAGGTAATCCTGACTTACCCAAACATTTCCAGAGAATATTAAGAGGGAAGCAACTCTATGGGGCTTACGCCCTAGGCCACAGGATCTCATCAAGGGTTGAGAGAAAATTAAAGGTAATATATGCAAAAACCCTAGATTAAGAGTTACAAAATGAGTGCCAGGTCATCAGGAGTAAGTAGAGACAATGTGGGAAAAGTTCCACTTGGTGGTTAGTAGCTGGAATTCAAAGTGGCACGAGCACTTTGGAGATCACTTCGCAGCACCTGGAAGTCTGAGGAAGTAAAATCACAGCCTATCAAGGTCACAATTCCCTGCAGAACCGTGCAAGGCCCACAACCCACCGAAGCACACAAAGAAACAGCGCAGAAGATGGAGAAACTGGTCATTCACAGTTAAAATACACGCAAGAGATTTACACGCTGTCGCACAGAGCAAGGGAGGAGAGATGGGACTCAGACTTTACCAAGGTCTTCAAGGTCTTAGTTCTTAAAAAAAATAAATAAATAAATAAATAAATAAATCTAAAAAAAAATAAATCTGAAACAAATGGCAAAATGGGAACATGGAATTAAAATGTTTATGGTGAATATATACAACCATCCATTACTTTCTAGATTTTTGTAGTTTTTAAACACATGTTGATGTTTTTACGTACATTTTGGTATTTTAAAAGATAGACAACAAAAATAGATTTAAATCATAAAACACGTTGGTAAATGTTGAGGTTTGGTGACAAAGAGCTTCAGAGAGAGCTGGAACCTTCTGAGGGACCTAAGCAATCTTATATTCTACAGTTTCTAGGCCTTTGTTTGCTTGAATCATGGCTCAAGGTCAAGTGACCATCAAGCTGGTTCTCACAGTTTAGACGCCCTAACATTCAGGATAAGAGGGAGAAACAAGGGAATGTGATCAAATGTAACTGAGTCAAGGTGAGACCACCCCAGACGCAGCGTCCGTCTACCTGCCGCCCCTTCCCCCTCTCTCTCTGAGTGTTAAGGATTCTTAATCCTCTTTTGCCGTTCCTGTTCTTAAAAATAACTGAAGTATCAGAATAATCATAACTAAAATGAGTAAAGTAGATAAAGGCAAGGACCATGAGACATTCGTCTTAGCAACCTTGTGCTCTGGTGCACGTTTAGATATATAATAAACTACTGTTCAAGTAACCAAGCTGAATGCTTTCATTGTAGTTAAAAGTATAACTTCTATTTTTAATAAGCAAGAATGCAAGGAATTAGGAAAAATATTTAATAGATGAGAAGACCCAAAAAAAGATTTAGAAACCATAATTTATTTATTTATTTATTTATTTATTTATTTATTTATTTATTTATTTTTTAGAGACCATATTTTAAATGAACAAATTAGGTCCCATGCGTAGCAAATGAAATAGGGTAGTTCTGTTCATGACATCCAGAGTCAAACTGCCATGGCTGGAATTCTGGGTCACCCACAAATTAGTCATGACGCTCCAGGCAAGTTAAACTGTCTACGCCTTCCCCCAGGAAACCAGGGGAAATACCCACAGTAAATACCTAAATACCTACCTCGCGTAGAGTCGTACACGTGTGACCTGAGAGAATCCAGCCCCAGCGCTTGACAGAGTTCTTCCATGAACAACTATTAGCCTACGTTCTTGTAAATCAAGTCACTGAGCTATGAGAAGCAACAAGCTCTTCTGACAAAATGATAAGGCACTAGACGCTTTAAAAAAATTCTATTGGTTTGGGTCACATCCACACTAATGAATTATACGCTTTGCAAGTCATGAGTGTTTTTTAATTAAATGAAACTAAATAAATGGGCTCGATTTTGTCATTATCTGACTCAGGATTTAAAAAAAAAAAAAAAAAAACCCTTTGGTAGGGTTAAGCGCTGCAATTATCCTGGCTCTTGAAATAATCAACGGAGAACCACTGCTGGTTCTCCTCCAGCAAAACCCTTGTGGACAAGGGTGATAATACTTCACGCCCACTCAGAACACACACGGCCAGTCCAAACCGGCCAAACACCTGACTACCCCCCATCCTCCCCAAGGGTCAGGAAATACTGTCTGGAATAGACATGACCCTCCTGCGGTTTTCCTGTTTTCTAAAGCAAACTGACGACTGGCTTATAGGAAGAGAAAACCGTGCACAGTGTGCCACCCCCACGCGAGGTGGCCGGGGCTCCCACGCTCACTGGACGCCACACAGCAGCCAGCAGCGCCGCGCTCACCTCCAGGTCACAGCTGTACTCGGTGCCGTCGAGGAGCATCACCTTGCACTGGACCATTTTGGTCTTCTTGGCGGCTTTCTGGGCGGCCTTCTCTGCTTTCAGCTCATTGGTCTGCACCTCCTTGCTCTCCCTCTTCGCTGCTTCCTCCGACACGTCTTCCTGCACCTCGTCCACCTTCTCTTTGCCCTTACCCACCTCTTCAGCAGACTGTCAACGGGAAAAAGCAAGCGCATAGTAAAGCTGAGCAACTTGCAGAAGACCGAGCATTCAAAGGGAAATCTGTAGTAAGAACTGGGATTGTCAGAAACCTTGTCGGCCCCGGGATCCCTGGGTGGCTCAGCGGTTAAGCATCTGCCTTTGGCCCAGGGTGTAGCCCTGGAGTCCTGGGATCGGGTCCCACATTGGGATCCCTGCATGGAGCCTGCTCCTCCCTCTGCCTGTGTCTCTGCCTCTCTCTCTCTCTGTCTCTCATGAATAGATAAATATTTTTTAAAAAATTGTTGGCCTGACTCCCAAAGACTTCAAAGCTTTGCTGGCAAGGATGTTCCCCGTATCTGCCTTCCCCCAATCCGCCTCCCACCTCTTCATTTGCCAATTTGGTAACTTCAGCATTGAATGAGTCAAAGAAAATACATCCTGGCCACTAAAATTTAACTATCATTTCAAATAATAAAATTTCTAATTATAATTTCATGCCATGGTAAAACCTAGGCTGAAGTAACCAAAATGTTTGCACATACAGATCTTCTTCTGACTCACTGAACGCTTACATACATTGAGTCAGAGGTAGAACAATCCACACTATTTAGAAAGGGAAGGAAGGATCCACACAGTATCTGTCGAACCTTAAAAGGAAGGGATGTGAATGTTTTCTGTGGCTTGCACATATAGTCCATTTTTTGGCCTTATTATTTTGGCAAGGTTTAAAAAAAAGTAACGAGGGACGCGGGGTGGGCTCGGGGGAGCCATTCAGCAGTGGACCGACTGCCTTCGGCTCAGGCCGTGACCCCAGGGTCCTGGGATCGAGTCCCGCATCGGGCTCCCTGCATGGAACCTGCTGCTCCCTCAGCCTGTGTCTCTGCCTTTCTGTGTCCCTGCCTCTCTCTCTGTGTCTCTCATGAATAAATAAAATCTTTTTTTAAAAAAAGTAAAATAAAAATGAAGTAGTAAGGAGAAGGCCGTAGCACACCACACCACAGTGGGCCCCACACCGCAGACACGGCAGGTGAAGCCGCTCCAGCACAGCTCTCCTGGGTCACCACGCGGCTGACGCCCGCAGGTTCGGTCTCAGACACACCTGGGCCTCGGGGCTGGCCGCGGGCTTCTCGGGCTTCTCGTCCTTGACCCCGGCTGTCACCTCCTGCTGTCTGCTCCCAGCCCGCTCCTGAGCTTCAGCCTGATGCGGCCTCTCCCCTTCGGGAGAAGATTCCTCTGGACCTGCCACCTGCTCCACGACAGCCCGCGGGGGCTCCTTCGGCTCCTTGTCCCCGGCCGCCACCAACGTATAGGACTTCTGCTTCTTCAGCCAGGGCGGCAGGAAGCGCGCGAGTCCCCTGCTCTCCGACGGCTCCCCCTCCCTCTTCTGGCGGGGGCGACCCGGGCTGTCAGCTGCAGGCGGGGGCAGCCCGGGCTCCTCCGAGGGCTCCGAGGGCGGATTCTGCCGGTTCTCTGCTGCCTCCTTAGGCCTCTCCGTGGCGGCGGCGCCCACTTTCTCGGGCTCCTGCTTCACCTCAGCTGCGAGGCCTACCTCGGTGGTCATGGCTACAGCTTCCACTGGAAACGGAACAGAAATCACACACGTTACCTTACGAGCGCGCTCCGTGTTAGCTGGGAGGTGAGAACGGGTGAGGACGGGCAGGAGGGGAGGCGGGAGACACGCCGGGCGCAAGGGGAGACCTTCATGGCACAGGATGGCCGAGATGGCGCAAGGGGAGACCTTCATGGCACAGGATGGCCGAGATGGAGCTGCCGCCTCAGGAATTCTCCATCAGAATCGGAGAACCAGAGGTTGCATCACAATAGAATTAACGGATTCTGTACCAGCAGAGCTTAAAACTGTGAACAGCTTAGAGGGACTATTTTCATCGAGCTATTAATAATACACCCAGAAAACTTTTTTTTAAAGGAAAAATACTTCTCTCCCTACTTGGTATCCCGCGTTCTATTGCACAAAATGTTTACTGATAATGTTAGAAAGTCATGGAGGCAGATGTTGCTGCAATTTCACATAGATCAAAATCTACAAAAATTTGACAAAAAAAAAATCAGGTATTATAAAGATGAACTTTAACTGTAGAGCGCTCACTAGTGAGAAAATCAGACGCAGGGGAAAAAGGTGTTTTTCCCCCAATTTAAATCCCCTAACGTACCAGCATTGTTTCAGTGTAGCAGTCAGTCTTCTGAAAAAAGTACTCAAACTATAACCAAAAATCTAACCCTCTATCCCATGCGACCTCAAACATGGTTTACCTTTAGATGTGGTTATAGGATAAGCACCTCAGGGCCCCTAACTGGAACCAAATGAAGACATTGGGGTGGGGAAAGATGCATCTAATAATTGATCCTATCATGCAAACAAAATTGAAGTTTAATCTGTAAGTAGAGGCACCTGGTGGCTCGGTCGGGCGAGCAGCTGACTCGATCTGGGCTCAGGTCCTGGGACCGAGCCCTACAGACAGCTCTGCACTCAGCAGAGAGTCTCCTTGCGGATTTTCTCCCTCTGACCCCGGCCCCCGCTCACACGCTCTCTCTAAAATAAATGAATCTTTAAAAATAAGTAAATAAATCTGAAAGTAAATGGTGTCTCAAGTTCACATAAGCAAAGAGGGACTTGTTCAAGTATAACTCCCCCAGGGACAGTGTGGGAAAAAAAAAAAGGAACAGCAGAGACAGTACACGCTCCCCTCTCTTGCCAAAGATAAAAGGCCTGGCATCCTGGCCAGTAACAAACTCTCCAGCTATCTTCCAAAGTGGTACAAACCTCAATAGTTCAAAAAACAAAATAACGCTTGTTCTTTTTTAAAGATTTATCAAGATATAATTCACATATAATAAAAAAATCACCCATTTAAATTCTAGTTAATCATCTTAAGTCTATTCAAAAGGGTTGTACAATCACCACCACTCTCTAATTCTAGAATATTCTCATCATCCCCAAAAGGAACTTTGTAATCTATTAATAGTTACTGTCCATTAGCCCCTCCTCCCAGCTCCTGGTAATTACTTTCAATCCTCATGGATTTGCCTCTTCTAGACATTTCAAATAGATGGAATTACACAACGTGGCGTTTTCACGGAGCGCAGTGCTTTCAAGGGTCGTCCATGCTGCAGCACACATCAGTAGTGAACCTGTTTCTTAAAATATTCTTCACCATCTTTTGCAAATCATGTATCTGGTAAGAGTCTAGTAACCGGATTATTGCAAAGAACTCCTATAACTTGTCAAAAAAAACCAGAAGATTCTTAATGGGAAAAGAATTTTGAGTACACGTTTCTCCACAGAAAATATACAAATGGCCAATAAGCCCTGGAAACCATGCTCACCGTCATCAGTCTTTAGTAAGACACAAACCCAAACCGGGTCGGGAAAGCTTAGAGCTCTCGACCTTGACAGTGAGAATGTAAAATGGTGCAGCCACTTTGGGAAAGTTTCTCAAAAAAGTTACAGTCACCCATGTGACCTAGCAACTCACCCCTAGATATGCACCCAAGAGAAATGAAAACCCAGGTTCGCAGGAAAACTTGTAAATGAATATTCCTGACAACCTGCTTCATAATAGTCAAAAACTAGGAAGGACCCACATGCCTGCCAACCATGAACGTTGAGAGTCCATACAACAGAACGTCAAGTCGTGCGAGCACTGAGGTACGACATACGGGGTCATACACAGGCTCTGAAAACATTATTCTAAGTGAAAAAAATACAAAAGGCCACATGTGGTATGATTCCACTTACATGAAATTTCCAGAATAAGCAAATCCCCACAAAGTAGGTTAGTGGTTGCAAAGGACTGGAAGATGGAGAGAACAGGGAGCAACTGCTAGTAGGTACAGGGTCTCCTTTGGGGGTGATGGAATGTTCTGGAACTAGGCCGTGGTAATGGCTGTACAGCCCTGTGAACACACTGAGAATCACTCAACTGTGAGCTTTAAAGGTGTGAGATCTCAATAATAAGAAATAGTTTTAAAAATGTTAGTTGTGGGGCCCCTAGGTGGCTCAGTCACTTAAGCGTCGGCCTCCTGATTTCAGCTCAGGTCACAATCTCAGGGTCATGAGATCGAGCCCCACATCAGGGTCTGCACTGGGCACAGGGTCTGCTTGGCCCTCTCCCTCTGCTCCTCCCCGTGCTCACGCCCACACTCTCTCTCACAAATAAAATCTTAAAAAAAAAAAAAAAAAAAGGTTACTTGCTTCTGATGCGGGAGGGTGAGGACGTTCAGCCGGCCTGCCTCCGCTGAACGTGCCGGGCACATGAACAAGGAAGGACTGCCTGCCTTCGAGAAGCTGACAGGGGAAGGCGGCGGGCAGGTAAGTCGAGAGCACGGGGGGCCCCTGAGCCGCTGGCAAGTGACATGCCTTCTCCCAGGCAAGGGAGTCACCGTCGGGTGCGGCCTGGCACAGGCAATGGCCAACAGGACAGCGTCCACCACAGGAACCCATGCACCGCACACGCCGTGGCAGTGGAGACGGGGCTCGCGGCAGCGAGGCAGCAAGGATAGGTGTGGGCAGTGGGCAAGCCAAGACGTACACGTGCCTCTGGATCACGCCGAGGAAGGCCTCAAGGGTGACAGAAACGAGGAGTCACACGGCATCTTCCGAGGAGTAATGCCATCAGGCCCGTGGGGTAGACGGCCCGGCCACGAGGTGCGGGATGGGGGGAGCCTGTCCCAACTGCCCACACAACAAGGGGGGGGGGGTCACACGCTGGTGGCAGCAAGTTGAAGGGGGGGAAGTCGAAGCCAGGACCATGGGAGACCCGCCGCCGAACAGGGAACCCAAGGAAAAGAGGCTCAGATGCAACCGGTTTTGAATTCACTGCACTGACCCATCTGTCGAGCCGACCTCCTGTCGCACGGCCTCGAGCAGAGACGGGGGGATGCAGTGGATCCGGGGCCCACATCCTGGGTGACGGCTCAAGGCACCAAAGATCCAGATGCCACCAAGAGGGACAGCGTAGTTGGAGACCAGAGGGTCCGAAGGGCCTTCCCCGCGCCCAGCATCCCCGGGCCCGGCGGGGAAGGCTGAGCGCCGAGGAAGGTGCAGGAGAGCAGGAGGGGAGGAGGGAGGACCTCCGGCCTGGGCTCCCAGGCAGAGGGGCCAGGGGACCGGACACTTACCCCGGCCCACCCGCCAGGCCTTGGCCTCCCCGGCTCCACCTGTCCGGCGGCCGCAGACTAGTCCCCACTACATCCCCACCACGTGAGGCGCGGCCTGTAGGGACACATCCCTCCGTGCCCATGTCGGCCTCCAGCACCGTGTCGGGCAAATTGGGAAGTGAACCCACAGTCCCAGCAGCATGGCCACAGAGCTTCCAGGCTGTTCTGCCGTGAGAAAGGTTATCCCCAACATTCCTGAAGAGCAAGCACCGCTGATCTTGCACACTATGGAACTATACTGTGTCTTCAGGTAGTTTTTTGGAGAAAATATTAGTTCGATATAAACTAATACGTGAAAAATATTAAGGCATCACCTTCAACTAGGACGACGAGACACATGATTTGTTGTTAAGTCACTATAAAGCTGACATTAAGGGGCAGCCCAGGTGGCTCAAACGTTTAGCACTGCCTTCAGCCCAGGGCGTGATCCTGGAGACCCAGGATCGAGTCCCGCATCAGGCTCCTGGCATGGAGCCTGCTTCTCCCTCTGCCTGTGTCTCTGCCCCTCTCTCTCTCTCTCTCTCTCTCTCTCATGAATAAATAAAATATTAAAAAAAAAAAGCTGACATTAAGGAGCTGAAATGAAAGCTCGGGTAAATAGAATGAAGTTACTATTCATAAACCTAAGTTATTTTTTTTCCCTCAATCTATTTAAACTAAAAAAAAAAAAAAAAAGAAAATTCACCCTTTTCTCCCACTTCTACATCTGAGAACCACCAGCTGTCCTCTTTATCAGGTTGGTTTTAATTTCCCCACATAAGAGATGTTAAGGTGTCTTTCTCCAACATTTCACTTAGCGTGACGCTCTCCAGATCCACCCAAGCCATTACAAATGGCAAGAATTCATTCTTGTTTATGAACAAATATGTGTGTGTGTCACAAATTCCTTATCCATCCACCCATCAATGAAAACTTAGGTTGTTTCCACGCGTTGGCTGCTGTAAGCAATGCTACAGTGAACATGGGATGCATACACCTCTGAGTTAGTGTGCTTTCATTTTCTTCTGATAAATATCCAGAAAAGGAATTAATTTAAATTTTCTGTGGAACTTCCCTTCTGTTTTCTCCAGTGGCTCTATCACTAGTAGGTATTTAAAATTTAAAGTCATGTCTCCCAATAAGACCTTTACCTCAGTTCTTGAACTAGCCCCATATTGCACAGAAGGTCTTTTTCCTTCTTTTATTTTTTAAGATTTTATTTAAATTCAATTTGCCAACAGGTAAGCATAACACTCGGTGCTCATCTCATCATGTGCCCTCCTTAATGCTTGTCACCCAGTTTCCTTCTTTAAGGTGCCATTTTCCATGTACCACGTAAGTGGAGAATATTATTTACATTAATCATGAAACGACCAAGGTTGATTTTTAGTATATACTCATTTTAAGAGTTGAGTCAATGTCCTGGTAAAAACTGAAATAAAAATGTCCTGCTCTTGTTCAAGCTAATCCAGATAATTGGTAACTTTCTAATTACTTTGGCTGTAAGAAATAACCTGGAGACCAAACAAGTAATGTTCATTTTTGGTCAAAATATTTTAGAAGCAATGAAATATGAATCTTAAAAAATAATAAAATAAAATTAAAATTAAAAAAATTTTAAAAATAAAAATAAATTTAAAAAAGCAATGAAATATGAAACTAAACTTTCCACTATGTTAGAAGCATTAATATTTGCATTTTAATCATAAAGCTGTCACTTACTGTGTCAGACATCATTCATAATTTCTGCTCTTGAAAACATCCTACAGGGGAGGTATTATCCTCATTTTATATGTAATAAGCAAAGGGTAAAAGTTAAGTGATTTGTCCAAGGCTCCTGACGGAGGCCCACACACCCCTGTATCTCATAACTGCACTGTTTGCAATGACTGACCAACCAGGGCTCTTGGCGTAGTCCTCAAGGAAAATCCATGCCAGTTTATGAAAATGATGATAGAAGAGGATTCTATCCTGTGATTTACCATAATTAGGGTTGCCCCCCGCCCCCTGCAATAAGAAATTTATAGATGAGTAACCATCACAAAGGAAATCATATTTGAATGTTATTATTGGCTCCATAATCACAGCTGAGCTGGTGGACAGAAAGTAGAGACCAGGTGCTGACAGAAAGAGCACAGATGACCACACCATTAACAAGCCTCCACAAGGGGCGCCCGGGGGGCTCAGTGGTTGAGCCTAGGCCTTCAGCCCAGGCCGTGATCCGTGATCTGGGCGGGGGTCCCGGGATCAAGTCCCGCGTCGGGCTCCCTACGTGGAGCCTGCTTCTCCCTCTGCCTGTGTCTCTGCCTCTCTCTCTCTCTCTCTGTCTCTCATAAATACATAAAATCTTTAAAAAAAAAAAAAAAAAAGAGAAGCCTCATAAAGTAGTCTTCCTCAATCACTACTGTATTCACACTTTTAAGTTGAAGAACCTCAGAGCCGATCAGGATCATCCATCCAAACACACGTTACATGATAAAAAAGCAGGAGGGAGGTGGGTGGGGAATGGGCTACCGGGGTGAAGGGTATCAAGGACAGCACTTGCTGTGATGAGCGCTGGGTGTTGTACGCTGCTGCTGAATCACTCAATTCTACTCCCGAAACCAATACTGCACTGTATGTGAACTAACTAAACTTTAAATAAAAATTAAAAGAAAAAAAAAAACAAGATAAACAGTAGAACTGGGGAATTGTATAAAAAAATGTATTTTGTAATTACTCAAAAATAAGGGTGGGTATAATTCTACGTAAATAAGTACACTCTTAAAATAGTTTCAAGAGATCAACAAAAGCTCAAACCTAAACACTACGTTCTTTGTTGACATAATGGTTTCTTGAACAAATTACCACCATCAAGAAAACATGATTATAGCACATCCATTCACCATAATTATCATGCCTGTGACTCTCAAGAGTTTCAAATGTGGATAAGCCTTTAAAGTCCATCACCCACTAAAATGGCAACTCCTGCAGTGGAATGCAAGCCCCCCTCCCACCCCCATGAAAGCCCCGTCAGGGCTGGGATCTTTCTTCTCTTCACTGCTCTGTTCCCAGCACCTAGACTGGCGGGTAGGGGTACCACGCAGAGTGCTGTGAAACTGCCTAGTCTGATACACTCAATTTTATCTTATCAACAAGGAAACGGAGGCTCAGAAACACAGGAGGTTTGCCCAAGATCACAAAGCTGGACTAGGGAAGCCAAACGCAGAACTGTGATTTCCCAAATGCTCATTCCACTAATTACATATTATAAATACAATTACAAACACCTAAAATCCATCACTAGTATGGTTATGTGACATATAACATACTAAGACCCTTCTGCTTATCAGCAACCAGAAAGTATACTGCTGTGCACAGCCAGCCCATTACACAAGCGTGTGGCTCTGACACAATTATCACGTTGGCATTCTCCATCTGGGTCGGCAGCGCCGGTTCATTACTGTAATGGCTCCATGAGAAAAAGCACGCATCACTTACCACGCGACCGAGCGGAAAACCATCAACAGAGGGTCAGCCCTGGTTAGGTAAGGAGTATGTTACACAAAACCATTCTTTTTGTCTTACCTTTATTTTTATTTTTTTAACGATTTCATTTATCCACTCATGAGAGACACAGAGAGAGGGGCAGAGACCCAGGCAGAGGGAGAAGCAGGCTCCATGCAGGGAGCCTGATGTGGGACTCAATCCCGGGACTCTGGGATAAGGCCCTGGGCTGAGCCACCGGGGTCGCCCTTTGTCTTACCTTTAAAATGCGAGGTCGGTTCCCAGGCACTATCTCTAGCGCTATCCCAATACCTGCCACCCAACGGGTGCCCTCATCAGAGCCACAACAAGCGAGGCCAAGCAGATACACTACTCTAGACACTCCTGCAGAGAGCTTCAAGCAAGGGGTTCCTGCTAATTATTGGGTCCAGACGTTTCCTTAAAACCTTGAGAGACCAGAGCCACTCTGCGAGCCCTCGATGCTAATAAGATGCCCGTACAGGGACAAGGCAGGTGCTGTGGCCAGCGGATGGCTCTCACCCTTGGCTGAGATCAGACCTCCAACAGGAGGCCTTGGATTTCTATCAACAAAGCTCGGTCCATCAGACAGCGGAGCACAGATTTGCAAATGGAAAAGTAGGATTTCTAACCTCCCAAGTGATGGTAAGGGAACCAAGAGGCTTTCCTGTGAACTTAGAGGAAGACATTTAGTTGTGCAACAAACAGACCTCTGTGACATGGGCAATGTGGGGACAGCTTCAATTCTGCCACTTTCTGGGTCTGACAAAACTGGTTTTCATCTACTGTGACTCAGCCACGGGGCATACAGGGCAACTTTCTAATACCCACAATCACTTGCTTATGTCCAGCTCCTCCAACAGCTACGGCCCAAGACAAGGTACTTAAATACCCAACCATGTTCCCTGGAAGCATCGAATGTGAGAGAAAAACAAAAACAGTAACCCCAATGTAAGAATGATTCAGCAGCCACCTAACTACTCAGGAAAGAGTAAGAGCTGTGCTTCTCAAATACATATGGCAAGAAAAAGGAGAGGATGGGGAAAGGAGGACGACGAAAGGGAAGAAAAAGGGAAGAAGAATGTCTGGAGAGGAAGGAGCAACAAAGCAGGCCGAGCGCATGTGATTCCTCTGTCCCTTGTAGGTTTATTTTTCTCAAGCGTTAAAAGGTCCCATATCCCATATTCAAATACGTGCAGCTACATCCCACAGAGACAATCTGTTAGTCTGAGTTCTCTATATGCTGAGGATGAACAAGGGATGTTTTTAAACGACCCAATGCTGCCCACCCCAGTTACCTTAATAACACACCCTATGACTTGTGTTTTTAAGGGATAAAGAATCTATGAGAGAGTCAGAACTCTTTCTGTAAAGATACAAGCTAGCATCTGGCTTAAATTAAACCCACATACACAAAAGATAGAACCGTTGCCCTGGGCTAGCGCAAGCCTGGACAGGGTCAGGTTACACTCAGAGCACCATTTCCTCCACCTCTCTCTCTTCACAGAACTCCAGTTTTGCTGGGCTTTTCTCTCCTCCACACACAGGCCAGGGAGGTGGGCTCCAGGCTGGCCCACAAGGCAGCGATCTACTCATGGAAGGCCACGCTGGTTCCCCTTCCCCTGCCAAGATGACACGCACAACACGCCTCCTGGGAGGCTTCCAGAAAGATCCCTCCCCGTGGAGAGTGCCCCACGCTAAAGGCCCCTGCTCTGCCTCCGAGCACCGTGCCCCTGACCCCCGGAAATGCCGTGCCCACCGTCGTATCCGGGAAGGGAGACCGGCCAAGGACCGGGGGACACAGCGGAGCCGGCACGCCGCACAAGGCCAGGCTCTACACTTGAGCTTCGCATTATGTGAAACAACACAGTTCCCACCAGGAACAAGGGACACGGTGGCGCCAGGGGTTTCAGTCCTGCAGCCACTCTCAGACTCCCCATATTCCGAGGCAAGCACCGAAAACGGAGCTCTGGGCCGCCTGGGTGGCTCAGTGGGTTAAGTACCTGACTCGATTTCAGCTCAGGTCTTGATCTCCGGGTCATGAGTTCGAGCCCTGTGTTGGGCTCCATGCTGGGTGTGGAGCTTACTTTAAAACAAAAACAAAGGGATCCCTGGGTGGCGTAGCAGTTTGGCGCCTGCCTTTGGCCCAGGGCGCGATCCTGGAGACCCGGGATCGAATCCCACGTCGGGCTCCCAGTGCATGGAGCCTGCTTCTCCCTCTGCCTGTGTCTCTGGCCCTCTCTCTCTCTCTCTCTCTCTCTCTCTCTCTCTGTGTGACTATCATAAATAAATAAAAATTTTAAAAAAATATAGACACATTAAAAATAAATACTAAAACAAAAACAAAGTGGTTAAAAATAAATAGATGAGCCTTAAGAAACTGGAAACACACAGGAACTACCTCAGGTGGGTCATGGCCCTCATACCTAAGAGCCGTGCTTGTCAAATCGTCCCATTTTTCCCTGATGCACAAATTCTTAGAGCCTACTATCAAAGTTAATATCTAAGGTAGGATAAATGACAAATTCTTCATCCTAACAACTGTAAATAAGAATGAGATCTTAGAGTTCCTCAAAGTGTAAGACTCTGTTTCTTCATACACTGGGAGGGCCCCCCAATCCAATGAAAATCAGGACATAATTTTCAATACTGTTCAATTCCAGTAACACCTAAGACAAGTGCTAAGAATCTTATTTGTTAAAAGCCAAGTTCTTGCTGCTTTCATTAAGATGACGAGCATGGGATGATGTACGGAATTGCTGAATCACTATACAGCACACCTGAAACTAATACAGCACTGTACAGTAACTACACTGGAATTAAATAAAAAAAAAAAAAAAAGACATCAAGAAAGGTCTGGGCAATGTGAAGTCTTCTCTAAAGCAACTAGGGTCATCCCCAAAACAGACACCTTTTCCTAGAATGTGCAGAAGTCATTAAGGATCCCAGTACTTACTGGATTCCAGTACTTACTGGATTATCGTTCTCATCTCCAACATGCACACAAACCTTGTCCTACCGGACCCTCCAACAGCACACACTAATCGAAGTGACAGAGACATCCCGACCCCTGCTGGCTCCTCATTAAGCAATTATGCATGGTGTGCTCAGAAATATTGACGAACTGCATTGAATTCCTTCTCTCAGACGGGGCCCCAATTTTTTTTTTTTTCTTTTAAACAGCCAGAGCTAGATCTCCATTCTTTCTGTGCGAAGCTATCTAATCTTTGGATAAAATAACACAGTGGTTTGGACATCAAGTCTGGGAACTTAAAAAGACCAGGATTAGAATTCCAGCTGTGTCTCCTACTAGCCATGTAATAACCATGGAGGCTATCCAGCCTTGCTGAAGTTCATTTTCCTCATAAGCAAAACAGGTATAGAATACACACTCACTGGGGTGCTTGAAGGATTAAATTAGATGCTATACATAATGTGCCTAGCACACAGTAAACTCCTAATAAATGGTGGGCCGCTGTCATCAAATAGAGGTTCCGGGGAAAAAAGGGACTCTGCTCCTTTGTTCACTAAAAATAAAATAGTAACAGAACAGAAATGATAGTGATGATATCACCTATTTGCTGAGCATTGTTCTAGAGACTCTGCATGTGGCGACTGCTTTAATCTTCACGACTCTTTGAAGTAGGAACTAAGAATATTCCTGTGTGATAGATGAAGGAGGAAAGACAAGATAAAGGATTTACACAAAGCTACATAAACACATGGAAGAGCTGGGATTCAGCCCAAAGGTCCGGCTCCAGGTCTTCCGCAACACTGCCCTCAGTCCCAAACAACGTCGCTATCACGTGACTGACGCCTAGCACGGTGCCTGACGCTTCGTGATCTGTAGAAAAAAGCAAAACTCAGACTCTCACTACCCACTTGCTGATCTGCCGTCCTAAGCAATATGTTCTAACCGGTCCCTGATAAATCTCACCTATTTTCGGGATGTCGATCGTATAATTTAGGCCCTTCTCTCGGAAGGAAGGTTTCTCGAGGCCTTTCACACATAGGTAGCAGACACAGCAATGGAAATGAAAAGAACCCCGCTCTCAGCCCAGTGAGGGGCAGAGGTAGCAAGACCAGCTTTAATATAGATTCCAAACACTCATCACTAATTCAGAAATGTGGGTCATTTAGACTCAGAAACTACTACTCATTTGAAAAGCTAACGGTTTTCTTCGAAGCCATCAGCGTCCTATCTTCAGGAAGCCACACAATGGGCCTCACGGGAACTCTTGGTGAAACACTCCAAAAAGGCATCATGCTTTTTAAAGAGCACTTAATTTTCATTCTCAATTGTGTTTGCTAGGTATGTATTTGCTCTCTAGCAAAATTTAAGTGACTCGAATAAAAAAGCCAAATAAAACAGTCCTGGTTATAAATTCCTTCAACGACAACAACAACAACAACAACAAAAAAAAACTTTCAATTTTTGAAATGGCTAAGGCTGACTAGCCCCCAACGAGGGGCAGAAAGTGAAATACAGAGTTAAGAGGAATACAAAGGACGCAAACGTATGAAAACGTCTCCATCACGCGCCTAGTACAAGAAACGAAAATTAAAGATTCAGAATGGAAAAATCCAAAAGCTTTATCATGTAATCACTGAACAAGACGACGGGGACAGAGGGGCATTCTTAAATTACTGCCAGAAGAGAAAACGGCATGAAATTCAACTTGTCAGCGGCTGTCAGAATTCCAAACGTGCAACTCTCACCAATTATCCTGCTTGCAGGAACAAATTCCACACATACACCTGCACACGTGTAACGTAAAATAATTCTGTACGGGTGACTCGCCGTGACATCGTAATAGCAAACGATCAATGCCCATCGATAGGTGACATTATACAGCTGAATCCCACGTAACTGTAAAGAAATAAAAAGAAGGTATCCATCCCAGTTACAGAAATATCTCCCAGTTACACTGTTAAGTATAAAAAGCAAGATTCAGATAGCACACCTGATGTACGACACCTTACAGGCTGAAAGCCAGGTATGCGCCAGTTATAAATACGTGAATACACATACACATATTTGCATCCATAGGCACAAAAAATAGGGAAGGACACAGAAGAGAAAGGGCAACGATTACAGGGAATGCTGAGAGGACACTAGGTAGATGAGGTACAGACCTACAAATATGGGAGCCAAATTTTTCAGGGAGAAGTTTGCACAAACTGAAGAACGTAAAAGTTTTCTTAAGAGGACAGTATTTTGCATGAACATATCCCACGCATGAGTCTGCTTCCGTGGAGATGATCCAAATGCCACAACTGCCATAAGCGACAGCGCCTTTTCACCTTGCTCTGTCCTCA
Organism: Canis lupus dingo; assembly: GCF_003254725.2. Taxonomy (NCBI): domain Eukaryota; kingdom Metazoa; phylum Chordata; class Mammalia; order Carnivora; family Canidae; genus Canis; species Canis lupus. Next base: position 69,286,730 of record NC_064243.1, read on the forward strand.
TAAATGAGCCGTATGAGTACAAAAGCCTTCCAATCTATTGCAGCTCAAAAGTAGCATTAAGAGAGCTTGAAATAAAATTGATTTTCTGGCATATGAAGTTTAAGCTCGCTTCTATCTCAAAGAGGTGGACACTTCGAGTGGCCTCCAAGTCAGCCTACATGACGAATCCACCCCTTACCCTACACAGGCTGCTCTCCTCAGCAGGGAAAGCTCAAAACCTAAGCTTTTAGAGCAACTGGACATCTTTTAAGTAAATCAATTCTTCTTTGGAAGATCCTGTGAGCATGATTCTTTCCACCTACGTGGCTGCTGTCTGGTACCTACATGTGAAAGGACTCAAGAAACAGTCTTTTCCAGAGAAGGCTTCTATGGCTCCGGAGAATGAGCCTTGCTCATCTTTAGCTTTTTCCCCTATGGTGTAGGGTGAAGACAAGAAGGCATCTTGGCTAACAGGAACACTGGTTTAAAAAAAAAAAAAAAAAGGAACACTGGTTTACGTGCAGGTAGGCCAAAAAAATTATTCCTATTCTCTCCTGGAGGAGTAAAAACAGGGAACTTGGAAACGGATTTCTTTAAGTGTCAAAAAAAATTGTTTAAAGGGAAATAAAACAGATTGGGAAGATTCTTATTAAACTTCTAAGCCGATCACACATAAACATCCCCGACCTGTCAGCGGCATCCTCCACATTTACAGGGAAAAGCACGAACAAAACTGGCCTGACAAGCACAAGGTCATGTCTCCTGTCTACACCTCTTCCCTGCCCACTTCTGCTCCTAAACTCACATTAAGAGGGTAACTCTTTTCTGCAGATGAGTAACTACATGTTTCTGGTGCAGCGTTATGCATCTGGCGGCTTCTCGATAAAACGTCTTTTGTGATGTTCCTTGTACTTGGGAAACATCTGTGCCCGCACCATACAACATTCCACAGAAGAGAAAAATACCCTAATGTGCAGTTTCTTCCAATGACATCCACAGCCAGGCTCAGAGCAGAGCCAACACCAGCACTCTCTCCTCCTCCTAATAGGCACCCGGGAGCGGGCTTTTTCTGAGGCTCATCCCACAACTAACTTCCAATAGGATCCTTCCCCAGCCCCATCAGGAAACTCACTTGGTACCAACTGGTAACCTACCACCAGTCTAATATTATTTCTGCATGAATAAAACTCTAAATTCTTTAGCTAAAATTCTTTAGTTCAGTAGGCTTTTCCCAAATAAGCTAACGACAAATCCACCAAGGTTAACTGCACAGGATAAACGCACAGGCTGCAGACGCTGCATTTTAGTAGGTCATAAGACAAAGTCTTGTCAAAATCAATCAACTCACCACACTATGACAAGGCCACCAAGCTGCAGCCTACACTGATCTCCCACTTCCAAATCCTCTTCTCCGTAAGCTTTGGAACACTGCAGTCAACAGGCATAAATATCTGAACCTCGTCGAAAACTATAATTCAAAAAAAAAAACAAAAAAAAAAAAAATAAATAAAAAAAAAAAAAAGAAAACTATAATTCACTTTTAAAATGTTGATCGTTAGCTCTTCTTCCATTTTAAATATTTACAGCCCTACCAAAGAGCCATGCCCGTGCACAGCACATGTTCTTAAAATAGGAGACACTAAACTGAGGACTTTTCTAGCTGAGGTAAGCAGATCCAAATGTTGACACTAGTCTGGCTGGTCGGCAGAAGGTGCTGCAGACTGTTAGCATATGGACCATCCGAGGCTGCCGTGAGAAAAGCAACTGTCCCCAGGCGGGAAAAGCTGTGACTACAATGGAATTAGAGACATGCCATTTGGAACGCCTCAAGCCTTTCTCCCCAGCCACCCCCCCCCCCCCAAGTATTTCTACTCTGAGCTTTAGTTTAGTTCAAAAACTATTTTATTTAGTAAAAGCTTCAAACACGGACTTCTTGGGTGGGGCTGGCTAGGACATATTTTTGCTTTAGCTAAATACATTTCTTTCTTTGGAGGGAAGAGTCTCAAAATTCAACATTTGTAAACCTGATTCGGTACAGAATCCTGCTGGAGAACATGCCAGGATGTGCATCCAACCTTCGAGATCCAACAAAAATTCAAGAACCCCAGATGTCAAGGCTTAATATTTCCCTTTCCAACTTTGTGATCCAGTAGGATGTTACCCTAGAGGTCACCAGCGCATCACAGGGTACGCACGGGCACACACGTGGAGGTGGGGCGGGGCGCCTGCGGCTGGCTGTCCACAGCACCAGGGTCACCTGCACAGGTATTTATTTATTCCCACACCCAGTGGCCCATCACTTTAAGAGATGGTTCTTTGCTGGGCCTCCAAAAGGAAAACCTCTCCTTCACAGGTACATACATGCCTCCCTGCCCCCAAATATGCCAGCTGGTAACTGCTTCGGCGGTCTAAGAGCAGCATTCCCTCAGGGTGGACAATCACAGACCCTGCAGAGATCATCTGGCAGTCACAGTGGTACTGCTTGTTTCATTAGAAAGGAACACTAAAGCAAGGTCCTTTTTTTTTTTTTTTAAAGGAAGTTGTCAGGTTAATAAATTATATCAAGAAAAAGCAGGAAGATAATTTTTTCTAAGCCTGGATGTCAGAAGCTGGGCAATAATGGGGAGTTGTCCCATTTCTTCAAAGTGACAACAGATGACCTATTCAGTAAAAAAAGAGGTTAATACTTATCCCTATTCAAACAGTATTTACTTAGGGTGTGACAACTGCAAAACAACATACAATTCTCGATCGCTGCTCGTGGCCACTAAGTCTGCAGATGCTAAAAAATGTGACTTCAACTCTGTGCTAACCACAGTACAAGTGCCTTTAAGCAAATGAGTTAGGCTGAAAATGAAGCAGTTTCTAAATTAAAATATGTCACCCTTTAACATGTTTAAAGAGTAACTGTAAACTATTAACCTTACACAGTGCTCATTGTGCTTTAGGAACAATTCACTTTCACACAGTATATCGTACGCCTGAATAAATCGACTGTGAACAACAGGACAAGTATGTCACATAAACCAACTAGCTCCATTATTCTCATAGGTCAAGCCTGAAAAAGCAATTATGTTAAAGATAACTGGACAAAATTCAACATCTGCCTAGAAAAATGCACACAAGGAGGCCAAAGCTAAACTCTGGCCACACGCACGCACACAAAGGTACTTTACATAGGACTTGGATCAAATATAGCTGAACGCACCCCCTGCCAAGCAGCATACTTACCTAGGCTCCATGGACTCTGTACATTAGTATTTTCCAAATGTTCAGGCCCCTGGATATTGACACTCGCAAAAGCAAACTTTCTTCAAAAGCCAAAACAAACAAGCACATCCCACAAAACCCACTGCTACAACAGAAATGTCCTCAAATCTCCCCCCTTAAAATACATACGCAGCTTTTTTAAAGTACATGGAGCCCGCTGTCTGCTGTTCCCTCATTAGAAGCCTGGGAAGCTGATGGGAACCCAGCTCCCAAAAGCCTACAGAGCAGGACCGGCCCCACCCAGGTGGGACGGGGCTGGAGAAGGGCATGCCCAGCTGGGTGCCAAGCCACTTCATTCCCCAGCCAGAAAATCCACACGGGTCACAGGAAAAGTCATCTTCCCGCTGCTCGCTCTGCCCACTAAGTGAACACTTCACAGAAAGAATGGTTTTAACAACGACTGTAATTTTATGAGTCTAGTTTTTATAATCCTACTATTGCTGAAAAATTTCTCCTCAGTGTTGGTATCATTTTGGCTGTGGGTTTGCGCCTCTTAACCCTTTTTTTTCTCCCCCCCAACTTTGTTTTTTATTTCTGTCATTTGAATCCCCCTACAGAGAGACACCAAAAGCATATGTATAGAACACAGAATCGAATCTTTCTCTATAAATTATCATTTATAGATACCAAAAAAAAAAAAACCTATAAACACATAGGTGTTTCACTTTTATGTATTGAAAACTGGACTATTTTGATTCATTTATAAAATAATTTGCTTATTCATTCAGACTGTATTTAAAAATAGAGGCTCCTTTAGATTTAAATTTATAGGTACCATCGTATGGTCACAAAGCTGCTAAGTCCCTGCTTTGTCCTTGTCAATCCTACACGAGACATGATGGATACAAAAGGTAATCCTATATCCACAGGTCATATGAATACAAATACCTAATGGAAAGCAAAACACACTCCAAGTCATTAAAGAAAAATGCATTAACTTTAAGATTCCGCTAAGAGATCTGAGAAATGACTAACCTTCCTTAATCCTACAACACCAACCCTCTGCCCTTTACATTTCCACGGTTTAAATTCAGGTGTGCGTGTATGTTCCAGTACAAATCCTCACATTAGTAAGTCAGGACCAAGAGACTGCATCTAAGGATGTACTTTCACACCCTCACTGTGCTACCGTGTTCTTAGGTCAATGAGTATTATGTGCTCACTCCACCTACAGAATCTTGAGAAAAAGTCTCTTCAAATTACTTGAGATATTTAAAACAAATGTAACATCAACATAAAAAAATATGTTATGAAACATGTTAGTGAAAATATGTCCCAGTAGCAGCTCTGAAGAGACTGATCCATCAAAATAAACAAATACAAAACACCTTTTCCTGAAATAGGTTACTCTGTGGAATCCCTAAGGCTCAGAACTCCCGCCATGCCAGGCAGCACTGCATCCAGTGAAGGTAACAATGGTAGATGTCTACAACCCATCCCAGCCATCTCTCATCACCCCTGTGCCCCCTATGCTCATAGCTCTCCTATTGCTATTGACTGAATTGTGTCCGCCCCAAAATTCACATGCTGAACTCCCACTGTGCTGATATTTGGAGCTGAGAGCTTTGGGGGAGAAGTCAATTTGGAGGAGGTCACAAGGGTGGGGCCACCATGATGAATCAGTGCCCTCATAAGAAGAGACACACCAGTCTGCTCACTCTCTCATTCTCCCCTGCTCTCTCTCACTTCACTACGTGGCAGCCAGTGACAAGCTAAGTAAGAAGGGAGCCCTCACCAGAAAGAGACCATGCTGGCACCTTGATCTTGGACGTCCAGCCTCCAGAAATGTGAGAAAATGTGCGTAAGCCACTCAGCGGTGCTGTCCTAGGGCAGCCCACGTGGATCACAGCACCTACTTTCTCAATAATACAGCCCCATGCTACTGCTCAAGCTCCTCTGCTGTCTTCAATATAAAAGATCCTGCTCCTAAGACATCTGAATTTCATTGTTTAAACAAAAGATTAAGAGAAGACAGGAAAATCAGTTTTATGGCACTATAATCTGGAAATAGAACAAACCATTCATACGGAAGATAAAAAGAGAACCCAGAAAATATAAATGAGTTTCCAAATTCATACACCCAATAAGTGGTAGAGTCAGAATTCACACCAATCAATTCCATCTGTCTCGAAAGCCAACGCGAGTGGTGGTGTATTCATACCACCATAGTGGTAATAAGCAAGCTGCTCCCCAAAGCCAACGTACCTTTCCACCAAGGTCGCATCACTGCTATTTTAACACCTTTGTTTTCCAGATGAGTAAACTGAGCCCCAAGGAGTGAAATAACTTCTCCAAGGTTACTCAGTGGGTTGCTGGCAGAGAGGTACACAAACCAAGTCCAGGGTCATTTAATCCATTCATTCCCATAAAATTTTGAACACATTAAAGTGCACAAAATGCATAAGCTGAACATCCACAAATATCTTTCCATAAAACTGTAAAATACAAGTTTATATTTATTAAATTTGTCTTGTGAAGATCCTAAGTAGTCACGTTCTGATACATGTAAAGGGGAAGTTAGGGGCACCTGGCTGGCTTGGTCAGGGGAACACATAACTCTTGGGAGTAGAGATCAATTAAGTAAAACTGCAAAAAGGTGCAGGGAGTGGAGAGATTAAAAGTTTATCCTAATTTTTTTTTAAGAATACTATTTTTTTTAAGTGCTCCAGCTTGTTGGTTGGGGTTAGAGTGTGGGACATTTTTCCTGTTACATGGGTTTGTATATAAATAGAACTTAATGTTAAATCCAGTATCATAATTTGACTTTTAAAACTGTCCTACCTTCTGCTTTATGAAAACAAAAAAATATATAATTGACCAAGATGTAGAGGACCCAATAATCTAATAGGTCACCCATAGCTCCAAAACCGTAAGAAACACAAACTCAGTACAGAAAGTAAAGTTACCAGTATTGCAGAAAGACAATGAGGAAGACCATTCCTTTTAATCCTCCCATCTTTATTCATCTAGCTTCTGTCTGAAAAGCAATTATTTGTCACAAAAGGGGAAAAAAAGCATGTATTTTTCTGGCATAACTCTATAATAACCTAAAAAGTACTCCCCAAAACTCACTATTTTTGATTCTACTATTTTACAGAGATTCCTGATAGGAATCTAGGTACTGATTCCTACCTACCAATTGGCATACAAGACCATACTTCCAGAACAAACATGTAGAAGTTTTATCATTCTTTCAATCTGGTTGAGCTTCCACTGGTCTATAAAATGTTCTAACAGCCCACATTTCATCACTGTTATCTGATATCTGATGTCAGCAAAAAGAAAAAAAAAAACCCCACTGAACTAGTTCCATGGTTTCCTATGCGTAAGTTCTCCTTTGACAACATACCACCACAGTTTAGCTTCTCTCAAGCTCTAAATCCAGAATAATTTCCACAACTGCAGGAGTCATTTGCAAAGTTTCATCCCTGCCACATTTTTTTAAATGTAATATTAGAAAGTGCTATAGATTCACAAGACTTGAAGGGAAAAAAACATCTTATAGTCCCAGATGTTTTTTTTAATGGGTTTTTAGATAAGAGAGTAGGTACAGGGGAAGACATAACAAAGAGGTGGTGGTTGGGAATCCATAATCAGAGAGTTAATGTCTTGAAAGCATCTAAAAAAGCGTCAAGGTGGAAGGATTTTTTTTTATATAATAAATTTATTTTTTATTGGTGTTCAATTTACCAACATACAGAATAACACCCAGTGCTCATCCCGTCAAGTGCCCCGCTCAGTGCCCGCCACCCATTCACCCCCACCCCCCGCCCTCCTCCCCCTTCCACCACCCCCTAGTTACCCAGAGTTAGGATTTAAGAGCTCTAACTCAGATGTCAAAAGTAGCACTGAGACTTACACACTCAGGCGAGTACGCCAAGCCAGCATTTACTCTTCAATGTATTATTTTCATTCAGTCATGTCTAGGAAACGTTTGCTAAGTTCCTCCTTTGCACCAGACACTAAGGCCTTCTTCCCCATTCCAGCCCTCAGGGAACTCACCAGTTTGGCAGGGAAGGCAGACGCATAACTAATCCTACCATGGGTAACAAGGGCTATGGCAGAGGGACAGGAAGGCCACAGCAAAGAGGACTCCTTGAGGAGGCCAAGGAAGGAATCACAGACTTACAATGTCTAGGCTCATCGGTACCATTTTAAAGGAACAAATGCTACTGCGAATAACATGGCAACTACACCCCCTTTGCCATAGGTGTTCAAATAAAAGCACCCATCAAAAAGCCTGTTGCATAAAAAGCAGAAACAAAGACCTTGCTAGCACCTGGGAAACACCCTACATCTGGCCGAGCATAGTGGAGTGCTTACAGAATTAAGAATTCAGAGCCAGAAGAGACCTCAGTGTCTGTGTACCTATAGCCCTTGCCTTTCACAGACGCGGAAGCTGAAGCCCGCAAGTCGAGGACTTGTCCAGGCTACGCAGTTAGTCTGCAGCAGAGCCCAGGCTGCAGGTCACCAGCAAATAATACCAGGCCTTTCCCCACATGGGTTACCCGGCTGCATGAGGAGGAAAGAGCAGAGCCCTAGGATGGAGAAAGCAGGCCCCAGAGGCCCCGGTTGGGCTCCCCAGTGGCAGAAGAAACCAGGAGCCTGGAGAGCAGGCACCTGGTAGGCCTCAATGTTCCCCAGCTCTGCCCCCACACTTTGGGCCCAAGAAAAGCCCTAAACCTTCCATTCCCCAAAAAAGGAGGTTTCAAAAAATAAAAAGGCCATTGCCAAGAAATCACGTACTCTTCGCCATCTGAAAGAACATTAAATTCATAATCAAAGAGTCTGATATACGTCACCACGGCACACTACCACCTCGCTGGTGCCAACCAGGTAAGAGGAAGGTCCCAGCAGACCACTTGCCTACATCCCGGGGTTGTTGCGAGGATCACGGGAGAATCACCACAGGAGCCACTGCTGAAGTGCAAAATGCTGAACCAATGCAAGTGACTAACAGATCTAGAATTCCAGTGGTCCAAAAATTCATCTAGGCTTTCTCCTAAAAATGGCTAAACATGCCGGTACATTTATTTAAAAAAAAAAAAAATTAAACATGAACATGTAGTCATCTCTTACCAATTCTATCATATCTATTTTTTCCCCTCAACTTGTGGAAGGAAAACTGTTTCTCCACCTTAATTCACTTTCTGTAACTTCTCTTCTTTCCCTTCCTTTCCAGCGGCACCACTGTTTCCAAGAGACCCCGCTAGAACTTAAGTGGCAGGGACGCCCGGGGGGGGCTCAGCGGTGGAGCATCTGCCTTCGGCTCATGACCCTGGAGTCCTGGGATCGAGTCCTACACTGGGCTCCCTGCATGGAGCCTGCTTCTCCCTCGGCCTGTGTCTCTGCCTCTGTGTCTCAAATAAATAAATAATCTTTTAAAAACTAATATACATAGCAAAGAGGTCATACAAGCCTCTTACCAACAGTCCTGTTGTGCCCGGTCGGACACCACTTGTACCAGGACGAGCCAGGCAAACAAGCAGCGTACAGCTGTGGGTCATGCCCTGGGAGGGATGATGCCCGAGCGGGTCTCCCTCCTGCCCCGTCCCCTTCTGTGTGACACAGGCCTCATGCATGGCTTGGGCACTCGTCTGGGCACCAGGTTACTTCCAGAACCTTACAGCTTTGGGAGCTCTGTCATTTGAAACTGGGGCTCCACTCTGCAGCTTTGCCTGTGCAGCCTCGCTCCCCCCGAGGTGAATCACGGAAGAAAACCCCACGGCAGGTGCTCGGGAGCCCTCGGCCACAGCCCGTGCCCACCCCAAGCAGGAGGAGGCCCAGCGGCCACCGGAGTCCTCACCAGTAGTTAGCCTCACCTAGGACGTGCTGACTTCGGCTCTGTACATTGGGGGAAGGAGGGGGTTCTGCTAAAGTCCATTCATTTGGTGAGGAGTTGCTGCCTCCGGAGAGCGGCTGGGGTCACACACCCGGCTGAGCCTCCACGCCAGCAGTGCAGGGGAGGGCATTTCCCTCAGGGCTACGGAGCAAGAGGAGCTCAGCTGGGCACGATGTGCTCGACGGCGACAGGCGGCAAGGACGCTTCCCACAGCGACGCTGCGCTGACCTTCAAGGCCGAGGGGGGCTTCCTGGCCCTGCCCGTGGAACGGAGTGAAGGGCCAGCCCCGAGATAAGGGCCCCGGACACGGGGGGGCACACAGGGGGCCGCCAGCGAGCAGTGGCCCTCAGTGTGGACGCCTCCGCCGCCCCGCCGGGCGGACACTCGCCGCGCCCCGGGAGGACCTCGGCACCCCGGAGAACATGCGCCGCAACCAGAAGCGGGACGGGGCGGCGGCGTCCACACCGACGGCCGCGGAGACGCCGAAGGGGCGGGTCAGTGTTTCGCGGTTAAAAGGCCAGGATTTGGTGACCAGGTGCGTCGTGGGGCGCGCAGAAGCCATGTCCCGGGCTTCCGGAGGCTCGAGCTCGGTCAGCACGGCCGGGGCACAGGAGGCGGAGGTGGGGGGAGGGCGCGCTGCCAGGCCCAGGGCGCTGCCGGGTCAGGGGGCACGTGGAGCCCCGAGCGACGCCGAGCGAGGAAACCCTGAGCAAGCCCCGGGGGAGCCGCGGGGGGGGGGGGGGGGGGGGGGAGGGGCGCGGGCGCCGCCCAGGGGCCCTGGGGCCCGGCGGAGGGCGGGGCGGGGTAGGGTGGGGCGGGGCAGGTGACCCGCAGGGCAGGGCAGGTGACCCACGGGGCGGGGTGGGTGACCCACAGGGCAGGTGACCCGCGGGGCAGGGCAGGACAGCTTAAGGCAGCCCCGCCGAGCAGTGAGCGCCCAGGACCCCAGGGCGGGTGCGAGGTGCAGCGGAGGCCTGGGCCGGGAGGTGTGGGCCAAGCTTCCCGGGGCCTCTCCACGGGGCACAGGCGGGCAGAGGCCCAGGCTGGGGGTCACGTGCCTCACTGCGATCCAGGGCCCGTGGGGCTAGGATACGCGCGCCTGGGGCGGAGGGCCCCGGCCACTGAAGCGGGTTCCGCCTCCACGCCGCTCCCATCCCGCTGGGGCCTCGCAGGCCGGCTCCCCACCCACGGTGGGGCTTGAACCTACAACCTGAGCCAAGACCTGGGCCAAGACCAGAGCCAGATACTTAAGTGCTGAGCCATCCAGGCGCCCGGAAACCTCTGAGGAGCTTAAGGAAGAAAAGAAAAACTGAGGAGAAAGGGAAAATTTTGGAGAAAATATGGCCAATCCCCTAGAATATAGCCAACGAGAATTCTCTTAGCATTCACGTCAACACAGAATTCAAAACAGGTTAAACTGAACTATTTCCAACATTAAGTTACGGGCATTTTAAAAGCTTTGTTTGAGATTCCTCAGAGAACCTTCTAATATATTAACTTTGTACGTCGAAGGCAGTAAACTGCCCAGAAGGACCATATCCAGTAAGTGCCACCTTCGCCCCGGTTTAGCAGCCGCAGAGAAGCTGAACAACTCACTGAAGTCACAAGGTCTGGAGAGCGCTGCTGTCATTGCAGCGTGTGCCAAGGATCTGGCTAAATGGATTTTACAAGATACAATAACTATAACTGTAATTCCTATTCTCAGACTGTGAAGCCTGTGTCTCAATAAAATGCCGATTTAAAAGACAAGACAATAAAGACCACCGTCACTACCAGAACCCTGTAAGAGTATGTGAAAGGTTATAAAACAAAACTCCTTTTATAGAGTTGAATCCTTTCCAGGGTGGGCCTTTAAGACATTCTGACAGTGCACACAAATACTATCTCTGGAACGGAACCAGAAAGGCACAGCTGCAACACATCTTCCACTGAAGTTGTAACGGACTCAATAGCAGTCCTTCCCTTGAGCAAGGGAGTCCATAAAAGCCCGAAGCAGAGCTATTTTCCCCTACCAACTGCTCCGCGGAACTCCTCTCTCCTCATCCAAACCGTAGCTTCATTAAAAACCTGAAATGGACAGCGTGGACAGGATGCCTTCACAATAGGTTTGTATAAGGAAATCTAAATAAAACTTGAAAATAGTGACTACTATATGGTTTTCATTAAGAAAAATCCCCAAGTGAACCAAAACTATCCTAAGAATACAAGGAGATACATATTTTTTGAATTACAGTCCATCAGCATCACAAACAGGAAATTTGGATGGATTAGCAGGATACTTTTTTTCGCCAACACTCTTAAGAAGTTAGTGACCAAAAAAATTAAGATGACTTAGTATTCTCAATCCTGATGTATTTTGAACTTATGCTATATCTGGTTATTTATGGCAGCTAAGACTGACAAAGATGTTTTAAAATCAGTTAGGAATAACCTACAACAATGAAGGTAAGCACATCAAAGGTTTATTTGTCATGCTTTCCCTGCTGTAGTTTTGACTATGTTTCTTTTTTTTTTTTTTTTTAATTTTTATTTATTCATGATAGTCACAGAGAGAGAGAGAGAGCAGCAGAGACACAGGCAGAGGGAGAAGCAGGCTCCATGCACTGGGAGCCCGATGTGGGATTCGATCCCGGGTCTCCAGGATCGCGCCCTGGGCCAAAGGCAGGCGCCAAACCGCTGCGCCACCCAGGGATCCCGTTGACTATGTTTCTATAGCAACACCAACAAATACTCTTCTACAAATACTTCTGCAGCCAAGATAAAAACCAATAACCACTTCTCTAATTCATTTCTATCATGGCTTCCAACAAAAAATATCAGCCTTTTGGGGCGCCTGGGAGGCTCTGTCATTTAAGTGTCCAACCCTTGATCTCCATTCAGGTCTTAAATCACAGTCATGATTCAAGCCCCACAAAGGGCTCCACGCTGGGCATGGAGCCTACTTTAAAAAAAAAAGAAGAGGGATCCCTGGGTGGCGCAGCGGTTTAGCGCCTGCCTTTGGCCCAGGGCGCAATCCTGGAGACTCGGGATCGAATCCCACGTCGGGCTCCCGGTGCATGGAGCCTGCTTCTCCCTCTGCCTGTGTCTCTGCCTCTCTCTCTCTCAATCTCTCTGTGATGATCATAAATAAATAAATTTAAAAAATTTTTAAAAAAAGAAGAAAGGAAAGGAAAGGAAAGGGAAAAGGAAAAGGAAAAGGAAAAGGAAAAGGAAAAAGGAAAAAGGAAAAAGGAAAGGAAGAAAAGAAAATCAGCCTTCCTAAACCATTCCAGAAACATCAAAACCTAAGGCTATGCATATATCACTTGTTAACCACAACTGCAGATACCCTTAAATCCTTCACAAGGGGAAACTAATGACAAAGGAGGTATAATTCTGTTACTACTTTGACAATAACTCATTTTGAACAGAAAGAGACAAGATAGCAAAAGAAAGTGATTACTAACAAATGACTTACTTGGAAAATTATCTAAATTCTAGAAAAAGAACACTGAAAACTTTGTGTCAAAATGTAAAGCAAAGAATTCAATATTCTGAGGCCCCAAGATAAGCGAATTTCTCTGCCTAAATTTCAGACATGCTTTCAAAATCTTTTGTTAGTGCCATTGTTTTGAAGTAAACAAAATATTTTACTAGTAGCAATAGGCCTGCCTCTTTTGTGAGCAAGCACATGCAGAATGCTTTACAAATGCCCGGACTTAAGCCTCAAAACATCTCTACACAGAAAATATTATCAAGTTCATTTTTTTTTAAGATTTTTAATTTATTTATTAGAGACAGAGACAGAGAGAGAGAGAGAGAGAGAGGCAGAGGGAGAAGCAGGCTCCATGCTGGGAGCCCGACCTGGGACCTGATCCCCCATCTCCAGGATCACACCCTGGGCTGAAGGTGGCGCTATACCACTGAGCCACCTGGGCTGCCCTCACGTTCATTTTATACATGAACAAAATGAGCCTCAGAGAAATGAAATACCTTCCCTTAATAAGCATGGGATGCAAAATAGCACAGTGACCACCAGTCCTAGAGTTAGCAGGAGATAGATAATCAAGATTTGAATCCAATGCTATTTTATTTGAAATACATCCTTGGCATTACACCATGACACTTCTGCAACCACCCAGTTACACTTCACCCAACAACAAAACTCAGCCTTTTATTTTTTTTTTTTTTCAAAACTCAGCCTTTTACATGTAAATCTCACCTACCCATGCGTCACGCTCGCCTGTGAACTTATACATAAGGACTTTACTCAACTGCTTCTACTCTAGCCCATACATTTTCTCAAAAATATCTTTTAGAGATACATAAGGAAAACTGCAAAACACAATGGAAAGTATTTTCCAAGCACATACGTATACGTCAACAGATACTTACCTGGCATATAAGGTTAATAGCTAGATATATGCCACACCATGCCTTCTTCAGAGCACAGAGAGCCGTTTGGGGAGATGAGAGCGATGTAAATAAAAAGCCAACCCTATAAACTTGTGAGTTAACCATAAATGCATTAAAAAAAAAAGCACATGTCCATAAGTACTACACATACACCAGATATCCCAGAACAGTTCTGATTTCAAATATTCTATCCCACTAAATTGTGGGTTTGGGACTAATGGGTAACTGCAGGCTAGAGTGGTAAATAGAAGAAAGTTGAACAAAACTTTGCAAGAATGGTGGGTTCTCATTGGTAGGAAAGAGGAACAGGGGCATGCAAAGTAGGTGGAAAAAGTCCTCAGGGTGAAGCAGCAAGATGCACGAAACATTCTGGGTCTGGGGGAGCTGGTGTGGTGAGTGGGGCAGTGGGTTCACCATTATCCCTGGATCAGTCACATACAAAGGTAAGCCAGAGGCGATGCTGAAACAGGATAGTCGGAAAGATTGTTCAGGGCTGTGAAGTCCAGGATAAGGACTCTGAGGTAAAGAAGATAGGTTAGCCCTCCTAAAGTTTGGCGGGGGGGTTGTTTTGCTTTATTTTAGGAACAGCTTTACTGAGCTCCCATACAAGTCATTCACTGTAAATGTACAATTCAGTGATTCTTAGTATAGTCAGTTGTGCAACCATCACCACAAACTATCTTAGGACATTTTCCTCAACCCAAAAAGAAACCCCAAACTTCTTAACTCATTCTATGAGGCCAGATACCAAAGCCAAACAAAGATATCACTGGAAAAAAAAAAAAAATGAGGCAAACTACAAGGCGATATCCCTAATGAATACAGAAGCAAAAAGCCCTCCACAAAATACTGGTAAACTGGGACACCTGCATGGCTCAGCAGCTAAGCATCTGCCCTTGACTCAGGGCGTGACCCCGGGGTCCTGGGATCGAGTCCCACATCAGGCTCCTGCAGGGAGCCTGCTTCTCCCTCTGCCTCTGTCTCTGCATCTCTCGGCATCTCTCATGAATAAATAAAATCTTAAAAAAAAAATACTGGTAAACTAAATCCAGCAAGATATTAAAAGGCACTTACACCATGACCAAGTGGAAATTATTCCAGGAATAGAAGCATGATTCAACACACAAAATTCAATCAGTAATCATGTTAATAAGAGAAAAATACAAGAATATCTCAATAGACAGAAAAAGCATTTGACAAAATCTAGCATCCTTTCATGATAAAACATTCAACAACCTAAAATGAGAGGAACTTCCTCAATGGGATAAAGGGCATCTACAAAAATACACCTCACACCTAAATGGTAAAAGACTAAAAGCTTCCCCCCCTAAGATTAGGAACAACACAGATGTCCCCTCTCACCACCTCTATTCAACATTATACTTAAAGCCAGTGTAATTAGGCAAGAAAAATAAATAAAAAGCAACCAAGTGGATAAGGAAAAAGTAGATGACCTCTATTTGCAGATGGCATGATTGTTAGATTAAAAACCATGGGACGCATGGGTGGCTCAGGGGTTGAGCACCTTGCCTTCAGCCCAGGGCGTGATCCTGGAGTCCTGGGATGGAGTCCCATGTCAGGCTCCCTGCATGGAGCCTGCTTTTCCCTCTGCCTGTGTCTCTGTCTCTCTCTCTGTCTCTCTCATGAATAAATAAATAAAATATTTTAAAAAAATAAAGTTCTAAAACTATCTTCAAAAAAAAATCCAAAAAAAACATAAAAAAATAAAAATAAAAAAAACCTAAAGAATCCCCCCACCCCCCCAAAAAAAAGCTAATGAAGGAGTTCAGCAAAATTGCAGGACAGAAGATCAATATACATATTCAGTTGCATTTCTATATGTAAACAATCCAAAATATAATTCTCTTAGCATCAAAAGGAATACAAAGGAATAGATTTAACCAAGGAAGAATAAGACTTGTATACTGAAAAATACAAAACATTGTTCCAAAAAAATAAAAATAAAAATCACAGACAACATATATAAATCCATACTCGTGCAAAGACTTCATAGTGTTAAGATGGCAATAATCCCCAAATTGAAAGATTCAATGCAATCCCTTTAAAATTCTAAGTGCCTTTTCTGCAGAAACAGGTTAATCCTAAAATTCATATGGAATTGTAAGGGACCACAGATAACTGAACCCATCATGCCACAGACGAACAAAGTAGGAGGATTCACCCTTCCTGATTTCAAATTTTTAACAAAGCTAGAGTAATCAAAACAGTGGTACCGGCATAAGAGCAGCTATACAGATCAGAACAGACTTGAGAGTCCAGAAACAGACCCATACATCTATAACCAGCAGAATTCGGCAAAGGCGCCAAGTTTGTAACAATGGGGAAGGAACAGTCTTTTCAACAAATTGTACTGGGACAACTGGCTATCCACATACAAAAGAATGACTCTGAACCCCTACGTCACACCATATAAAATAATTAACTCAAAATGGACCAAAGACTTAAAATATACAGCTAAAAATATAAAACTCTTTGAAGGAGTATAAATCTTCATGACTTTGGACTTCACGACATAGTCTTAAACAGAACACCTAAAACACAAGCAACAAAAGAAGAAATGAATTGGACTTCAGCAAAATTAAGAACGTTTGTGAGTCACAAGACACTATCAAGAAAACAAAGAAACAGCCCAAAGAATGAGAGAACGTGCTTGTGCACCACGCTCAGCATGTGTACCCGGTGTGAAGAATGTATAAAACATCCTTACAATTCAACAAAATGACAATCCAATTTTAAAAGGAGTAAAGGACCTGAATAAATAATTCTCCAAAGAAAATGTAAAAATGGCTATTCATTACAGGAAAAGATGTTCAACATCATTAGTCATTAGAAAATGGAAATAAGAGCACATCGAAATAGCTCTTCCATCAACTAAAATGACTAGTGGAAAATAAAAAGCCACCAAGTGTTTGCAGAGAAATCAGAACCCTCCTACACTGCTGCTATCGGGAACATAAAATGAAACAGCAGGTGCAGAAGGTGACGTGGAGAAGGAGGACTGGGTAGTAACTGCTTAAGGTATACAGGGTTTCCTTTGGAGAAAACATTCTGAGAGGATGGTAACAACTGCAGATCATTTGGATATAATAAAAACCACTTTAACATACTTAAAACGGTGACTTTTAAGTGATTTTGTTTTTACATTAAAAAAAGAGAGAGAGAGACCTCAAACCCTTTAGCCATCATTCCCTAAAACTCTCAGCCCTAGACAACCACAAATCTACTTTGCGTCCCTATAAATTTCACAATTCTGGACATTTTACATAAAAGGAATCCTGCCATATATGGTTTTTAGTACCCTTTTTTTTTTACTTGGTGTAGCATTTTCAAGGTACATTCATGTTGTAGCACGCATCAGCTCTTCATTCCTTCACACGGCCAAGTGACTGTATTTTATGGCTCTACCACATTTTGTTTATCCACTCATCACTTGATGGACATTTGTATTGTTGCTACTTTCTGGCTATCATAAATCATAAATCCTGCTGCTGTGAACATCGGCGTCCAAACTTTGGTGTGGACATAGGTACAGGCCAAGAGAAATGAAAGCCTAAGGGCAGAGCAGCCAGGCAGATACAAGTTCCACGTTCAGGTTTTCAGAAACCGACAAACTTCTCCAAGTGGCCACTACACGACTCCTACCAGCAGCATGTGCCCGTGCCGATCCTCTCCACACCGGACTGTGGCAGAGCACAATGATGACAACTGTCACTCAAGAAATATAATTTTGAGGACCCTGAGTTGGAACGGAGAGGCAGTAAAAGCAGGGACGGTGCAAGTGGACGGCTACATAAGAAGGCTCCTGGGGGGCAGCTAGGTGGCCCAGTCAGTTACGCATCCAACCTTGGTTTCAGCTCAGGTCATGGTCTTGGGGTTCTGGCATCAAGCCCCCGCTGGGCTCCCTGCTCAGCGCAGTCTGTGTCTCCCTCTCCCTCTGCTTCTCCCACCCCTCAAGTGTGCTCTTTCACTCTCAAAAAAAAAAGAAGAAAAAAAGGCTCCTGTGGGTGGAGAAGTGGGAGAGATGCTGGTCAAATGATACAAATTTTGTCATGAGTAAATTCTGAGGATCTGACGTATAGCACGATGACCAAAGTTATCGATACTGTATTGTACACTTGAAATTTGCTGCATAGGTCTCACGCATTCTGCTGCCCCTCCGATAGTAACGGAGGCGATGGATGCTTAAGCCTCATCTCACGATGTATCTGCACATCAAATCGTCATGCTGTGCATTTTAGATGTATTATAATTTTTGTCAACTATACCTCAATAAAGCTAAGAGGGAGCAGAACAGGCTGGTGGGCAGTAATAGGAAAGACAAATAAAAGACAGATATCGTATCAGAGAAAAAATAAAATCCATAGAAGTCAGCACCTATATAGATAATGGATAAAGAGGCATAACTAAAAAATAATACCAAACTTTGAAGCCCAGAAGACTAGGAAAGGCTGCAAGATTTCAGACCCTTTAGACTCTCGGGGTTTAACAACATGATGACATGATACTGAAGTTCTTGGACAGAATTACAGAAATTAAGGAAAGGAATGATGATTAGGGATTCACCCCAGGACAGGAGAGAAAATTATCCTAATTCTAGCATTTGTTCCTACTATTAACTTTTTACCTTACTTCCAAGAAGCGACTATTCTTAAAAGTTTGGGCAATAGAGAACAACAACAACAAAAAAGCATCTTAGAAACCAGGATTTCCTCAAAAAAAAAAAAAATTTTTTTTTAAGGACTATTTGACTAGCAGGGCATCAAAAGGGGCTAGAACTAGATAGAAGTCTGTGTGACAAGAACAGAGGTCAGGTACCATAGGAACTAAACACGGTAGATGGAATCTACCCTCCCAGGCAGGTAGAGTCACCTGCGTGGTTTTAATGAGAAAATAATCAGAAGCCGCAGCATCAGACTAATGCACCACAGGGACACGGGCCACTCACGAGCTCTGCAAGGCAAGAGAAGCGCTAAGGACGTATCAGATCATCCAGGGATCATTTGTTCATTCAGCAAATACCTATTGAGAGGGAGCCCATCGGGTGCCAGACCGTCGGGGACACAGACGTGGTCACGGCCTTTGTGCAGCAGAAAGGCAGGCAGGGAGTCAAGCGGGGTGGAGGTGGGCTTCTCCAGTAAGTCCATCTAACAGGGAGGAGGGGGCCCAGTACAAGAAGGGCTGCTCAAAGGAAGTTATGTCTACGTCAAGACCCGAGAGTCAAGTATGAGTCGCAACATGTACGCAGGCCTAGAGAGGAGAGGACCTGGACAGATGAGCAGGGGAAGCAGATTAGGATGCTGAAACCCAGAACAGAGGAACCTTACAGAGTGAAAGCTACATTAAAAATTCCGGGTGGGGCGCCTGGGCAGCTCAGGGGGTTAAGCATCGACTCTTGGTTTCGTTCAGGTCATGGTCTCTCTCGTGGCATCAAGCCCCATGTCAGGCTCTGCACGCAGCGTGGAGTCTGCTTTAGATTCTCTCCCCCTACCCCTCCCATGCCTGTGCTCACTCTCTCGCTCTTTCTCAAATAAATAGAATCTTTTAAAAATTTGGGCTTCTTCTGAAAAGCCAAGTGGTATTATAAAAGGATCTTATGCACAAAACTAAGAAACTTTATATTGCAGTCAGGGTGATCGTTTTAAACAACGGATTGAATAAAAACCAGGAAAAGCTGGAAAACTAGACAGATCATGACATATTTATGCAGACAAGACACGGTGGCTACATTGTCTTTAAACAAAATATTAACAGGCAGTCACAGTCTCCACTCCCACTCTTCCCAAGTGAATTCTGCTACTGTAACTTGAATTTTGAAAGCAATTTAACCGGTTTATCATGGGATGGGCTGAGTTACCAGAGAAAAGAATAGATCCATAAAGAACACAGGAGAGACTCAAGTTAAAACTGAAGGTGTTGGTGTTTATGGTTTGGGAAGAGGTTGGTTTAAGGAGGAGTCCGAGGGCTGCTCCATACTGTGATGAGAAAGTATCAGAAAAATTTATAAACTGATAAAGAGGACTTTTGTTAGCTGTTCTTAGGAGATCACTTGTTTTTCAAGAGAGCAAAGTAAAAATAAATGGTTTGTCAGTTTTTTACCAAAGTTGAGACTTCGTTTCTTTGGCTACCAAGGTTACAAATGGACCTTGAGAGAGCTGAGCTTTATGCAAGCCACCATATCCCAATATGGAAAGTGTCAGAGGAATGAGGTGGATAAATTCAAGAAATAATTTAACTAGGAAAATGGTAAGACTCTGGTGACACATTAGAGTTGAGAGAGAAGGAAAGAAAAGATAAAAAAGCAGTTAATTAGACACAAAACCATTCACTGAAACAGTTAAAGTAAAAGGTTTGGAGACCATTAATAAACCCAATTTAAATTGAGTAACACAGAAAAAGGGATATATAGAACAGAATCAGCCATTAGATAAAAATGAAATAAAAAATAATTCAGAAGAAGACAGAAAAAGGACAGGACAAACAAAATAAATAGCAACATGGTCCCCAAAACACCAATAATTAGATTAAATATAAATGATCTAAACACATCAAGACAGAGATTATCAGTTTGAAAACAATAAGACCCAATCTATGCTATCTATGTAGAAGAAGTCTACTTTAAATGTTAGGACCAGGAATAAGAAATGCTACAAGGAAGCAAACCGTGATGTACAAAATCGTGACAGCAAAGCAGAGACGGTGCTAGACCACAGAAATGAGAGGCTGTTTACTGCAAGACTGAGGAGGAAAAGTCTAGGAAGAAAACCCGTAATACTTTTTAAGATTTTATTTATTTATTCCTGAGAGACACACAGAGAGAAAGGGAGAGACACAGGCAGAGGGAGAAGCAGGCTCCATGCAGGGAACCCGACACGGGACTCGATCCCAGGACCCCGGGGTCAGCCCTGAGCTGAAGGCAGACGCTCAACCAGTGAGCCCCCCCGGGTGCCCCCAAAAACTCAGAATATTAATAAGTGTGGTCCATATACAATGCTTAGTGTCTGTAATAAGTGTCCTGAAGGTTCTCAAACCTAATCACAAATTTTAATGACTAAACGGTCTAGAATAGGTCAACTTCATGGGGGTAATACCACATTCCTACTCCTATTTCCTCGTTACTCTTCTACCAAGGTAGAAAATGTGCACCTCCGTGGCTGTGTCCTTTCTCACACAACATAAAATATGAGGACAGTCACGTGGTGGGGGACGGCGCCTTGGGAACTCTGCCAACAGGTGGGCACCCACAGGGTCTTCGCAGCGAACAAAGCTTCGCCACCTCTTCCCCACTGCATTCCTACTTGATAAATTTAAGCTAAGATACTTTCAAACATCTAATTTATGTCTCCTAAAACAGAAAGCTCTTGAGTATCCATTTTGCCTTCCTTCATAAATCTAATGCTGTAGTATCTGACTCCCAGAATGCTGACAACAGCAATACACAAGGTTATTTGAACTTTACCACACATACACTTCCATCATTTTTTTAAACTCTGAAATAAAGTTCTCAATGAACATTGAGTTGTGCTAATCACTAGGAAAGGTGGGAACAACATGGTGACGATCCTATAGCATGTTATCTTTGTTTTATCCCGCTTTAAGAAAAGATGGTCTTTGCAAAAGAAAAGTGTAAAAAATATATATATATTTTTTTTGAGCTTTTAGTTTGAGGAGACTGAAAAGTTCACATCCATGATTGTAATTTGTTTCTCTTGGATCTAAACATACACCCACCCATTGGCTTCGGAAAAGTGCTTGGACAGAAACTTGAGACAGTGATACTTCCTGGAATTTCAATTCAAGGGGAAAAAAAAAAAGGAAAAAAGAAAAAGTATCGTTTCCGTGAAGGGATAATCAGTAGCAAATGATGCAAATGTTCTTTAAATACCAATCTATAAAAACCTATTCTTGCACAAAGGATACATTAGTTCATTCAACAAATAGTTGTAGAACTATTAAGAAGGTGATTTATAAAACCATTCCCCCCTCACACAGCTGATGCACAGTAAGAGTCCACTGAATAGTAAGCAAAATGGTTCAGTAAGAAAAATGTATTTACCCACAGTTCTGTGGGGCCATTTGTAGATCCCAAAATGTCTCTGTTCTCTTCGCTCCATGCGAGCAATCAGACTCTTAAGAGGAAAGATGATCATCTCGCACCCACACCCCACCGCTTACACGGTGCTTGGCATACAGTAAGGTACCAAAGATCACGTGATGCACACGTAATGGGACCACGTCCACGGAGTGTGCAGCCACGGACAAAACCCCAGGAACACACTAAAATTTAGGACTCGCTGCAGCAATCACTCCAGAGCTTTTCCTCGCTCTTCATCCAAGCTCACTCGGTTGTCCTTTCTCTGAATGTACCTCTAAGGCTGAAATGATCATTTTTGAATTTTTAGTATCAGTTAAGTCTTACTGTGAACTTACCAGCAGCTCAGGCTTATTCACCTTTGAATCCTCAGCCTGGAACACAGGAAGAGGGAGTTCTAGTTTGCCTCATAATAAAGTGCAACAAATTCCTAAAGTCATACTCCCTAGCTTCAGATTATTATTCTGTAGTAAACACAATGTACTTAATTGGCAACAACAAGATTTACTATTACAATCAAATATTTGATCCCAGTCACCTTTTTAATAAGTAGCACCCAATGTAAAATTCAGAGCACCAGCTTTTACTGTATAGAAATACAAAATGAGGCTTCCTTGGGCAGGCTCCTTTAGCCAACAGTAAAAAAATTAAAAAATAAATCACTAGGACAGATACCCAGGGTAAACAGGTATTCTCCATAAAATGTGGCATGTAATATTTACAAAACACAGATATCTGTAATTAGGTCTCTTTCTTCAAAATAAAAAAAAATAAAAAAATAATAATTTTTAAAGGCTTCCAGTGGCTCCACAGGAAGAATGAAGACCAAACTCCTCAGTAGAAGCTTTAAGTTGAGCACTTGTGGGCTCTGCTCCAGATCTTCAGCTTATCTTCTGCTTCCCATCCCCCGACCTCCAGCCATACCAGCCTCCTCAACACAAAATAAATTTTCATGCTTCCGTGTCTTCATTAATGCTGACTCTCCCCCGTCTAGACTGTCCACTTCCCGTGTCTATACTTGGAAAAAAAAAAAAATCCAACCCAAGTTTCCAGGTATAAGGTTAAAAATAAGCAGTTTGTGATTAACCTAACAATAGCTCTTTTACTGATTTTTAAGCCACAGGATACACTGAATAAAATCTGGGGTTCGGGGAAGCCCAATCAGGTTATTTGGTGGTTTACGGCACACGTGCGCGCACACGCTCATCGATCGCGAGGCTGTGAAGAGAAGTCCGGCAGGTGGCAAAGCAAGCAGCAAGGAGCCTTGCTTCCAACAGTACCCAGCAGCAGAGTAAGCAGGGTGCCAAGCACGGTAACGTCAGAGTAAAACGGGCTAAGAGTAACGCCCGCCCCCCCGGTAGCCCTGACACACGAGGTGGGCGACGGCAGTCCTCCAGTCCTCCCGCTGCACAGAGCCAGGGGCAGGGAGACCTGAATAGGACCACGCTGCAAAGATAACTTCTCCCTCGAGCAGTCGCTGCAGTAACTTCTCTAATCATCCACCCCATGGTCCACACAATGATGACCTAGAGAACGTGACCTATGGCTACTCAGTGGGACAGGACAAGGCAAAGCACAGTCCTGGGGGAAACGTGAACAACGGGCGGAGCACTGACCTACAGCCCAATGGACATGGAACTAGAGGAATGCACACCAGCGGTGGACGAAGACCCTGCCTACAGACGCAGCAGGTCACAGGACTTCAGTCTGCCGTCGGTGAGGCAAGGACCTGTGATTGCGGCTACAGAAGCTGCACTGAGACGAGACACACACATTTATATACTGTACTCGGAGGTACGGAAAAGTGTGCGCACACACGTACGTATCTGACAAAGGGATGAAACGCAGCACTTCTAACAACGCAGCATCCATGCTCACCTTCCCCTTTGTCACCATCTCCCTGACCTTTTCCTCCCACTGGAGTCAACCTTAGTCTAAGGATTTTAACTAGTTCTATTTGAACATCTGGGTTCAGCCGTGATTGGGCTGATGTCCTGTCCTCCTTCTCAATCCCTCGGTGTCTCCTCATTATCCCCCATAATTCCATACTAACCATACCAGGACAACAGACTTCAATAAATGCTCAATGAACTGACAAAACGGCACGGTTATAACAAGAAAATCGCTGTATTGTTTTTGTTGTATTATCTATAGATCAAAAGTAAATATTCTCCCCCCTTGAACCTCAGAGTAATGAGAAGAGGGGAAGAGGATAGTTTTCCTCTTCTGGAAAAGAATGGTACCCAGTAACCACCAGTCTATGGGGTAGGGTTCCCTTCTACTTCCTCCCCTCCAACTCTATGGGAATATCTGTATTAAGAGTTTATTTCTACCACTGAGTTTATTGTAACAGGATCTGTCCTGTACCAGTTGTATATTGATCTTAAAAAAAAAAAAATGATGCAACGGCATGACACAGGGCTGGTCAAGTGCAGCTGATGGCTGGACGTACACAGACACTGTCACCCCGTGTAACTCTGCGCCAGAGGACAGGACCTGAAATAGCAGGATCAGCTCTTGCTGAAAACCAGCGAGCCAGCTGTCCAGGAGAAGCCAGGGCGATGTGATCAGATCTTTACATGTTTAAAGGCTTCTCAAAAGTTCTAATAGAGACTTGTTACGCTTTTATGATCCTGGAAAACACCCAAAATGATCGGCCTATCCCTTTTTGACACACGCATCTTCAGGCAATACAGGTACATACTTCCTACTAGTGGAGAACTTCCAAGGGAGTCCACGTAAATAAACCGAGCGCCCTGTGGATTAACATTTCCAAAACTAAGGCTACCAGCTTAAGAATTTACAGAGACACATTTGTCGTATTTTGCCGGGGGAAAATAAGCAGGTTTAAAAGGATAAGGCTGTTGTTTTAACCCATGTGTACATATTCGCAGATAAAAGACAGGAAATGCTCAGCCCAAATGATAATAGTGGCTGTTCCTAAATGTAGACAATGGGAAATTTTTTGCTTTATTTGTATTTTATTCCACTAGTTTCTTCACTGAAAATGTGTTACTATGATTAAGAAAATAAATAGGTTTTAAGTCCATTAAAACAAATATATATATATATATATATATATATATATATATATATATATATGAAGTTTTCTCTTTAGTTCTGTATTCCTACTTTAGCAGTTTTAAAGGCAGTGCAAAACAGGATGAGTAAGTCCCAGTAAAATTATAATAAACTGGTACCATGCCAGGTAGTATAGATTCACCTAAAACACAGAGGTATATTCATACTATCCCTCTTTAAGCCTGGCACTGCATACAAGAAATTACTGAAGGCTCAGAGCACATGCTTTCAGACACTGTTACATCAGAGGTCTTTTTTTTTTTTTTTAAAGTTGGGTTTTTAACTAGATTTAAAAGAATGAAAGGAATTTCCTGGATTTTATCACGGCAACTTCCCAACGGATTTTTGTCCCCACTTCTTAATACAAGGATTAAAGCCACTTAGCAAATTAGAGCTCATTCTTGCCACTTAAAATGCTATTAAGAACATATAAATTAGAAGATCTTTGAAAAGCAATACGTATCAACAAAAGGCTTAGAGCTCTGGTTCAGAATCAGTTGTTTTAACAGTTTTCTATAAAGTCAGTCAAAAAGCATCAAACATCCGAGGGCCTGCGTGCGGGAGGGATCTACTTTCGGACCACACGACACCCTGGAGAGATGGAGAACACACACTACATTCGATCAAGAAAGGGCCTTTCTTTGTTATCATATGACAAGTATCACTGTCAAGTTTTCACTACGACTTCATTAAAATACCAAGCCATACACACGCACAATCTAACGCAGCACAAGGAAGACGGGGACATATTTTTCAGAGCTGCAAAATGGCATCTGCAGAATGTCTCAAAGGAATGACAAAGGCACTTCTTTGGCCCTAACAAAGGGAACAATGTTTCCACGAGGACATTACAGGACTATTGCATTTCAGGGAGGGGGAAAAGCAATAAAAATTAACACAAAACAGAACTGAATGAGGAGAATGACAGTCTGTGGGGAAGGATTAAAAGAGAGTATTGAGGATGCAAGTTTCACTGGTAGGACACAAAAGGGTCCTACTGTCTTTACTGGTTTAAAATTGGGCAATTTCAAATGTTGAATTTTAGGAATATTGTGCCTCCAAAACTCGGGACATAAAGTTACCTATGTCACCAATCGAACCAACCAATATGTTCATCGACCCTGTGCGTCTGTAACTCACGTTGTGCAAAAGGCGCTTACAAACAGGTGATGTGAGCGCTATGCTGTAAAATCTCCACGGATCACCTCCTGCGTTGTGACCACCTGGAGACGCTGGGTCAATGGCTCCATTTTACAGATAAGGAAAATGACCCAGGGTATCAGGCACTTCCAATCTCAATTCCAACTCTCTCCCTTATTTTTTTTTTTTTTGAAAATTATTTATTTATTTATGATAGTCACAGAGAGAGAGAGAGAGAGGCAGAGACACAGGCAGAGGGAGAAGCAGGCTCCATGCACCGGGAGCCCGACGTGGGATTCGATCCCGGGTCTCCAGGATCGCGCCCTGGGCCAAAGGCAGGCGCTAAACCGCTGCGCCACCCAGGGATCCCCAACTCTCTCCCTTATTAGCACGCACTTGGCTTTTCTTTCCAAGACACTTTTAAATTTCAGGATTATTAACATCAAATATTCACAAAGATTAAGGACAAACCACAGTGTGTACCAACTCTCCTTAAGATAGCACATTACAGTGGGACCAGAGCTCAACACGTCGGGGTGGGGGATGCCAGGGTACGTACACCCTCTTTTAATCAGTCCCAGCCACGTGTGGACCTGTGTCGTGGAAAAACCCTTCACCGACAAACAGCAGACTGGTTACAAGCAGCAGAAGCAGCAGATGTAGCCAGCAGGGACCCTTCTCCCACAGCCGTCTCCTTCCATCCATGCTCACCCTCCGAGCAGGGTCTCCCCAGGGTCTCCCCCGCCTGGGCCGCCCCAGTGATGGCGGGAGTGAGGCCAAGGCTGGGGTCGAGGCTCTGAGGCCTCCCTCCAGCCCTTCCGTTCCCGGCTGTCCCCCAAGAGCCCGGGGTTGGCAGAGAGGCCGCCCTGAACCGCGGGCTCCGTGGGCAGCTCAGCGGGCCGGAGCCCATCGTCCCCCCCCCCCCGCCCCCCTGCCTGGGCCGGAGACCCGCAGGGAGGGACCCTCGGAGAGAGAGAGACCCGCGAGGAGAGAGACCCCCGCAGAGGGAGAGAGAGACCCGCTGAGGGAGAGGCCCCCAGCAGAGGGAGAGGCCTGGAGAGAGACCCCGGGGTAGAGACCCGCGGAGAGAGACCCACGGAGAGACCCACGGAGAGACAGACTGGGAAGAGAGAGACCCCCGGGGAGAGAGACTCCCGGGGAGAGAGACCCCCAGGGAGACATCCGCGGAGAGAGATCCGCAGAGAGAAATCCCTGGAGAGAGATCCCCAGAGGGAGACCCGCGAAGAGACACCTGCGGACAGACACCCATGGAGAGAGACCCCCGGGGAGAGACCCCGGCCACTCCCGGCCCGCAGCGCCCCATCCCCTGCCCCAGCACGTCTGGGCCCTGCGCCCGCATCTCACCACAGGTCCGACTCCTCTCCGTGCCCGTCGCAGCAGGAAGCGACCCCTCGGCGCACAGCTACGCTTAGCCGAAGAAGTGAGGTTGTAAGAAATCACTTTTAGGAAACTTAAGCCCCCATTTTCCCCAACAACTGCAGGCAGCATAAGCTTGTTCTTCTGCTCCCGACATAATCGCCTTAAGCACTGAGCGAGGAGGCCCCAACACTAAGCCCCGGAGCCGCCCACCACCCCCGGGGCCCTGCCGCCCTTTGAGGTTCCCCGTGGAGTGCGTGTGGGATCCGCTCCCTGCAGCCCGCACCTCGCTCCTCGTGGGTTAGGACCGAGCTAAGCGGCCGCTGCCTTCACGAAGGTGTTAAGTTCTAAGAGAAGGAGACAGAAGTGGTTCCAGATCAAGTCCTGCGGTGATGCGCTTCGGGACGGACCACCCTCCCGAGCCGCGGAATGGGGGATGCGCGGGAGACCGAGGACGAGCCGACCGCTGGAGTCCGAGATTCTGACTCGCGGGGGGAGGGGAGGGGAGGTCTTCGTGGGTGTCCCGAGCAGGGCGCGGGGGGCCCCGGCCGGAGCGGCTGCCCTCGGCCCAGGCCGTGACCCCGGGTCCCCGACCGAGCCCCGCGTGGGTCCTGCGTGGGGCTCCGCCTCTGGGTCTCCCAGGGATAGATAATAAAATCTTGAAAAAAAGAAAAAAAAAAGTCCCAAGCAAGAGGCAGGAAGGTGACTCGGGCCAAGGACGCCGGCAGGTGCTCCCCGCTTGCTTCCACCCGCGAGACGGCCCGGGACGAGCTCCACCCCGGGGAGAAGCTTCCCTCGCCCGCACGCGCGTCCCCACCGGCCCCGGGCGTGGGCAGCTCCCACCACCCCTGCGCAGGCCCACCGGGGGCAGGTGCGCACACCTGGAGCACCTGGAGCACCTGGGCGCGGCCGCCCCGCCGCCGTGTGACCGGGACCCGTGGCGCCGGGACGCCTGACCTGTGTCCCCCGCCGCCCCACTCACGCCCTCCGTGTTCCCACCGCGGCCGAGGTCCCGGCGCACCTGCCGCCCGCAGCCACCACTTCCCTGTTCGGCACCGCGAGGCCCAAGGACACGGGGATTAGGATAAACGCCTTAGGGGCAGCGCTGACACAGTTACGGTCCGACGCCCGGGGGGGGGGGGGGGGGGCCACGCCGCGGACGGGGGCCGCACAGCCAACACCGCCCGGAACACCGGCTCCTCGGCAAGGGTGACGCCTCCTCCGGAGAGCCCGGAGCCGCTTCCCTCCCCGCCGAGCACCCCGAGCCTGGAGGGCGTGCAGCCATAGACCCGGGGACCCCGCGCTTGTGCACCGCACACCGGCCCAGGAGACACCCCCCCCCCGCCGCGTGCACCCCGCACACCGGCCCGGGAGATCCCACGTGCGCGCACCGCACACCGGGCGGCCCCAGGGAGGCCCCGCAGCCACTGCCCGCAGCTCCCGCCCCCGCAGCTCCCGGTAGCCTCGCGGCCTCTCCCGCCACTTCTCTGCAGCGGGTCAGGGGCCGGACAGGCTGTGGGCGCAGGACGTGCTTCCTGAGACCCCGGAGCTCCGGCCCCGCGCCGCACAGCACCGTCGAGGAACCGCGTCCCCAGCAGGAGGCCGTGGCCCTCGCACCCCCGTCCCCCGTCTGAAACCCAGAGGAGCGCAGGAGGAGCTCGAGCAGCCTCGCCCGAGGGTTCAGTCCGCCCCCCTCCCCCCCCCACCGCGCCCACCCTGGGCCTCAGACTCTTCAGTTGTGCCTCGGGATGCGGAAAGCCAGGTGCACAACCGCGAGGGCTTCAGGATACAGGGGTGTAGTAGGCCGGAGCCGTCAGGGAAGGAAGCTTTCCAACAGACACAAGAGCGGAGGATCCTCCACCACCTATTTTTCTAGGCATCCCTCCCAGGGCAGTAAAGCCACTTGGCTGTTCTGGTCTGTTCTGGATGGACCGGAGAGGGTAGGAGGGAGGAGGAATAGGATGGAGGGGGGAAGGAGAGAGAGGGGGAAGAGGGATGAAGGGGAGGAGGAGGAGGGGTAGGATGGAGGGGAGAGGGGTGAAGGGGGGAGGAGGAGGGGGGAGGATGGAGGGGGAGGGGGGAAGGGGGGAGGAGGAGGGGGGAGGATGGAGGGGGAGAGGGGGGAAGGGGGAGGAGGAGAGGTAGGATGGAGAGAGAGGAGGAGGGGGGAGGGGGGAGAAGGGGTAGGATGGAGGGAGAGGGAGAGAGGGGGAAAAGGGGTGAAGGGGGAGAGGGGGAAGGGGGGAGGAGGAGGGGTAGGATGGAGGGGGAGAGGGGGAAGGGGGGAGGAAGAGGGGTAGGATGGATGGGGAAGGGGTTGGAGGAGGGGGAGGGAGAGGAGGGGGAGGGGGGAGGCGGAGTAGGGGGGAGGAGGAGGGGGAGGGAGTGGAGGAGTAGAGAGCGGGGAGGCAGGGGGGGTCCAGGCCTGCTCCAGGCCACCACCCAGATGTCGCAGCCCGTGAAGGGCCTCCAGCGACCGGCGGGCCAGAGCAGGGGTGCAGGCCCTGCCGACCGCCACCCTCCGCAGAGGCCCCCTGCCCCCCGGCCCCCCAAGCTGCAGGACTCCTCAAGGGCCGAATTCGCCCTGAATGGCTCAGCGGCTCTCCCCGCCGCCGCGGGAAGGGTGCCCTCGGGAGGTGCTCTGCTCGAGCTGTGAAGACCCAGCAAAGGGGGGGGAGGCAGGGGGGGAGGACGACCTGCCCACCTGGGGCCCCACCATGTCGCCATCCACCACTGCCCCAGCAGAGAGGCCACGGAAGGGCGCAGGAAGGAGCCGCGGGCAAGTCCTAGAGGAATCCAGACCAAAGCCAGTGTATTCCACGGCAGAAGAAATTTGGCATAGAAATAATTAACAGTTTGGCAAAACCACTAAGCTTTCAGATATTTATTAGTTTTAACATGGAGGAAAAAAAAAACCTCAAATATACTGATGCTTACTCTGAATGCAAGGCCTACATTTTTAACTTCCGCTCCTCTCAGGTTCATATCAAATAACCCACAAATAGCAGCAATGCGGCCATATCATAATGGTTTTCAAATTTCTCCAAATTACCTGGGGCACATTAACTACACAGGTGTGTTTGGGTAATTTCAAGGTTTTACTTTTTTCATACTGCACATCATAGGTGGACTTAACTCTCTAGGGGGAGGATCTCTAATTTACCCTAGAGGATAACCCCTCAGATTCCCAGTAAATAAAGTGAAATAGGCAGCATGGTACAGTAAGAAGTAAACAAATAAGTAGAACCAGTTCCAGTTCGGAGAGTCACAATTGTGAGCAAGTCATTTAACCTCACTTTACTAAATTTCCTCTTCTAGGAAATAGAAGATTAATTATCCCTTAAAGTGTTCTACAGTTCTAAAGTTGTACCTTTTTTTTTTTCTTAAGTTCTACATTTTTAAAAATTACTTGGGGGCACCCCGGATGGCTCAGTGGTTAAGCGCCTGCCTTCAGGCAGGTGGTGACCCCAGAGTCCCGCATCGGGCTCCCTGCATGGAGCCTGCTTCTCCCTCTGCCTGTGCCTCTGCCTCTGTGTGTGTGTCTCTCACGAATAAATAAAATCTTTAAAAAATAAATAAAAACTACTTGGCTTGGCAAACCACACAACATGATGTTGGATGAAAATGGACATGAAAACCAGATCTACGGTTTAAGCCCTACTTTGTGAAATGCATACAAACACCATTTATTGAAGTATTTTATAAGCTATGAGTAGGCTACAAAGCTAAAAAGAGCATAATATTAATAATTATATGTGAAACTGAGAATCTAGCTTTTATTATTTAAGATTCCACATTCCACAAATCATTAAAAAGGTCCAACTCCGGGGATCCCTGGGTAGCTCAGCGGTTTGGCACCTGCCTTTGGCCTGGGCGTGATCCTGGGGTCCCGGATGGAGTCCCCTATCGGGCTCCTGGCATGGAGCCTGCTTCTCCTTCCTCCTGTGTCTCTGCCTCTATCATAAATAAATAAATCTTTAAAAAAAAAAAAAAAAAAAAAAAAAGGTCCAACCTCTTGAAGCCAAGCTTGACATCTGGAATCAGAGCTCTTGAGCCTCTAAATGAGCCGGAAATCAGCTCTTAGAAACACCCTAGTCCAGTCTTCAATTAGGAGGGCACTAAAGGGGTGTGAACCTTCGACCTTGTTCTTGCACAGCTATTTTTCTCATCTACTCCGATTCCCCGCCTCTGCCCCACCCTTCCCCTTAAAAATCTCTTGGGAGTAATTGAAGACAAGTAACCTAAAACTGGAATTTCTGGGATGGGATGCTTCTCAGGAAGCACTATATTTTCATCACTCTACACACACACACACACACACACACACACACACACAGAATTGAACCTCATACTTCTTTTTACAACAAAACCTCACAGTAGTACTTCAGCATTCTTTGTAAAAAAGGGAAGAGCAAGGCAGGGCAGGCTATGTAAGAAAAAAGAATGATGTGGCACCTGTGGAGGTGATGTCATTACCAGCCGCGGCTCTGAACTCAGGCTCTAGAAAACAAGCCGTGGCTCGGATTCCCAAGCCCATCTAACACTGTAACAACACAATCCCCCTTCCTGGCCCTAGAAAACCGCACACTTGACCGCTCTGCTTAGGAAGCCCTATACTTGCAACTTCTCAGCTTTAAACATATTGTAGAGCAGGACATCAAACACCATCAGGCCCATCTTTGGAAAGCTAGACTTTAACTGCTCTAAGTTGTATTTACTATCTGGCAGGCCTGAAGAGGACTAACTGCACTCCCGCCTGTAGGCAGGATAGAACCATGACTCAGTCCTGATTGAAAAAAAAGAACCACACATACCTCCCAACTCCAAATGAAGTGACAACATGGTTGCAAAAGGGGTGGGCACAGTGGGGGAATGAGGGGAGATGTCAAAAGTGAAATCGTGGGGCGCCTCGCTGGTTTGATCAGTGGAACATGTGACTCTAATTGCAGCGTTGAGTTTGAGCCCACCTTGGGTGTAGAGAGAGGACTTAAGTAAAATCTTTTTTAAAAAAAAAAGGTCAAATTGACAGGTGAGCCTCAATCTTCATCCTGTAAAATGACACTAAAAAAATTCAATTCCTGGCTACTCATACAGATAGAAATAAAATACTGCTGGTAGAATGATGGTTTTTAACATAAAGCAAATACTAAGCTAGTATTAGCCACTACTGTCTTGCCCCACAGTAACAGTCCTTAAAGGGAATACTAATTCCTCAAATCTACTTAAAGTCCAATTAATCTATAATGCACGTGAAAAGTACCTGAAAATTTAACAGCAAATTTTAACACTTCTAAGGAAAATACACACTGAGTTTTAACTACAACACAGATGGATGGGAGAGGACCCTTTCTGGCACCCCCCATTCATGGTAGAAAAACCCCCAGTACAGAATCCCTATCCTGCCGCTCCTCCAGCAAAGGCCCCCCGGAGATGGGGTATGGTACAAGAGCTTGGGGTAACAATGCCGGGCAACAGGGTCGGTGGAGTGCTACAGGAGCCCCTACCCAACCTCCTAGCTCCCCAACGCCAGACAGCCTGGTCTCCTTTCCCTCCCTTTGTAGCCTCCTGCTTCCTTCTCCCTGCCCAGGAGAATGATCCAGCATAAAGGAAAACCAGACTCTGCACCTCCCAGGTTCAGTCTAAAAAGCAAGAGGCCTTGCAGGACTTTACTCCTACTAACAGCAAGGAGGTGGCCAAGGAGAGTCTAAATATGTCTCTTTTCACTTAGATTCTAAAGGCAAAGCCAAAAATCATACTCAGATGCTAATGCTAATATTTCTTCGTCTTTAAAAAATCATGAAAAGGAGGAAGACATTAGAACCCATGTCTTGCAAATCCCAAGACTGCATCTACTTGATTTTCTATACAGCTATGACCCTCAAAACCCTCCAGAAATTAATTTTCAATTCTCTATTGCTGATGATGCGTCCTACAGTCAACCCATCAGTGTGAAAGTCACAGAAAGCTCGCTCTCCGTGACCCAAAGCACACCAGAGGTCTCTCCTCACTGCCTGGCTTTTAAAAGATCCTAGCAATGACCCAGACTCTGCTACATCCCTGACCTATGCCTGACCGTTAAGCTGCAGAGACCCACTGTTAAGCCAGAAGCTCACCCAACACCTGAGCCATACTTTTCCCCACCACTCCACCATGGTTAAATCTTTACTAGGGAAGAAGGGAGCTGAATCCCAAACCTTCACATATATAATGCATTCCAAATCGAAATCGTTTTTATTTCTGTACTCCTACTGTTTTTATAAGGCACAGAGTAGTGAGAGAGAGTGGGTCCGTCTCTACTTAAAAAGCCAACCCCAGTCCTGCCCTCCTCACCATCTTGGTTACCCATTCCCATGGTCCCACCCCAAGCACTGGCTTTCAAACTTTTCCAAGTGTGACCCAGAGTAAAAGATTTCCTTCTCAACCCAGTTTGCAAATACAGTGTAAACACATCTAGTTTGAATAGAAACAAAGTTTTCAAATGACGGTCTGTGATCAGCTCTGATCCAGATGGAAGGCCAAATTCAGGAAGACTTACGCTAAATCCAGCCCCTCCCCTGGGTTCAGGGAGCCTCCCTCCAGAAGATATTCTCGGCCAGAAAAAAGGGCACCTCTTTCGGCCCACTGCCCCTCTTCTTCCCTTTCCCAGAGGGGAAGCGTTGTGCAGGGGCCAGATCGTGGCCCATCAGGCTGATCTGAAGCATGATTATTGCTGATGGAAAATTTTTCCCAAAGAGGGAACCTTTTTTTAATCCACGTAAAAAATTCTGCATAGCTCGGTAAGACCCTGACTCTTATGTTTATTCTTTTTCATATTCTAAATGCCAGTCCTAGCCTTCTAAAATGATTTCTTGAAAAATCCTGCCTTAGATCTATAATCCTGTTATCTCAATTTCCTGCATCTTGACCTTTGATGACCTCCTATCTTTCTAGCTTGATCCCTCTCCAACTCCAACAATTCTTTGACCTGAGCAGCCTGTGCCTCCATCTCTCCCCAGGCTTTGTTACCCTGCACCTCCAGCACCTCCAGCACCTCCAGCACCTCCAGCACCTCCAGCACCTCCAGCACCTCCAGCACCTCCAGCACCTCCAGCACCTCCAGCACCTCCGCCACCCTCCCAGCCTTAACCCCCAGCCCCTCTCACCTCCGGCACGCTCACACGTTTCACCTAACTCTGGCCTTACATACTTGCACCCACACAGCAAAACAAGTTCACAGCCACAGACTTCAACCAGACAGACTCTATCTCCAGAAATCCTAGGACAGTTCCCTCATCAACCTACCACCTGTCTCCCAGACACAGATCTCACACCTCTGCAAAAAAGCAAAAAAACACAACACTACTATAGACTAAAAATATAGGACACCAGAAACTGATTCTTCCTATAGGTTCAGCCATAATCTAAGTACAGCTACCCCCCAATAAAGAAAAACCTGATATTGCTTAACAATCTCAAGGTTATAAATAAAAGTTACTAGATTTAAAAAAAAAAAAAAAAGACTTTCCATGGCTGACTTCCAATAAGTTTAAGAGCATTTAACCACTAAAGATTAAAAGAAAAAGCATATTTACTCTCAGAAAGTGTATTTGTTTTTTTTAATGTTCGCCAATATCCTCTTTAATTCTCGTACCAAAGTAGTCCACGTGCAACTCTGTCCTGCCTCTCTAATCACTGACAGGCATAACAGTTTATTGTCCAAACAGAATTTGTTCAACCATGCAAGCACCTGTGCAATCAAGCATGTTCAATTTGCAGGGGACAAGGCCAACGGCATGGGCACAGAGATGAGCTCTGATCCTGCTGGTGTGCCTTTGGCTGAAAGGCAGCTTCTCCCATAATTATCTCTATTTTTGAATCAAAACGTCTAATAAGGGCTTTCCCATAATTCAACAGAAAAACAAGACACATTATAGAGTTGCTGTTTATTCTAACGCAGGCCACTAATGGTGACACATTAGTGTCATTAAAAAAAAAAAAAAAAAAAAAAGAGTAAAAGGAGGCTGGGTCTCTTAAATTCAAGGGCCAATAGAAGGAAGGCTAGGGAAACAATCTGCCTGAGGAGGCCCTAAAAGGTCACGTCCAGGATTTAACATACTGGATAGGAGCACTGTTACAGGACTTTAAGGGAAAAATCACCGCAGGACTTTAAGGGTCATTTCTATCACATTAAAACACATTTCTTCCTGGAGGGAGGGAACACACACAACTAACAGTTGAAAAAATCTAGACTGAAATCACACTGCCAGCAAATAGATTATATTCCGGCACAGGCAAAGAATACAAGCCCTCCAGAGTAAGAGCCCAGGAAGAGGACGCGAACGCCACTTGGACCTGCGGAAGTGGCCAAGGCCACAGGCTCGCCTACCAGCCGCAGTTATCCAAAATGGGGAAAAAAAAAAAAAATGCACAGTACAAACCACAGCAATATGGTCAAGCTAACATAACAATTCCTACCTTCACTCACTTAGGCTCCTTCCCCAGCACATTTGGACTTTCAAACGCCCTGTTTTTCTCCTTTAGTTTTAAGATTGCTAAACTGGTTGCTTCTCCTCCTCCTCTACCACCACCATTCAGTCATTCAACATTCAGGGAATAAAGGGCCACTATGCACCCAGCACTGTGCTAGGACATCATAACCTAGTAGGCAACACACGGAGGAAGCCAGGGATTACAAATTCACCGTAAGAAATACCTACATTAAAAAAAAAAAAAAAAAAACGGGATCCCTGGGTGGCGCAGCGGTTTAGCGCCTGCCTTTGGCCCAGGGCGCAATCCTGGAGACCCGGGATCGAATCCCACGTCAGGCTCCCGGTTCATGGAGCCTGCTTCTCCCTCTGCCTGTGTCTCTGCCTCTCTCTCTCTCTGTGACTATCATAAATAAATAAAAATTAAAAAAAAAATAAAAAAATAAAAAAAACCGACATAAAGCAAGTTAAGGGGGGTGAAAAGGCATAAGAACAGAGTGAGGTAAAACTGGAACCATCTCTGAAAAATCAAGGAGTGAAGAAAGATGCATAATCCCAAGCACTTACAACAGCATCAAGATACCACTAGGAGATACAGAATTAAAAATTAAAAAATAAAACAGATAACACTAGG
Source organism: Canis lupus dingo (assembly GCF_003254725.2). Classification (NCBI taxonomy): domain Eukaryota; kingdom Metazoa; phylum Chordata; class Mammalia; order Carnivora; family Canidae; genus Canis; species Canis lupus. Next base: position 69,323,023 of record NC_064243.1, read on the forward strand.
AGTTGCTCCTTTCAACTTTTAACATTTCATCAAAATCACCAACACCTCTTAAAGTAATAAAATCCAAAAGTCAACTTCCCTAACATGGTAGTTATTCCATAAATACTGGACCTAGAGATTTCTTTTTAAGCACATCTAAAAGTTCCATTTATCCACTGTATTTCAGTTTTCAGCGTACAAAGCTAATCAACACCTGACCTATAGACACGTGTGGACCCACGTGCATACTCTGCTACTCAGTATAGTTGTGAGGGGCACGCAAGGACCTCCCGCCCAGTCAGATCTTTGGTGGGGATCCCTCTTCTCTTGCTTGTCTCCACCCCAAAGCAAGTGGCTCATGTACCAATGGTAACCGGCAGTCAACTTATCACGACTGGGATAATGGCAGGTCATCCTTTAAAGGTGTGACCCGGCTGGGGCTGAAGGTAGAGTCGGAAACAGCAGAGAGACACTGCAGTGTAAGGTCAACTGTGTTATTTGACTTAGGGCTGGGTGGGCAGGCAGATGGACAGCCTCTTCCTCAATCTCTCAAATAGAAAATAAAAACTTCCCTAGTTACCATGGAGTTGTTTTGCTATGAAAAAAATATCACGAAGACAGAAACTGCTCCTAGCAAGATTTGGTCTGTGCCCCACAGTAGCTCCATCAAGGTTTTCATCTTCTGCACAATGGACATTTTGGCCACATAATTCTTTGTTGTGAGGTGGTCTCCGGTGTATTCTATGATGTTTAGCAGCAACCCTAAAGTCTATGCAACAGATGCTCATACTGCACCCTCAAACCGGAGCAATCACAAAGGCTTCCAAACGTTACCAAATGTCCCTCGGGGCCCAAAAAGTAAAAATAAGTCACCCACTCACCCCCTCCCTGGTTGAAAGCAGCTGCTTTAGATTTTGAGCATCAGGCTACTGATTAAATATGCAATAAAGAAGAAAATGATATTAATGAACAGGGAAAAATATTAAGAAAAAAGTTAGGTCTTAACCAGCTATTGTCGGCATCTCCATGAAAAGCGAACAGACATCCATCCTCCACAGAAGAGAAGATCAAAACTAAGGCCAAAAAAGTAAAGAACATTTAAGCCACAATTAGTACAGGAGTGATGGAAGCTGCAATTGGGAAAAAGATTGGTGAAAACATTAAAATGAAACAAATCTATCTTCATGTCCAAACCCATTCGACAAAACAACACCACACAAAACCCACACACACAACTTTTAACAGACCTTACATCTACAAAATGACTATGTGGTATCTGAAACAGTACCTATTCGGAAATAATCAGGAACACAGACCAGACTCCAGATCCGTCAGGCTCCGACCATCTAGCTACAGGCCAGCCCTGCCTCAGCGATTTTTCTCAACCAAAGAAGTGAATGGGGGTGCCTGGGCGGCTCAGTGGGGTTAAGTGTCTGCCTTGGGCTCGGGTCACCATCCCGGGTCCTGGGATCCGGCCCCGCATCGGGCCCCCTGCTCGGTGGGGAGGCTGCATCTCTCTCTTCCTCTCCCTCTGCGCTCTCTCTAAATAATAAAATCTTAACAACAAAACAAAGTAGTAAACGATTTAACCAGCCTGAGGACCTCACACTGCGAGAACCCCTCCCCGGAATCACTAGGTAGATTTCATAAACACACTTCTCACGCTGCCAAAGTGAACTAGAAACACTTCTAATAAGTCAACTGAGGGGGCGGAAAGAAAAAAATCCCTGTAAAAATACACACTCTAAATGCCAAGATTTACCGATACGCTTTCAAGGCAGGAGAAAAACGGATTACCATTCAAGCCCATGGTTACAAAAGAATATAAAAGCTGGAGTTTTTTGTTTGTTTGTTTTTAGGTACGACATATGCACCACTTGTACTAACTCCAAGTATATTTCCCCAGGTTTTTAATCCAAATCACCCAAAATACCACCACTCTAAGCAGCTGAGTTTAAAAATTCACTCTATAAATTTTCTACAAAGCCTAACAATCTAGTGGGGGAAAAAAAGAGCATTTTCTCACACATACCCGGAGCCAGTCTGAAGTTGCTGTTTTTGCCTCACTGAAGTTGTTTTCTAGCCACAAGCTACTACAAATTGTTCAGACCTTTTGGCAGCAACACAGGAAACTGCCCTTTTCACCCGTTCTCCCACAAAAATGTAGTCAATTTCTAGGCAGGCCCATCTCTCAAGGCTGCTTGCTTTATGGAGCCAAATGCACACCATTTTCATCTAGCAACACGGAAGGGCCCCAAATATTGTGCATTTTTGTGAAAACAAAACAAAGCAAAAACTGAAGGCAAGTCACCAAAGGCCTGTGGGCAAAGCTCTCCAGGCAACGAGCCCGTAAAGCGTGCTCCCCCACGGTCCCGGGGCCTCGGAAATCTTCAGGGCACTCGGCAGTCCAGCTGTTTTGGTTTTATCCGACTCGTCCAGGATGCAACAGGCCACATGTGAAGCCATTTCCTGCGCTTAATTGTCCTCGGCTTCCCACTGTACTCAACTCACCGTGTTTCAAATAAGCAGGTAATAAAGGCACATCTGCCTTTCGATTTAAAATAAAATCATAACCTCAGATCTTCACTTTGAATCTGTACTTTTTCCACCATCCTAAGAATCACATAAAGGTATTTGGGCAAGCCACACAGAAGTGGTGCAAGTTTCTCTCAACTTTTTATGGGGGCATACAAATCGATCTATATTCTTCTCCTTCAAGTATGTAAGCAGGTGAGGGCAGGAGTAAGTTAAGTGAGCTGGAACATTTAATTTGTAACAGCAGGGCTGAAATTACCTTTTGAATGCAAAATTAAAGAGCCTTTGAAAACCAGGATTCCTTCTAGTCTCATTTGGCTTAAAATTTCACAGGGCATTTAAAAAAAAAAAATCAACAAATAAAGAGTGAATGGCAAGGAGCATCTGCAGCTACTCCCCAAGTACAGCTGGACACTACCCTGCCAGGGGAGCGTCAGATGCCAAAATGCAACCTGATGAACAATCCACAGACTATAAAAGGAAATCGGCCCAGTATTTTCCAGGGAACGTTTACGGTCTCCAAAAATGACTTGTAACCTCAAACAAGTTCCAATATGACACAAAGGTAACTTTTCCAGAAGGGTACGATATCCAAAACTGTCCAAAAACCACGGAGACCAAAATGAGAAGCAAAGGGACCTGCATTCAATTACACACACCCATTACTTTGATTTCATAAAAGATAACCAAAAGGGTATTTTTCAGAGTCCAACATTAACAGTAACTGAAAATGTGTTCAAGTTCAGACTCCTTTTCAAAGCTACACTGAATTATTATAGCAAAATAGATCCTATAGATTATACCAGGGGAAAAAATCTGGAAGGCAAACCAAGAAATCCAAATTTAAAATTCAAACGAAAATTCCTGCATAGTAGGTAGAGAGACCTGGCTTGCCTGGATCTAAGTACAAAAGGCACACTTTGTTATTTTAGGTAATCTTCCCGATTTAAATAGATTAGCTGCACAGGGAGTGAGTGCTAATTGCAAACATGCCTTCATTCACCACCTGCATTAGCTGATAACAAACCAAACCATCTTCCGTCTCCATAAGCAAAGCAGTCTATCAGAGAGGCTTCACATCATTGCTTATCAGCTCATCAGCACCTTCAACGTACACACCACTGTGAATATTATGAGAAAGTGTCTACGGAGGGCGCAGGACGAAGTGGCCTCCTCGTTGGGAGAGTCACTGTGTAGGTAGAGGAAGCGCCGTGCGCTGCGCAGCACCAGCAGGCGACAGCCTGGAGGACGCTCACCAGAGAAGCGGAGCCTGTCCTTGCTCACCTGTCCACATCTTCACACGACTTAACTTTCGAACAAGTAAACAGCATCAAGGAACGGCTGCCCCAAGGTTATCCAGAGGTCTGGCACGGAAAGTCAGAGCATCCTCAAGTTCAAACACATGGGTTTTCTGGCCCGCGGCAGAGAAAAATAGGGTTGGGCAAATGTCCTGCAGATTTGAGCTAAGTAGGCAGCCAAGGCCTCTGTTTACTCCTGCTGCATGTTTCACTTTCTCACACATTAGGAAGCCCATCTTAAAGTGCGGTTGGACTTTTCTAAATAGCAGAGGAGTGGAAAATGCAGAGTCAGGCACCGATTTCTGTCACTCCTCATCCCACTTCCACCCCATATTCAATCTGTATTTATTGTGCAGTTACTATATTAAAAAAAAAAAGAAAACAAGGCACACAACTATCAGTGAGAAGGATAAAGAGCTCACAGATGTATTTGCTACCAAGTGGGTTAGGTGTGCATCTGTATACACACGCAATAAACGTGCCGAGGGGGTTTTGTTTGCTTGTTTGTGCAGTTTTTGAAATATCTCTGCGCAGTTTACGTTATAGAGGCAAGAGCACTGAAGGCCCTTCACGTGTCTCAGTGAAAACCTCGACCCATGTGGCTTCAATCAAGCCAGGGGTTTCTTGCAGACGGTCCCAGCTCCGACTCGCCTGCATCCGGGTGCCGGGAAGGGCCAGGAGGGCAGGCTCACGCTGCTGCCAGGGGCTGAGCGATCCGCAGCCTATGCTGGGGCACAGCTTCCCTACGAGGACACTGTCCACGTCCCAGCTGTCTCACATACTTGTGTGAGATCATGGGATCCTTCCTGATTTACTCTTATTTTCTCCTACGTTTTTTCCAGTGAAATCCTTCCAGGAATGTTAGAATCATGTCTTTAAATGAGCTCACTAGTAAAAAGAATGTGTGAAATAATGCTTACTAGGAGACTTAACAGAAAACCAGTTGCAGCACACATCCGACTGTGGAGTATTCAAATCCTTCCTAGGGGCACGGGGGCCGCTCAGGGGTTGAGCGTCTGCCTTCAGCCCAGGTCGTGATCCCAGGTCCCGGGCTCGAGTCCTGCATCGAGCTCCCTGAAGGGAGCCTGCTTCTCCCTCTCTCTGTTCACACTCTCTCTGTCTCTCTCAAATAAATAAATTTTTAAAAGTTGTTGGAAAAAAAAAAAAAAAACATAAAACCACTATGAAAAGAACTATAAATCAGAAAGTTCGAGTACTGCCACTTTGAGTAAGAATAAAAATCCTGCAGGCCTAATACCTCAGAAATTAGAATAATTAAATGAAGATATACATGAGTATGTTTTACAAAGTGCTTTAAATTTTTTACATTATACCGCTGCTCAAGGAACAGCTCTGGTTTTAATATCCCCAGTAAATAAGACGCTGTCAGGAATAAAACAAGCAATGAACTAACATTGGCTGAATTTTAAAAATCCATTTTTAGGCTTCCAGAAAATTCACCGATGAGCAGAAATATTTGCCAAGGTGTGCATCTCTCTCAGTGGCTGTAGCTGATGACACTGTTTTGCATAGTTTCAATGTTTTCATTTTCTTTATAAGTATTATCCCCACATTCATAGTCTTCTACATTTTTAGTTCAAGATTAATTTTTTTTCAGATCTGTGCTCATATATGTATTTCTATGTAATTCATATATGCAGGTCATTCTCTTTAACTCCCACACAGTACTCCACCATAAAATAAACTTCCTTTTTCCCAATTGAAGGATAGTGTTTCTGCTATTTTGCTATTAAGATAGCTCAGTGACCACTGCTTCCGTTCTCCCTTGCAGAGGTGCAGGAGTCTCGAGGGTAGGTATCTAGTGGAATGCTGGCTGGGGAGGTATGGTCAATTTTACCTGATACTACCAAAATGTTCCCCAAGATGCTTGTACCAATATCTAGTCTCACTAAAAGTGAATACAAATAACAATTTTTCTACACCTTCCTCAACACTTGATGTTTTTAGATCTCTATTAAGATGGTTATGGAAAGTCTCTTATAATTTGCATTTCCTAACTATTAATGAGATTCATATGTTTCCTGGCCACTGGGGTTTCCAGTTCTGTGAACTGCCTACAATTATCCTCAATTTTTCTATCAGTCTGTCCTTCTTATTGATTTATAGGAGTTGCTCCTATCACCTAGATTTTAATCCTTATGGGATATGGGCTATTGTCAGTAATCCTCTCTTGAAAAAGCCACCTACAATGGCTAGAATAGACCCAAGTCATTTTTTTCTCATTTGACTACAAGTATGGGAGTAGATGATTCATGGCTGATGCCTCTAGTCAAGAACATCATCACGGAACTAGCCTTGTATGCTCCTGCCCATCATCTCGAACATGTAGCTTCAACTTCTTCACTGCAACAAAGCCGCTGCAGCTCTAAACTTGATTCCCACATTGCAGGCAAGAAGGGAAACAAGGAAAGACAAAGACCAGACCCCGTATTCAGAAAGCAAAGCTTCTCCAGAAATTCTTAGCTTACCTGGTCTCAATGCTCACAACCTCTGAAGGACACCAAAGCAGACCACCACTGTTAAATGGGCACAAAATAAGGTCGTGTTTGTAAAGATAGGAAGGCAATTATCAATGTCTTTCAAACATTCATTACACTCTCCACCAATTTGAGCCTTTTCTTCCCAATGTAGTATATTTTCTTGTTGTACCGAAGTTTAAGAGTCAAATTTCTCAATCTTTTCCTTTATCATTTGTATTATCTGTGTTCCCTACTCCCCAACAATGTTCATATTTTCATCTAAAAATTTTAAAGATTGGCTTTATACCCTTATCACTATTTTGCATGTATAGTGAATTTTTGCACCTGGTATGAAGTGAGGAATGAAATTTCATTTTTTCCCATATGCTTCTTTAATAGGTCACCTTTCCCTACTGATTTAAACTACCACCTTTATAACATAACAAGTTTCCTTATTTTAGTTTATATCAAGTTTTTGGGCTCATATTGGTTTATATCAAGTACAGTGGTCTAATTACCTGGATTTGCAACATTTTAGTAAGTTTGATATGTGTGGTATGGCAAGTCTTCCCAACTTGTTGGGAAAACCAAAAATTATTTTGGCTACTCTTGGACACACGCTCATTGACATATGGATTTTAGGATGAACTGTTCCATAAAAACCCTGCTTTGGTTTTTAACGGGTTTTCATTGAAATTATAGATGTATCTTAGGAAAACTGGTATCTTCACAATATCAAGCATTCAATAACGAACAGCTCTCCATTTATTCAGCCCTTCTTTTACATCTTCAATGTTCTGTAATTTAGCCACAAAGATTTCACACCTTATTAGATTTGTTCCTATGAAACAGAATTTCTACACTATTAAAAACCAGAAATGAGATCTTCTTTACATAGCATTTTTAATTGGCTATCCCATGATTCGCTAGGGTTTTGCAGAATATTCTGTAACTGTGAAAAAATAATTTTCATCCCTCCTTTCTAATACTTAATGCTCATTTCTTGTCACACTGTACTGACAAAGTTCAAGAACCACATAAAAATGACAAAAAGTGGTATTTTTTATTTTGACTTTAAGAATATGCTATCATCATACTGTTAAGTGTAACATTAGATATTAATTTGAAAAAACATTACTGTATTAAATAACTATACAGATTCCTATTTTAGTGAGCATTTTCATGAATATTAAAATTTCATTAAATGGCTCATCTAGCAAAATAATTATGTTTTCCCTACAGTTGCCAATAATAAAATCTATTAAAGGAATCTGAAACAGTCTGTTATTCCTACATTCTTGAACTCCATTTGGTTATAAAAGACTTTTGGGAGGGTGTTTATTGGGTTCTTACCTATAATTATGAGTGACATTAGCCTATCATTTTGTTTTCTTTTTTTTTTTTTACCCCCACTATTCTGATCAATATCTGTTTTCAGCGTTATGTTGGCCTTCAAATTTTAAAAAGAATGCTTTAATACAGTTCTACATTCTGGAACCATAAAGGAATGTTCAGTTCCATGATACTATAAAAACATTTTCCTACAATGGAGGCCCAGTAACTCATATTTTTTTCATGTTCTCTATGATTATTAACTTCCAAGATTTTCTTCTGAAGGAAAACATTTATATTTTCCTGGGAATGTTTCTATTTTGCTGATTCATTTCTAAATTATTACTAAAGGTCTATCTTTACAATGTTTCCTGGTCTGAGGTTATAAAATTTTTTTCTCATTCTTTTTTCTGTATAAAATAGTTACAGGTTTATCCTTTATCTAGTGACTTCCATCCCCCCCTTCTCCGCCCAATACAAAATTATTACATTTTTTTCCTCTTCCAATTTTTGTTCAAGTCACTGACTCCCTCTTCCTTACTTACTGGGGCTTATTCTTCATTCTCTTTCTACTGTCTTAAATGTAACGTTCATTTCCATTTTTTTTTCCTTAGTAATTTAAAGCTGTGGATGTCAGGGCACCTGGCTGGCTCAATTGGTCGAACATGGTACTCTGGATCTCAGGGTTGTGAGTTTGAGCCCCATTGTGAAGGGAGAGTTTACTTTAAAAAAATAAAGAAATAAAATAAAGCTATGAGTGTCTGGTTACAGTTCCTGCAGCCTCTCTCAACTTTTGCCATGTAGGTTCTCCCTGTTACTGTGTTGTAAGCAATCTGTAATCTAGCTCCCATAATGGATGGTTTCCTGTCCCTTCCTGTTACACACGTTCCAAGAGGCTCCGGTCACCGGAGTCATCCACAACTGAATGGAATGACAGTAAAAAGACCAATGAATGGATTTTCCATGCTAAGTATCAACAGTATATTTGGTGAGAGATGCAAGTCAACAATTTAGGCTCTAAGTCAGAAAGCCCATCCCGGAGGATTACAACCCCAATTGTTGAGTTATCTGCTGGAGTTTCCCAGGACCCCCAGCCCTTCACTCACTGTGCTGCTCATGCTCTCAGAACCTTTTTTTTTTTTTTTAAGATCGTATTTATTTATTCACGAGAGACACAGAAAGAGAGGCAGAGACACAGGCAGGGGGAGAAGCAGGCTCCATGCAGGGAGCCCGACCTGATGCGGGATCCCAGGATCACACCCTGAGCTGAAGAAGGCAGATGCTCAACCGCTCAACCGCTGAGCCACCCAGGCGTCCCTGGGAACAATTCTTTTTTTTTTTTTTTTTTTTTAATTCTTAAGCACACCTTTACTCCTCCCTCTCTCATCACAGGGTCTGGTGAGTGCTGGAATCCTGCCACAGTGACTCATCCAGAAGATTACCATCGCAGCACGCTTCATATCTCAAGATTGGAGCCCTTTCTATGTAATATGCTGGGGGTTCCGGTGTTAAAAACTACAGCAAATAAGAATCACTGAAAAATATTTAAAAACCCTGCACAGACTAAAGAACCACACCCCAACACCCTCCTGAGCAAAACCCTGGCCAAAAACACCAAACTTGTACATATCAGAAAAATCAATTAGGAAAGTAAGGATGGTATATACCCAAATACATGGCAACATTTTTTTTCTAAAAAAAAAAAAAAAAGCAAAACCTCAGGAAAGAGGAAATGCTCTTTAAAAAATGTCAATAGAAACAAGAGTAGTAAGAGTACTAGCCAACACTTCCTATGGATTCTGCTAAGAGTTCTCACATATATTTAAACCAAACTTTAATTTTTTTTCTTGCATAACTTAATCTTTACAAAAACCCTATAAAATAGACATTTCACAGATGATGAGAGTAAGGCACACAACCACTCAACCCAAGCGTTCTGGCTCCAGTAGTGACCCTGATGACTACACTTTAAACCACCGAAATACTCCATACTTTTTACTATATCCTACAGATAATTCTTGATCTGCTTCATATTTAAATCTTTGTAGTTATCAAAGGGAACAGTCTCTTAATTTCTTTATTTTTTTTAATAATTTACTAACATGCTTGCATTCAAAGCCTGGCTCGACCAATTAGCTGCCATGTAAGTGATTTAATCTCCTTTCCTCTGTTTCTTCATCTTCGACATAAAAACCACTGATGGCACCGATCTCATAAACCGAGCATGTGGTTTAAATACCCTGAAGTGTTGAGGTTGTATTACAATACCTGTCCTGGTGAGCAATCTATGTCAGCTGTCACTGCGAGAACAGTGTAATCACCAGGATCAGCCACTGTTTCCAGGGGGGATTTCCCTATAATTATAAATAATATTACACGGGGCGCCTGGGCGGCACAGTCGGTTAAGCAACCACCCCTGGGTTCCAGCACAGGTCATGAGATCGAGCCTTGCGTCTGGCTCCGGGCTCAGCAGGAAGTCGGCTTGAGAGTCTCTCGCCCTCTCCCTCTGTCCCTGTTGCTCGTGCTTGCTCGCTCTCTCTCAAATAAATAAGTATTTTAAAGAATAATATATGAATAACATCATACACAAGCCTTTTAAAAATCTGTTAAAAATCAAATTCTGTAAGACTAACCCTTGTGCCTATCACAGATATTAAGCAATCAAGTAAGTCTATGGATAAGATTCTTGTGACATTATCATATCAGATTCAACTCTAGAAATAGGATTCACATGAAAAAAAGTTTTTTTTGTCTGTTCTGTAAATCATTCTATTCCCCTTACCTACAACATCGTTTGGCACCCACACGTATGTGCTGAATGAATGAATAAAAACGTGCTTTGTCTCAAACGAGTTAGAAGGAAATGAAAATGTCATGTCCTAGAAAACAATGTCATTAGATAAAAAGTTTTATACAAAAAGTCTTATAAAATGACGAAAGCGATCCTTCCATACTGATACATGGTATTTTGCTGTTTTAATACTCGCATGTAATTACCAAGCAGTAAATGAACGCGTGAGAGGGAGAGGGTGCCTGCCCTGGAAGTTCACACAATGACCCAAAGAATCACTTGAGGGACATAAAGACCTTTCCTCCTTGTCTTTTCCTGTCGTGCCTCCAGAATCAGTTGCACCTGATCTTCGGGAGCCGGCGTTCTCAGGGGCAGCAAGTACAAATTCCCGTTTCCTGGAAGGAGCTCCGTGTCCACAGGGCGCTCCGCTTCCTTTGCTGTCAGATAAATAAACCTCCTGACAGACGCTGGAGCGACCTGGAGCGACCTGGAGCGACCTGCCCGTGCCCGCGGCGGCCACTCGGGCACCTCCACCTCCGGGGCCTTGACCGAGGCCACCGCGGGGCGCGGGCTGCAGCGAGGCCGAGAGGCGGTGCGACCTGGCGGCCGGGGCAGGCCCTCGGGGCAGGCCCTCGCGGCGAGCCCGGTTCCAGTGCGCTTGGCGGGTGGGCGGAGCCCGGGGCGCGGGGGGCCACACGGGCCGGGCTGCTCACGCGGGAAAGGAGCGCGTCGGCCTCGGTCCCGGGCGCCGCGGGGACGGGGCGGGGGCGGGGGCGGGCAAGGGGGGCGGGCAAGGGGCGCGGACCCCGGACGCGACTGTCCGGCCAGGCCTCGGGCCCCGCGCCGCTCGGAGCCTCGGCACCTGCCGCTGCCTCAGGTCGGTGGCTCCCGCGCCGCCTGGACGCCGGGCGCCTCGGCACGAGAACGCGCACACGCGGGGGCGGCCCGGGCGCCACGGCCGAGGCAGGCCGCCCGCCCGAGCAGGCCGCGAGCAGCGCTCAGCAGGGCGGCGTCCCCTCCGGCCTCCGCGCCGAGCAGCCTCGCGCTGAGAATCGCCCGCCGCGTGGCCGCCGCGCACCTCGAGGGCCGCCGCCGCCCTTCCCGCCGCCCTTCCCGCCGCCGCGAGCCCACGAGCCCACAGGCCGGTCTCTGCTCGGGCCCTGCCCAGGGGCGCGGGCTGCGCCTGGGGCCCTCCCGCCTCGCAGGGCCTTCCCCTCGGCCGCCCGCCCGCCCGCAGCACGCGGCCCCTGTCCGCCTCCCGGCGTCGCGGCGAGGACACCATGCGGGGCCCCAGGCCCCAGGCGCCGGCGCCCCCCCCTCCCCGGTCCCCCTGGTCCCCCGTGGTCCCCCGCGCCGCCCTCCGGCTGCCCCCACCTCCCCGCGCCTCCTCCCGCGCTTCCCCGCAAAGGCCTCGGGCGCCTCAGGCCCGGCCATCGCCGCCGCGCCCGCCCACCCGGCCGGAGCCGTCCGCAGGCCGCGCGCCCAGGACAACACCAGGACACGGCGCGTCCTCCCAGGCCCGAGAGGCGCCGGGCAGCGGCCGCGCCGGAGGCCCGCAGGGGCGCAGAGCTCTGGGGGAAGGCCCGGCCATGGACCCCGCCCCCGGGGGCTCAAACGACGTCGCCGCCGCAGAGCCCGTCCTCGCTCCCCGAGCGCCTCGGGAAGGGCGGGCGCGGGGCCACCCCGGGGCACCTGCACAGGCCACGGAAGCCCCAAGCAGCGAGCACGAAGCGGCGGGGCAGGACCCCACCCCCCGGGGGGTCACCGCCGTCGGCCAGGGCCCGGGGCACAGCCAGGTACGCGACGCCTCAGCTCGCTGCCGCCTCAGTCCTGAGATCGAGCCCCCCCCCCCCGCCCCCGCGGGCAGCACGCTCAGCACGGGGTCTGCGCGAGGTTCTCTCTCCCAGCCCCTCCTGTCCTCTCTCTAAAACAAATAAATCTTTATTTAAAAAAAAAGGCAGCATTGCCTTAAGATAGGCCCCCAACTGAAAAAACTTCCACCTACTAGGCCCCCCACCCCATAAAAGTTCACTCATTCAACAGAAATGTACGGAGTTTCGAAGCTGGGAATTGGAGATTTAACAATGACCATGAGTTTTATTTTTCCAAAAAAAGGTTAAAAGAATTCTCTAGAAAGTGTTTATGCGTGTTTCCAAGAGTCCTGCAATATTCCAAGGTCAATTCAAGTTTCTGCTGATACCCGATCAAGTAGTTTATTCAAAACTGCCAGGACTTGAAATATTTTCAGGGAAGGCGAAGTGAAAATTCTGCACCGTGACTTCTATCATGAGCGCCTAAGCAAAATGCAAACACCCTCCCCTGTGAAGTATACTTATTTGGTGACTGCAAAGATAATTTCAAAAGATCTAACCAAAAATGACAACAGATAACAGGATACTAGTATTCCAACATATCTATGAACTACATATCAGAGTTTGTTTGTTTGTTTGTTTATGACATGGAGAGCGCACAAGCAGGCAGAGGAAGCAGCAGGCTCCCAGCTGAGCAGAGCACGATGTGGGGCTCCACCCCAGGACTCTGGGATCATGACCTGAGCCAAAGGCAGATGCTTAACCCACTGAGCCACCCAGGGGCCACAGATATCAGAGTTTATTTTTTTTTTTAATTTATTTATGATAGTCACAGAGAGAGAGAGAGAGAGGCAGAGACACAAGCAGGCTCCATGCACCGGGAGCCCGATGTGGGACTCGATCCCGAGTCTCCAGGATCGCGCCCTGGGCCAAAGGCAGGCGCCAAACTGCTGCGCCATCCAGGGATCCCGATATCAGAGTTTAAACATCAGCAGTTACCACTCATGAAGTAGATCTGTCCTTCGTTGCTACTTTAAACAAAGCGACGATAGCCAATCACCAACTCACGTTACCAACTTCTCTAGAACACCAGAATTACGGACACTTTCTAAGAATGAATACCTGTTTCTAAAGAGTATTCCCACCGAGGGAAAAGCAATCATGAGGCTCCTTCAAAAAGTATAAAGTAAACATGTCCTTCACGACACAGGCAAAGCGGCTTCCTGCTCCGTGGACAAAACCCATTTCCCTTTCGGAGACTCCCTGATCATGTGTCACTAAGGGCCTGGCGCATCCCTCAGTGTGACACTGCTGCTCTCCAGAGAACAATGAAATAAAAATACTCCATTGTCTCAAGCTCAGGACATACTAGATGATACAAAAAGTTGACTCTAACTGGTTTATTATTTTAAAAGGGAAAATGGTAAGTAAACATGCAGGATGAAAAACTGTTCAATCTGGCCCAGTCCTTTGAATACTAACCACTACACCAAGGACATGTGCCTCAGCAGTGCGGCCCTCAGACAATAGAACCTGTGTCCCCCTAATCGGAAGAAAAGGTTACGTAGTATGTAAATCCTGCACCGGGTTATCCAGTCATATGCTAGGTTATATCCAGGGCATATCACCTACTATAGGTACATGCAGATTTGCACACATATTTTTCTCTTCATTACTCTCCAAACATATTTAAGTAATCAAGAGACACAAATGTTAAAAATAATAATAGCTTAAAGGAACATTTCTCACTCCAAAATAATCTGCACTTGTTGTATCTTGATTTCTTGTGTCTCCCATTCTCCATATGTCCTGTCAAAGTCTTGTTGCGCTCCTGAATGGCCAAATTACTGAGGGCACCATCCCACTGCTCAGCTCGGCTCCAGTGCTGCGAAGTAAAGAAGGATCTAGTTCTCTCTCAAGTTCTGATCAGCTGCTCTCATCAGAGAGCAAACTTTTCAACCTTCCCTTCCATCGCTGAAACTCATTGGTGATAACACTGGAGAGAGAATGCGAGAGAGAGAAAGAAAACCTAACACCTTCCACGTTTACACGAGTATTTTCCTCCCCGGTACCTCCCTTTGGCATCTCTCTCTCCTTTCGGAAATTCTGGTAAGGAAATACAAAACCGTATCCCCTTATGACTTATGCCCCCACTTTGGGGCGGGGGGCTATCCTAGGGAAGAGCATCAAGTGAACGCTGGTGGCCTTCTCTATTTGCTTAGGACTGAAAAGCTGAACAGCTTAGTGTTATTTTGCAAAAATCTGAATATATCACTCCACCCCTCTCCCCACTGAGCACTGATGAAAAGACATTGTTATTAGCAAATTCCCCTAGTCAAATTCTGGAGAATGGCCTGGGTAAACAGTACATTAATCACTGTCCTTTCAAAAGCTAAATTTACATTCTACAATTTCATCCTATGGAAATAAATTTTTAAAAACATGCAGAAAGGATTAGAGCGATCACTGCTCTATTTTTAAATTGCCAAGTTAATTCCAGAAATTAAAAGGGCATTTCCCTCTATGGCATCCTGATTCACATGTCAAAAAATGACTTAGATTTTATACATTTACTTTGGAAACTTGGAGATGCGTGTCAAATTACAAACCAACTGCATAAACATTCCAGTGACATTTAACTGCTACCAAACTGCTAAACGTTGATCTTTAATAGGACACGGCCGTTAGTGTCACACCACCTACAAGTCTGAACCAAGATTTGACTGTTCTGAGCCCTTTAGCCAACAGTGAAATCCTCAGGGGAGGATCTATTTTGGTTTTTCTTTTCCAGGCGGCACCCCCAAACCCAATGAGGATAACAGGTGGATTGCGGCCATCCACAAACACATGTTCTCTCTCTCTCTCTCTCTCTCTCTCTCTCACACACACACACACACACACACACACACACACAACCTATTCAGAACCATTGTTTGCAGTTCTTAAACTACTTTAACAAAAGGCTGAGGGCCCTACTAAGAAGAGTAAGGACTCAACTATCAGTGGCTCCAGATCAGAGGCTGAGAGAGAAGGGATGTTCTGGACGGCAAAGCCAACAAGAGGCAAAGGTGGCCGGAAGCACTGAGCGACTGTAGGCCCTGACCCCGTCGGCTGGGCAGTGCTGCCCCTCACAGCATGACTGCTCACTGACCCTCCCTGTTGTGAGACCTCCTGGTCTCACCAATGCCTTCCCAACCCCTGGTTTTAAAGCATTTATAAGCAACTTTTGTAGCAGGTGCTCCATAAATTCCAAAACTACATCAGCAGACTTCTACTGAAAGTATTTCTCCACTGCCTAATAGCCAGAATCTCTTGTGTAACTGTCTATCTTCAAAAAGCAGAAAGTTACTGACAAGTCATTTTTATATAAGCTTTCCTTTGTATGGTAATAAGATCAAAGTAAAATATGCAGCCTCCCCTGTATATCTTAGGTCCTCAAATAGTACCTCTTTAAGATGTGCTGCATTTCTAAATAGGCAATTTCTCAAGCACTTACCTCAGTATTAAATAATTTCCTTAATCTGAATCATTTATATAACGACTCCACCAGACTCATCTTGTAAAAATGCCCTTGTCGTCAAATATAATTACATGTATACAGCAACAGCTGCTAATAAATTAAATGATATCCTTCACCTAGAGGCGCCAAAGGCTATAACTAATTAAAAAGTTTATAAGAATGGTAGAGAATATTAAAATGTAGCACGATGTTAAATACCTACTAGGCACTAAGTAGACACCTCCCAAAATGACTGAACTGTTGTTTTAAGTACCTACAGAGCAGATTTACCCAGGGTGCCTGGCTAGCTCAGTCAGTGGAGCATGTGGCTCTTGATCTTGGGGTGTAAGTCTGAGCCCCATGTCAGGTATAGAGATTACTTAAAAATAGAGTTTAAAAAAAAAAATAAAAGCAGATTTACCCAAATGTCCACTTAGACTAATGGACAGAAAAGTAAGCAAACAGGTACGAAAAAGAAAACGTACCAAGATTAAACAAACAGGCATACGAAAGTAAGCTACTTAAAAGTAACAGCAATGGGCAAAAACAAAAAAATGCCATAGAAGAGACTAGGTACCAAAATCACGCCAAAATAATCAGACACGCATATAGTAAGTTCAACAGATCTGTGCCAAGAAGCAGATTAAGAGGACACATGCTAAATTCTAAGGACTCGAATCAGCTGACTTAATTAACTGGAAATTTTACTAATTACAAATTAAATCCAACTCTTGGCCAATGTTACACTTCAAAACTTCATGATTTCCTCACTCAATTCTTCCATTACACGAATTGACACCAAAAAAGAAAATAATTTATGAACATAATAACTGAAAATTCAGTAACTGTAAACATTTATTACAAAAACAGTAAATAAATAATCCAACCCAGGAGTGACTAATTACATTCTCTAAAATGAACCATGGAAATTATGAGTGTCTTCTCCAGGACTTTGACCGTGAAGCTCTACTAGGTCTTCTATCTCAGCATTTCTCCAGTGGAAGGCTGGAGAAAGTAATGAAGTATACAAATGAAAATCAGAAAAAAATTCTACTCAAGTATTCACGTTGGTAGAAGATACATTTAAATGTCATGAAGCGATTTCTTGAGAAGAGGGCATCATCAAATATGACAAAGGACACTTACTCCAAAGTGATGTGTAAAGGGGAAGAGGAAACAGGCCTATTTCAACTATATACCAAATCTTGAAAGGGCTTCAATTCTGAGAAATATTTCCCTAAAAACACGTCTGAAGACAAAACCACTAGAAGAAATGCTTACCAGATAAACCCTTGACCAAGTTTATGTATCAGTTTCCTGTGCATTATTGTATCAAAAATCACAGAAGAGGTGACAGCCTGGGGTAGCACAGTGACCCCTTCCTTTAAAAGGGTTTAGCCGAGGGGCACCTGGGCAGCAGTCTGCCTCTTGATTTCGGCTCCAGTCGTGATCTCAGGGTCATGAGAGCAAGCCCCACGTCCCTCTGTCCCTCTAGCTCCCTGCTCAGCAGGGAGTCTGCTTGTCCCTCTCCCTCCCCACTATCCCCCCACGCCACCCACCCCCCTGCTCACATATGCTCTTTAAAATAAATAAAATCTTTAAAAAATAATAATAAAGGGCTTAGCGGAGTACTTTAGAAAGCTGTGGAACAGAACAAGGGCTTCATCCTTCCTTCATGCTCTTTCAACTATAAAATACAGCCAAACTTACCTCCTACCTCCTTTCAGCTCCTGACAACGTAAGGGGAGTAAACGAAATAACAATTTTGGTCCATTTGAACAAAGTTGCTTATACAAACCTTACTTTTTTTTCTCACAAATCAAAGACTGGTTTGCACAGGTCACAGCATCACAACGGGCCAAAGTAAAAGATCATAAGTGGCACTATGTACTCTACAGAGTATTTTCAGATTCATGCTTTAATCTCAAGAACCAACGGGGCAGGCCGACCTCACCTCAGAGTATTACCAATTAGACCCACCTGCCAGGTTACTAGCCCACGGCAAGGACTCAGGTCTTGAACTTTAAGATCTAAGTTCCATTTACTACATCACTCAATGTCCCAAATCACAGAGAACTTCTATTTGTGAGAAACACGCAAGATGTGCTCTTACCCACCTGTCCTGACAAAATAATAACTGTAAAGGTAACAACCTTATACATACACACCGATGCTGAGTCTACTTACCTCATAATGGTGCCTCCTCATTCACGTTACCTTTAAAAATCAAGGGCTAACAAATTCAAAAACAGGCGAAGGCCTTAGACATTTCTCCAAAGGGGAGATACAAATAGCCAATAAACACATGAAAAGATGCTCAACATTAGGGAAATGCAAATCAAAACCATCTTCACACACATTAGGATGGTTATTATTATTTTTTTTAAGGAAAGTAAGTGTAGGCAAAGATGTGGTGCGATTAGAATTGCTGGTGGGAATTTAAAATGGTCTAGCCACTGTGGAAAGACAGCTCGAGGGGTCCTCAAAACTTAAGAACTACTATATGACCCAGAAATTCCTCTCCTAGGCATATACCAGAAAAAACTAAAAGGAGGAACAAAACAAGTATTCATATACCAATATTCATTGCAGTATTACTCTCCATAGCCAAGAGGTAGAAACACAAATGTCCATCAACAGGTGAGCGGGTAAACAAATCGTGGTATAACATACAAGGAATATTAGTCTTAAAAAGGAATGAAATCGCCACTTGCTGTAACACAGATAAACCTTGAAAACACTACGCCTACTGAAATAAGCCAGATACAAAAGGACAAGTATATTATGATTCCTCTTACATGAAGTATTTAGAATAGGCAAATTCAGATACAAAGCAGAATAAAGGTTATCTGGGGCTGGAGAGGAGGAACAAAGGAGGAGTTATTATTTAATAGGTACAGAGTCTATGTCTGGGATGATAAAAAAAAAAAAGATCTGGAAATAGGAATGTAGCTGTACAACACTGTGAATGTACTGAATTCTACTAAACTGTACACCACCAAATGGTTAAAACGGTAAGTTCTCTGTATTTTTATTTTATGTATATTTTACCACAATAAAAACAAAACTTCAGTGCTAAATCTATAGTCACCAAAAACTGGAGACATAAGCAAAGAAGCACTAAGTGTTAAAACATCCCCTGATGAATACAGTGAACCATAGAGTCAGCATGTCAACTTCTATTATAAATCGGGTTTCATACTGTTGCCAACTGACATCAGAGATCTGTTTTCCACAAGCAAATGAGAACATGACCTATGGTTTCAGAGCTGCTGGAAACAAACTATGAATTTGGTATCTGAGACCAACGTACCTGGGTGGGTAGAGAGAGATGATATAATCAAACTTATGAGAAGCTAGAAATGAAGAAAATGAAGCTCAGAGTTACCTTTCCATGACCCTACAATCAGTTAATGATAAAATAATGACTAGAACAACTCAGGTCTCTTTCTCCTAAACTAGTGCCTTTTTTTGTTTTAAAGATTTCATTTATTTATTCATGAGAGACACAAGAGAGAGAGGCAGAGGCAGGCTCCATGCAGGGAGCCCGACGTGGGACTCGATCCCGGGACTCCAGGGACGCCCTGGGCCCTAGGCAGCCACCCAGGTGCCCCCTAATCCAGTGCTTTTCTATATTCGGTTTAGTTTGACCACGTTACTTATCCCCCCTCTCAAGATATACATAGCATTCATTTTTAAAAAGCTTATTCAAATGTCCTGAAAGTTGTGTTTCAAAGATCACCCTGTAACTCTTGAATCTACCTCCCTTGAGGGGAACTGGAGAGGGCTCATTCTCATACTCCTGATCACTAAAGAATTAATAAGCTGGCACAATATCCTGTGGAGGTGATTTCAAAAGAACAAAGACTAAACTCAAATCCTAGAAAAATGGAAAATCAATATACCTAAATAGCTTAAGGGTTTCACTTTGCTACCAAGTACAAGGGACAAAAAAATCTTCACACCTAAATGCCTGACTACAAAAGGATAATCACTGGCACCACCCACATCCGTAATCAAATGTACCTGCACAGCTTAAGCATCCCACCAGCTCGGAAGCGCCCAGTTAAGATGACAAAATCCAACACTCTATTTGAGAAAATCATCTAGGAGCTCACTTTGGTAAAAAGACCAATCTTTTGCTAATCGCCTAGTTTAGAGAGATTCAAGAGTACTTAAAGATAACAACATACAATACAACGATGAGCAAAGCCAGAAAAGACAACGAGCAACTAAAATGCTATTGCAAATTCTCACAGGTAAATAAGTGCACCAAATCTCATTATGGCCACTAAACAAAGAAAATTACGGAACTCTCCTGCCCACAACATTCCACAGAAACTTCAAACACATACCTTTGTCTTCTTCCAAGATCTAGTGCCTAGAGATTTGAGAAAAGCTTCACATATTACCTTCTACTTCCCTAATCTCCAAAATGTGGTCACAAGTGATGGTTCTTCCAAGTGCAGTCACCAAATATTTCCTGAGCTCTAGATGCTAGAGCGGATACAAAGACATCAGTGACCTATTCCCTCTCACCAAGAGCCTTATAATCCAGTGGAAAATAAAAGATGTTTATACATTAAAAAAAAAAAAAAAAGAAAAACACCTTCACAGTGTAGATGACTTTGGCTCTGGCATCAGACCAAGCTGAGTTACAACCTCAGTCTTTTAAGACTTAGCTCTCTACACCTGTTACCTCATGGATGATGTGGACAATGCCTATCCTGTAGGGTGATTGAGAGGTCAAAATGAAACAAGCAAATGCTTGTGACTCGTGCAAAGCAAGCACTCAAAAGCCAGCAATATCCTTGTTCACTATTATTACAACGGAAATACCAATGCAGCCATAACACAATAAATGGCACCAAAGTGTGGAGACCAGAATAGACTCTCTTACTGAAAGTCTGACAGAAATGCTCGAGTTTAAGTTGCATCTTAAGAGAAAGGTCTTTTGAAAAATGAACAAAGAGATCTGAGTTATAACTCGGGTCTGAAGCTAGCTAAAATTTGTTCTGTGGCCTGGGCGGTGGAGGAATAGTGAACATTTTAGGTCTCGGTTTCCTCATCTCTCACTTGAAAAGGCTGAATTAAATGACCGCTAACATGTCCCGGAGCGAACGTCCTGTGATCTGTTGTAGAAGCCTGGTAGGCCAAGTCAAAGGACAGAATCCTAGACACGGTTTACGGAATGGCTTATAGAAATTCAGAGAAATATAGAGCTGTACAAATGACACTGAAGGATCTTCTTGCTGGAGCGTAGGATCCAACAGGTGTCAGGGGACGAGACGGCTCACTCTGACCCCCTTCCGGTACAAGTGGCTACTAGAGGTTGACACGCAGGGCAGTAGCAGGATACAAGGGCATCTGGCCAACAGGAGAAGGGTGTGATGGAGCAGCAGAGAGCACGGGACACTCTGAGGAGTGAAGATGAAGGAGGTGACCAACAGCCAGGGGACTGAGTGCATGGAATTCAATGACTCCGGGGTGATGAATGGGAAACAAATGGGAACTCGCCATGCACGAGATTTTCCAATCCCCAAATTCTTGCACCAAGTCTTTGATTACTTTGAAACACTGCTTTTAGAAAGGCCCTTTACAGTCTCCAGGTTCTCTGACAGAATCAAACTTTTATTTCTTCCAATTCTAAAATTCTAGGATTCTGATACAACTGATCTGGATTCGGGCCCAGGCTTTTTCTCCCAAAGGTCCCTGGACAATTCTAACATACAACCAGGGTTGAGGATCATCGTCTCAGGGAAGAGAAAGAAGACAGGGTACAGAGGCGCCAGGGTGGCCCAGCAGTTAGGCGTCTGCCTTCGGCCCAGGATGTGACCCCGGGGGTCCTGGGATCGAGTTCCATATCAGGCTCCCCACAAGGACCCTGCTTCTCCCTCTGCCTGTGTCTCTGCCCCTCTCTGTGTAGAGAAAAAAAAATTAAAATAAAATTTAAAAAATATATATTTCTTGTATAAAAATAAAACATACACAAAGATAAACAAAAACAGTATCAATAAAATGTATGATGGGCTACAGCTACAGGTTACATATGTTTAGGAATCAAAGGTGCATTGAGGGCAGATCTTAATTTTGGTATTTTCTTTTTATTTCTGATTTACCTGACCTCCATTTGTTTTTACTTAAGCAATTTTACCATATATATTCCCTATACAATGCCTCAAATCCTTTGTTACAGTGATGGAGAAAGGAAGTACCTCTCTAGACACACACTGGTATTTCTCCTACAAGAGACACCAAGCCTTTATGGTGTTATAGGGACAATCCAGTATAGATTTCAATTGCACTAATTCACAATTCATTAATATCATGAATGGGGAAAAAAACAAATCAGATTCTTCCAGTAGCTGTTGCCATCTGGAAAATTTACAGAATGAACTTTATTACTACCTATGATGATACTTAGTTTCTACAGTTAAAGCAACTTCACATATTTTTTAAAGTCTTGGCCTTTGGGGGAAAAAAATGATGGTCTTCTTCTAGATTCTAAATATGATCTTATGAGATTATCTTATAAACTAACCATGTCTATCCCTGAAAAGGAATACTTCTAAGTAAAAGACAGTATCATCTTTCATTTACTCCAAAACTTAACTCAATGATGAATACAGAATTCCATAGTACTTCTTTCTAAGAGAAGAAATGGTTTTTCAAGACACAATATTTTGTTTTTATTAGCGTAGTATGCAGCTGTATTATTTGTACTTCTGCCCAATATTCAGTAAATGTTCAAAGTATTTAAAAACTGGCAATTTGTATGTAATACTTAACAAAAGAGGCATGTGAGAGACTACTGAGGGCATAACAATAAAACTGAACCAAATTTATTCTGGAAAAGAACATCTACTAAACTAAAAAGAATGATTGCTCAGGGGGCGACCATCCTCCACATTAAACTCTATAATGGGAAAAGTCAATTTAGAAAAGGAACATGTTTTTTAAGATGTCAGACTGTAACTTCCCAGAGGTTTCGAAGCATGACGTAAATCTTACGATGTCCAAAACAGATCTTCACAAATCCAGTTATACACGTAAACTCCTGGTGAAACTTCATTTGTTTACCCAAATCAGAGGAAATAAGGGTGTCTGCACGAAGGAGGCAGCAGCTTATGGATCCAGCATTACGAGGCTGACCCTCCCCATGGGGAATGCTTAGCTGCATTACGTTGTCGGAATAAATGGCAAAGGTTAGGATACAAACCCCTTCTCGTTTCCTGAGGATGGACTTTGTAACTGTGAAATATGTTGAAACCCTTGCTTTTACAAATTTACAGTCCTTTAACCCATGGCCCAGGAAGCAGACTATGAGAACAGGAAGAAAGTAGTAAAGATGTTGTTCACGACAAAATCTGACAGCATTCACTCGTGAAACATTTTGTTCTGGGGCACCTGGCTGGCTCAGTCTTCTAGAAGAGCACGTGACTCTTGATCTCAGGGTTATGGGTTTGAGCCACACTGGATGTAGAGATTACTTAAACTTAAAAGATAGAAAATATTTGTTCCAATAAAAACCAAAGAGTAAAACAACTGTATAGATAGTAAAAAAAATCATAGAACATAAAATGAGAAAAAACCTTAGCGATCACTAACTTCACCCTGCTTTCCTATATGTTGATGAATTAGGACTTTGGTATCAAGGTTTCACTCTGCTCTGTGGCAATTTTCTGTAACACAGATGCTTCTTTGGGGCTA
Source organism: Canis lupus dingo (assembly GCF_003254725.2). Classification (NCBI taxonomy): domain Eukaryota; kingdom Metazoa; phylum Chordata; class Mammalia; order Carnivora; family Canidae; genus Canis; species Canis lupus. The sequence goes on from NC_064243.1 coordinate 69,346,458, forward strand.
TGGCTAATAAAGATTTGACCCTGTTCTCCAAAGGAAATTTACTGCCTTTAAAGAAACACATTCCTCGCTTTCAGAGTCTGATAGGATCATGTCAAAATGACTTAGGTGCCTATTTGAAAGGGCTCCCATTAGCCAAAGTGGGGACAATTTGAACAGTAAAAGAATGATTGAACTGAGTGCACCCGATTGAAATACGATGAATATATAAAAATCCACAAGCCAATAATGACGCTTAAAAAAGAGAAAGACAAAAATCATGAAATAACAACACTAATGGCTTACTCTGAAATATGGTAAAAGGAAAAATTTTATCCTGTACTTCAAATAAAAATTGTATTTCACAGTAATCAAATAGCTCACATTGAAGAAGGAAAGCTATTTCTCGGGACGCTTGGGTGGCTCAGTGATTGAGCATCTGCCTTTGGCTCTGGGATCGAGTCCCACATCAGGCTTCCTACCTGAAGCCTGCTTCTCCCTCTGCTTATGTCTCTGTCTCTCTCTCATATATAAATAAATAAAATCTTTAAAAAAAAAAAAAAAGCTATTTCACACAGAAAAATTGCAAGTTTGTAAAGCTGAAAGAATGATAAAACTTGAAAATCCCATTTTAACGTACAATGTACGCATACAACTGTACCCTTAAAAATGGTTAAGATGTTTAATGTTATGTGTATTTGATCACAACTTTTTTTTAAATCCCATTTTATGATCACACTGCCACCCACCAATGAGATAATTGATTCAGGTGAGAGTCACCAATGGATACTAACATTATTTAGATGAAAGAAATGATAAGGAAATTGATGTTTATGTGGTGCCAAAGTCTCACTCCTCCCAGATTATATGATATTTTCAAGGGAAAAATATAATTTCATAATGAGAAGATCAATCATTATTTTAATCTTAGCTACAGTAATAGTGCAAAAACATGAGATGGCCCTGATAAGATGTAATAGGAAACATACAACTTGGCTATTAAATACTCTTACCAAAGATGTTTATTCTCAATTAACCAAACCTATAGCTCTAAATTTTACTTCACATTAAATAAAGAACACAGGAGACCACCCTGAATACCAGCACATGGAGACAATCTTCAGACAAAGAGTCTGAAGAAAGAGTCAAGAAGAAACAGTCTACTAGACACGGGGCCTCTCCAACAGGAGAGTGATCTCTCTCCAACAGGTCACTGACATGCAAATACAGTGAAAAGCAATGGAATGAGGATCATTTTAGATTACAAGACACTTAAGTGACAAAGGCAATAACCAAATGCAGTATGTGCTCCTTGAGATAGGATCCTGGTTTGATAAATAGAGGATGTCACAGGAATTATTACAGAGATTTTAAATATAGAGTGGATATTAGGTAGTATTTGAGAATTATTGTCAACTGATTGTTATACATAAGAACACTGTTCTGGGGGCACCTGGGTGGCTCAGTCAGTGAAGCGTCTGCCTTTGGCTCTGGTCATGATCTCGGGATCCTGGGATCAAGCCCCACATCAGGGGCTTCAGTGAGGAGCTCGGTGCTCGGTGAGGAGCCTGCTTCTCCCTCGCCCTCTGTGATCTCTCCTGCTCTCACTCTCTCTCTCAAGTAAATAAAAGTAAAATATATACACACATATATACGTATGTCCATATTCTTTTTACAAATACATAATAAAGAAATTGGGGTGAGATGTCATGAGTTCCATAATTTATTGTAAATTACTTCAGAGAAAAAAATATATGGTAAAATGTCAATAAAATGAAAAAAGTATGTAGGCAATGGTCATCAACGGCTACCAAACACGAGGCAGAGGCTTGATGGGAAATTTACAATAGACCAAGCTGACTGACGACAACACCTGAATCCACTGATCACCCTTCATCCCAAGAGCACAGCCACCATACATGGGGTTCCTGAAGTGCAGTAGGAAATAAACACGAACTACAATGAAGAATTCCCCAAACCATCACCACCATCAGAATCAACCTTGAATCTGATTAGGCCCCGGATCTGCCTACCAATTTAAGAGAACATTCACATAAGAGAAACATATTAACCACTACCAAAGGGATATAATCAACAAAATCCAAAATGTGGGATATTCTAAAGAAACTGAAAGAAAAGGAGAAACTATATAGTAAGTTATTTAATAGACGTATCAGCCAAATGAAATGTAGACCTCATTTGGGTCCTGACTTGAACAAACCAACCAGAAAGATATTTATGAAACAAATGAACATATGAACACTCACAAATATTTGCTATTAAGGAAATATTAAACTTCTAGACCTGACAATGGATTTGTGGTTTTGTTTTTTTATAAATGCGTATCTACTACAGACATATAAAAAACTATTTACAAAAAAAAAAAAAAAACTATTTACAAGGACTTGCTCTAAAACCATCCAGCAAGGGGCACCTGGGTGGCTCAGTCAGCTAAGCCTCTGCCTCGGGCTCAGGTCACAGTCTCAGGGTCCTGGGATGGAGCCCTCCCCTTCTGCCCCCCACTCCCCACTCTCCACCCCTGCTCATGTGTGCATGCACATTCTCTTTATTTATTAAATAAATAAAAAGCAATTTAAAAATAAAACTAATACCATCCAGTAAGGTACAGGGTAGGGAGACAGGCGTTGGTGGCCCTTAGATGACACCAAACTGACCATGGTAATAATTAGCTACAAGATGGGTTCATGGAGATTCATTATTCTATGTTTATCATATAGGTTCCATTATAAAAAATTTTTAAAAAGAAAGCACAGAATGAAGTGTAAGCAAAGCACCTTCACGTAACCAAAGCGTCTTCTTCACCTACTACCTAACATAACAAATACCAACTAAAGTAAGAGAAGATCTAGCAAAAGATTTACCAACACTGACAAGAGAAAGGAAAAGTGTGCCTGGCCTGTGCCGCAGGCCTCCCGGCCAGGGAAGACAGGGATGGGCGAGCTGGATGGGGCAGAACCCGGACCCACCCCTTAGGAGGTGGACTAAACACGACGGGGAAAGCAGGTGGGGGCACTCGGTGGATGTTACAGATCTTCTCACCTTGCTCATCTGAAGTTGGTCATGATAAAAAGTGATCACCACAGAACACACTGACTTGATTTTCCACACCTCCTGGTTGCTTGCTGACCTGCCATCTTCCCACCCACCCTGACCCTCTATCTGCAGCCCCCAGGGGCCGGGGGGGGGGGGGGGGGGGAGCGGGGGCGGGCACTAGCACCAGCAGTACTCGCTTACTGGGTGGGAAATCTAACTAGCAAAACCGAAATGTTTCCACATTGTGCTAGAAAAATCCAGACTGATTTTACTGTAAAATGTCTCACTTTAACTGAAAACCTGATTTGTGGTCTGTAGAAATTACTGAGGCATCTGCTCTTTCCCGTTCTTTTTTGGAAAGGAAGCTAGACTAGAAACTCTTGTGTAATTTGTATTTGGATGTGGTGTTTGCAGAGGATAATAATCTTCCCAAATTCCTAAGTAGTTCCATCTGTTTTTATGGGAAATTTGGCTTAGAATGACTTGAGAAAATGAAGAACTAAGTAAGAAATCCAATCGCCTTTACAATTAGTCTTAGTATACTCTTTGAGTGGTTTTAAGAAATAACCAAAGAAATATTCACAGCAAAAAAAATTTTTTAACTGAACCTAAAGCTGATAAAAAGCGTCTATGAAACCATCAATTTACAAAACAGAGGCAGGTTAAAACTATGCCACACGGATAAAATTAGCAAAATAAAAATTGTAGGAATGATAAAAGACAATCCAATTTCTTCAAAAAAATAAATTACAAGGAAATATATAGTTTTGGTTTTTTTTTTTAATTTTTATTTATTTATGATAGTCACAGAGAGAGAGAGAGAGAGAGGCAGAGACACAGGCAGAGGGAGAAGCAGGCTCCATGCACCGGGAGCCCAATGTGGGATTCGATCCCGGGTCTCCAGGATCGCGCCCTGGGCCAAAGGCAGGCACTAAACCGCTGCGCCACCCAGGGATCCCCTACAAGGAAATATAAAAGAGAGACAGAACCTATAAAGAGAATCACTACTCCACAATATGTGCACCTAATTTGAATCGTATTCCAAAAAACCTGAAAGAAAACAGAAACAAATTGGAAACTGAACAGAGTGAATATTTGATGATACTAAAGATTAACTATTAATTTGTTTATGTGTAATAATAGTATTGTAATTTTTTTTCAAGAATCTTAGCTTTTAGAAATATCTATTGAGGGGTACCTTGCTGGCTCAGTTAGAGGAGTATGCGACGCCTGACCTTGGAGTCATGAGCTCGACCCCATGTTGGGTATAGAGATTACTTACAATAAAAAGTTTTAAAAAGAAAGATATTTTGAATATAAGTAGATGAAACAAAAAGATGCCTAGGATTTGCTTCAAAATAATCCTGTCAGGGTGAAGTGAACAGGGATGTAGATAAAGGCTGGCTACCAGCTGATCGCTGTTAAAGTTAGGTGATGACCCTTCATGGGGAGGATCATCGTACTATTCAATTTGCTACATATTTAAAACTTTCCAAATAAAGCTGCTTCATTTAAAAAAAATTAAAAAGGAAATAACAAAGTTAGCTTATGAATTTTTCAAATTAACTTCTAAAAATTTTAATATCTAAAATAGAACAGTGAGACATTTTGTACCTAAAGTAGCATATTAACAAATATATTTAGAATTAGTACTTCTCATCTTGAAATCACTTTAATCACCTTAAAATTTCAGCAAGTCACAAAATGAGAATCATAAAATCTTAACACGTGGTGGCCCCAAAGTCCCACCTCCCACGCAGTGAATCATCCTCCCACCTCCCAACAGACAATTACCAGCCTCTGGCAGAGGTCCTCCAAACCCTGGGAAAGTCACTCCATTCTCTGCCCACACCAACTGTCAAAAAGTTCCTCTTCTCCCAAAAAGGAAACTCCCTTTCTCCAGATCTGGTTTACGCCTGGGAAAAAGGGTTTTCCAACAGGTCACCGTCCATTTGTGAGGTGTGAAGTCAAGTTAGTGCCTCGCTGACTGGCATCTCTATCACTGTCATGATGCAAAAAAGAAAATCTCAGAGCTAAGGACAGAACCGCAGGCAACAGGGAAAAGCTGATAGTCAGAGGAAAGGAAGTCTTCAGAGAAGAGGAGGAGTAGAACAGAAGCACTGCAAGGGGTCAGGGGGGAATTTCAAGATGGTCAAAAATAAAACAGGAGGGGACAGTACTCCACAGACTTGACCCCGGGGCCATCGTTACCCGGTGAGAGGAACTTCAGGGTACTGCTGGGGCGCAAGTGAACGCGCTCTTTGCTGGGGAATACGGAGCCATCTACTACCTCTTAATACATCTTCACTCTGGAAAGAAGGCCAACACTGCTGTGTCCTAGAACTCTTTCAAGGAGCTTATAATTCAGCAGACTTAACTTTCATTTCAAAAAAATTTCATCCTATTTCAACCGGTTTTGTAGCCATCGAGACAAGCCGCATCAGCTTGCTAGGCTTCCCTACGAGCGTCCCTGGCGTCTGTCCATCCATCCTGTCAGCAGTCCCCGTTGGTCATAATAAAAATCACTGGCAAGAAATATCTTAGATGACCAAGATTAAAATTTCAGTAATAATCACCACAGAGTTCCCACAAATGAACAGCATACTCCCAAAACTGCCATGGGGATACCATGAAAGCTTTAGCCAATGTTCTGCCCAAGCCTGTCTGTGTCGCTCCTCTACACAAGGGCCCTGGGAGCGACCCTCCGCAGGGCCCAAGGGCCCAGCCAGACACCGTATACGGATCCGGACTTAATTCAGGGCGCCTGACCCATTTAAGAGAAGGACACAGGAAGCACCCTTATTTCCCCAGTGTCACCCCCAGCAACTGGTTGAAGCGGGATTTGGGGCTGCAACAATATCCTTTCCACCCTCCGCTCCTTTCAGGGAAAAAGGAAGGGAGATAAACTATCAGGTACCTGATTGCTTAAAATTCCCATCCCCAAGGACCCGGGACAAACTCCCCCAAGCCTGTCTCCTGGGGACAGCTCAGGGACAGCGGAGCTCCGACACCCCTGACGGCACGAGGCAGAACTCCCAACGGTCAGCGGCACCTGGAACCTCCAACCTGGGCAGCCACTCTGCGACCTGTCACGCTGCAGATGGACGCGACGTCCCACTTATAAAGCGGCGACGGAGAGCAAGGCAGGCGGCAGCCACCCCTGCCCAGATCTGCGCTCGCCCCCCTCCTGCCCAGCTTCCCAGCGAGGGACCGGGCCTGGAACCCCCCCAACTGCCGTCCAACTTCTGAATGAAACTGCCCCTCACTCTTCCGACAGGTAACCCAGGACAGTACCTACCTCGCAGGGTTACTGCAAGGGGACAACGAACAAACTAAGCAACAGAACAGTACTGGACACAGACGAAGTACTCGATGAATGTGACCCGTTATTACCAATACTTTCTAATTCACCATGTGATACCTTTACAAAGAAAATACACTATGATTCAATAAAGCACAGATTAAAATAATTCAGTATATAATGACCTCCCAAAGAAAACATACTAAACTATATTTTAATTTAAAGTAAGAATCAGGGATCCCTGGGTGGCACAGCGGTTTAGTGCCTGCCTTTGGCCCAGGGCGCAATCCTGGAGACCCGGGATCGAATCCTACATCGGGCTCCCGGTGCATGGAGCCTGCTTCTCCCTCTGCCTGTGTCTCTGCCTCTCTCTCTCTCTCTCTCTCTCTCTCTCTCTCTCTCTGTGACTATCATAAATTAAATAAATAAAGTAAAAATCAGGAGTGCCTGCGTGGCTCCATCCATTATCTTGATCTTGGCTCAGGTCATGATCTCAGGGTCATGAAATCGAGCCACTCGTTGGGCTCCGTGCTGGGCATGGAGCCTGCTTAAGACTCTCTCTCCCCCTCTGCCTCTCCTTGCTCATGCACTCTTTCTCTCTCTAAAAATGAATGAATGAATGAATGAATGAATGAATGAACGAAATTTAATAAATAAATAAAAGTAAAATTTAAAATAAACTACCTCTCACATAAAAATCCTGCCTTTAGGGGCACCTGGGTGGCTCCGTCGGTTAGGTGTCTCCTCAGCTCCGGGGTCCTGGGATCAAGCCCCACATCGGGCTTCTTGCTCAGCGGGGAGCCTGCTTCTCCTGCTCCCCCCACCACTTGTGCTCTCTGTTGCTATTTCTGTGTCTCTCTCCCTCAAATAAAATAAAATCTTTTCAAAAAATTCTGCCTTTATTAATTGGGAAACACATTTCAACTACTAAGTGATTGTCAGCCTCAGCTATAATGCCAACTTTTTGATTTATAAACTAACATATGACCAATGTTTAAAGCATGCACTTTCCCCTCTATAAAGCCAGACAGACCATACACATGGCAGGTTGATCTGATTTTACAGTAACTGTGTAGTCCCATTAAAATCCAGTCAGCTGAAAAAAAATGTTTCGCTTGGTCTACTTCCAACATATTGCCAACAAAACCATGCTAAGCAAAAGAAGAATGAAAGAGAGAAAGGGAGTGTGGGAGGGAAGAAAGGAGAAAAAAGGAAAATCGGAAATCATTAAAGTCTTTAAAGTCATTAAAGTAAATGTAGGAGCAATGGGAAAAAAAAACATACAGAACAGCAACAGTACCTTGAGAATATACTAGACTCTGAAGATCAGCTCTGATTTGGTTTAGAAAGTATTAGGTTTTTTTTTTAGCACTGGCTAGAGCATTTCCTATGTCCACAAGCTACGTTTAGATGAAACTTTCTCTGATCAAAACCACAGTCAGAAATTTATTCCAAAAACATGACCTAAGTCGCAAATGAACTCATCTCTGTGACTCTACACAAGCAGTAATGGACATCAATTTTATTTTGGAGACTAGAATGCACGTGCCAAAAAGAAGGGGCAGGAGGAAATATCTATATACAAATGAAATTATATGATGTCTAGAATTTGCTTCATAATCATCCTCGGAGGAGGGTAGTGTCAGGAGTGGAAGGGAAGTGTTGATGAGACACGACTGCTATGTCCTGGTAATTATCAAAGCTGGGTGAGGGTACCCGGGGTTCACTACACTAGTGTTCTCTCTACATCTGAATGTATCTTCAACTTCCCGTAATAAAAAGTTTAAAAAGAGAGACACTCTTCTGTAACTAACGATGGTATATTCCTTCTGCCAAAAAGCGTTTCAATAAATAGATGCATTAAAAACATGACTTTAAAAAACTCCAACAACAACAAAAAAAGTCCCGGAAAAAAGGCCACGTTATCTCTCACTGCTATTGTGTGGGCTGCACAGAGCAAGCAACACAGAGATCACAGATCCATAAAATGCTCTAAAATCTACCCTCGAGTCTTTCCATTTAAACTTGCGGCACGGGGACGAAAGTGAACTGGCCCCAGCTAGGAGAAAAGCTAGAGGCACATCTGCACGACACATGCTGCCCACATCTACGGCTCCTCGCCGGGGAGCTGCAAAGTTAAGAATATCTGCAACATACCTTTATTTTCCTGCTGCAGGTGGGGGAGGGAGAGGGACAAATGTATTCATATTCTCATACGTGTATAACTTAAAACAGACAATCTTGGCATTACAGAAATTAAGACACAGGCTTTACTGATGTTGATTTTAATGGCTGAGATCCAAAAACAGTTCTGGTTACAAGCTTATGGATAAACTCTTGATTCCTCTGTCAGTAGACAGACCCAACTCATTTCTTGACATTTTAACCTTTCCCATACACAATTTGTATTCATTTTATTAAGAAAAATGAGTTTTCCTTTCTCCCTTTAAGAGAAGTGGATTAAAGAAAACTTTTCAAGGGAGGTGTTCACTTAGCAGCTTTCCTACCAGAGTCCAAGAGCAATTAAACAGAGCATACTGGGGAAAAGGGAAAGATTATCATGGTGCAAGTGGGCTCCCAGAATGAAGGCTGAATGTGCACCGCCGTCTAGCAGATGACCCTGCCACACTAGCTTTTCAAATCCTAGTGAAGGCATTTGGCACCATTTCCTAATAATCCCATAGGACTTCTACTTCCTTGTTTTTTCAACAGTATCTCAAAACGTTGACACATTTATTGAACTATTTTTGGAAGACCCAGCTTTGTCTACCTTCAGGGCTCAAGATACAAATAGATGAGAGCTACAGGACAGATCTCTAGCTACAGAACTTGGCAGGCTTCCTGTGTTCTCCAAGAAAAATTCAATTGGCAACTCCATCAGCAGCAGAGAAGCACAGAGCAGAGGGGACAACTGGACACAAGCAGGCCTTGGCTGTGCCTGACGCTCCCTTAGGAAACCAAATGACTGGTAAGTTTAACCTCTTCCTGACCTGCTTTTATCTGTCGGACACACGGTATGAAATGTATTTTAAGAATCAAATGAGGGATCCCTGGGTGGCGCAGCGGTTTGGCGCCTGCCTTTGGCCCAGGGCGTGATCCTGGAGACCCAGGATCGAATCCCATGTCGGGCTCCCGGTGCATGGGGCCTGCTTCTCCCTCTGCCTGTGTCTCTGCCTCTCTCTCTCTCTGTGACTATCATAAATAAATAAAAAAAAAAAAAAAAAAAAAAAAAAAAAAAAAAAAAAAGAATCAAATGAGAAAAGTGATTTACTTTGAAAAGATTAAAACGAAACTTTGCAAATTAAAACCATATTTAATAGAAAAGAAAACCATGAGAAGTCTAAGCTGCAATCACCACATAACGGTTTTTATGCTGTTATCTACTAGGAGAAAGAAAAAAATCTATTAATGACCTTGATAGAAAATGATATTTTGGGTACGCCTGGGTGGCTCAGCGGTTCAGCATCTGCCTTTGGCTCAGAGTGTGATCCCAGGGCCCCAGGATCAAGTCCCACATCGGGCTCCCTGCATGGAGCCTGCTTCTCCCTCTGCTTGTGTCTCTGCCTCTCTCTGTGTCTCTCATGAATAAATAAAAATTTCAACAAAAAAAATGATATTTTGAACATATGCACCATTTCTCAAACTTCACTCACATAACAACTTTATATTTTTTGCCAAATCCAAACACTGTCACTGTATTTTTTACTTTATATTTAACCTTTAAATCAAGTTACAAAAATACCTACTTCATTTTAGCCTTATACTATGTTAATACCAATGAAATCATAGGTTTGAGGCACTTGTCTATTTTTCTGATGTACACTGACATGTATATTTAACCAGTAAGAGAGAAAGATTCATCTGTGTACCACCTTAACTCATTTTAACACACACCACACTTTCGGAAAATATATCCTGGTCTACTGCCTGCAACATCTTCTACAATAAGGAACAGAGTATTTGAATTTATAAATCTGTAAAACCCACCAAAGAGTTTAACCTACACTAACCACACGCACATATGAGTCTTTGGGTCTTTGGGAGCTTCCTCGGACCTCACAGCCAATACCTTATCAGAACCCCATTTCTGTTGCCCTAAACTCCATACACAAAAAATCCCTAGTATGTATATCTTCACGAGTGTAATTCCCATTCCCTATTCATGCCCTAGTAACCAAATTTTTTACCCTAAAGGTATTTAACACAATCCACAGGAGTTCAGAGTTTCCTCTAATCACGGAATCAATATTCAAAGAATATTTAATATATGTGTATGCAAATCACATATCAATCTGAAGATAAATGAAGGTATTCAGGACGCTCTAAAATAAGGTTGCCATTTCTGAAACATAGTCACCAAACTTTTACTGTGTATTTTTAAATCTAATTCAAGTATGTATTGTAAGATTTATAAACATCTGTACTGAACTAATCCATGAAACTATCACAAGAAAAAAAATAATACATTTGCCGAAGTCTTCCTAGGAAGCAGCACCTTTCCGTTCAGACATATCAGTCGTCAACTCCCACCCACCCTAGATGTTGGCTCAATCACCTGACTTTCTCTCTCTCTTCACATGTATATATACACATATCTATGATATATACATATGTTATATACATGATATTATATATACATAATATTTTTATATATATAAAAATACATATATAAAGTTCAACTCAGTATCTGGCATAAAAAAAAAAAGGACCATTTTACTATGGCTGCAGTCCTTACCAAACTGTGACTACCACAGTAATCTTGGGGATTTTATTTTTATCAATTCAAAACCCTAAATCAGTGGACTGAACATGAGTTAATTTCTGCTCCCTCCCAAAACCACACCAAAATGACAGTAAGGAAAAAAATTTTTAAAGGGGAGGGACAAAAAAAAAAAAGGAGGGGACAGGCCAGCAGATGAGATATATCAACAGAATTTTAGAAGATGGAAAACAGATGTACAAAGTAACTGACTTAGCAAAGCAGAGGAAGCCAAAGCTGAATCCCTGTTCTGGTGGAGGCCTCCAAGAAGCAAACTGAGCCCTGGGAGAGGCCCCAGGAGCCTAGGAAGTAGAGGTTCCAGAGGCCACAGAGTGCGAGGGGAGAGACAGAGCTGAAAACAGCACATGGAGCACTCCTGAAACTCTTCCTTCTCCCTCCCTCTCTCTGAACTTTGCAGCCAAAAGACAAGAGGTTCATTCTCTAGAGCAGTTGAAGGAAGTCTCCAGGCTGAGGGAATCCAGACACAGAGGGCAGATGTGGGGGGAACACAGAAAACAAGGAGGCCCTACTACTCGGGCAACATGTATTCACCAAGTGCAAAATAGACAAAAATATTTGCCTTCTTGCAGTTTACACTGAGGTGATAATAATACATACTATGAAAGAAAAGAAAGAAAGAGAGAAAAGGAAAAGGAAAGAAAAGAGAAAAGAAAAGAAAGAAAGATTGAAGGCATACTAGGGTTTTAGGTGTGCAAGCAGGGTTGTAGTTTCAAATAAATGATCATGGGAAACAAAGATCTGAAGGAGTTAAGGGAGTAAGCTATGCAGGTATCTGCTGGAAGAGCATTCCAGAGGGGAAGCAAGTGCAAAGGGCCATAAGTAGAGTAAGATTGGAGACACTACACACATGGAAAAACCAAGGACATTACCAGAAAGAAAATTCAGTGACCATGGAGCAGCGTTGAAAACAGGAAAACAAAAAAATTCAGCAGAGAGGTTAGAAGAAAGCAAAAACCAAACAAAAAAAATAAAGGGATGGTATGAGAGGGAAAAAAAAAAAACACTAATAAAATTGGAGAGTCAATCTAGAAAATTTAATCCAAATAACAGAAGTTTCAGAAACACCAGAGAACACAGAGGGAGAAATTATCATAGAGGAAGATTTCAGGAAGACACGAGTTTCCAACCTGGAAGAGCCCACTGAGCTCAGCACAATGAGTGAAAAACCTCCCATACCCAAGGCACACCATCATGAAATTTCAAAACACCAAGTTCAAAGAGAAAATCCTAAAAACTCCTAAGAAGAGCAAACCAGCCACACCCACAGAGGCAAACATTAGAGTTGCAGGGCTCCTGCCCACCAGCACTGGCAAGCCAGATCACAACAGAATCATGCCTGAAAAAGTCAAAAGAATAAGCAGTCACTAAGTTGGAATTCTATACCCAGCCAAACTATAAAAGCATTCACCGTAAGAGCACAAAAAGGCATTTCAGGGGCGCCTGGCTGGCTCAGTCAGTAGTGCATGCAACTCTTGATCTCAGGGTCATGAGTTCAAGCCCCACAGTGGGCATGGAGCCTACTTGGGGAAAAAAAAAAAAAAAAAACGCATTTAAGAGTGGAAAAAAGCTGCTTCAAGACATGCATGCAAGTTTTCAAAAAATTCACCTTCCATTAGCACTTTCTTGGAAATTGCTGGAGGATATAGTTAAAGTAAGAGTTAAGAAAGAGACAGAGAGCCCAGTAACCTGGGAGCCCAGAAAGAAAGGCAAAGGGAATTCCCAGAATACAGCTGCACAGGAGCCCCAGAAGTAAACCAGTCCAGCAGGATGGAGGTTTCCTAGCCTCAAAAATAAGAACTGAACTAAAACAGTTTTTGATCTTCTGTTTCCCAAAATACTTTCCAAAACACTGCTCCCAAAAATCTCTCTCCAATACTCAGACACATGCACACATGTGCACACGTGCACACAAGCACACACTTTATTAAAGTCTCAGCCTGGGACACCCGGGTGGCTCGGTGGTTGAGCGTCTGCCTTTGGCTTGGGGCGTGATCCCGGGGTCCCAGGAGCTCCCTGCATGGAGCCTGCTTCCCCCTCTGCCTATGTTTCTGCCTCTCTGTGTGTCTCTCATGAATAAATAAATAAAATATTTTAAAAATAATAAATAAATAAAGTCTCAGCCAGTTCACAAACCACACTGGGCAGTACTTTCTCACTCATCCCGCTCTATTTCAAGCATGTCTACACTAAATAATCTCCATGCTCCTTTCTGGTCCTCTAGGTGAATGAATCTAAAGGTGTAGCCTGTCTGGACAAAAAGAAAAAGAACCTAGGAATTATGGCAAAGTGCAAATTACGTTTTAATTTAATGTCTTTGAGATAGTGGGATGTGTGTTTATACTGGTAGAAACTCAAAAATATGATTAAACTCAGCACACTTGTTATCATGGTGTTAGTTCCAGCTCAACAGGAGGTCTAGAAACTTGAACTCAGGGCTTACAAAAGGTGATAGGTGGTAATCAGACCTATATGAAAAATTTCCAAAATCACAATTTTCCTGGGGCTCCTGGGGGGCTCAGTCGGTCAGGTGTCCGACTCTTGGTTCCAGCTCAGGCCATGATCTCTGGGTCATGCAATCGAGCCCTGCATCAGGCTCCATGCTCAGTGTGGACTGTGCCTGAGACTCTCTCTGTGCCTCTGCCTCTGCCCCTCTCCCTGCTCATGCTGTCTTGTAAAATAAATACATAAAATCCTTTTTTAAAAAAAAATCACAGTCCACAGTCATCTTGGAATAAGGCAATCAAAAGGTACCATTCATCAGTCTTTTTGTATCTGGCAATTTCTTTCAAAGAGGTTCACAGGCCATAAAAAGAGCAAAGCAAGAGGAAACTGGCTTTTCAGTTTCGAAAAGCTTTAGTTTAGATACAATGACCCTCCCTACCTGGTCTAAACAAAATCATACGGAGGGGCAGACAAATCACCGTGGAGCCCTTTCCACACCCTCTCCTTCTTAACCTAGAAAGTACGGAAACCGTCCCCATGACCCTGAAGTTAGTCACATGTGCAAAATGTTAACTTGGCTACCTGAAACAAAACCTTACTGAAGGTATTTCTCAGAGCGAATAAAAAGAGCATTCTTATTCCTCACACATATTCCAATTACTATAAAGATAATTTAGGAGGCAACCTACAGACATGTAGACCTTCATGGCTCTAATATGCTAATTTGAAAAGATACTAATACCCAGGGCAGTATCCATGAAATGAAATTATAATTCCATTTTAAAAGTAATTGAGAATATGAAGTTAGCCCAATTTCGATCTTTAGGGGGAAAAAATCCAGAAGCAGTATATAACGTAGTACTGTCCTTATCCAAACGGTAAGTGACATCACTTTAAAAATGAGAAAACTGAGGTATGCCTGGGTGGCTGTCAGCTAAACATCTGCCTTCAGCTCAGGTCGTGATCTTGGGGTCCTGGGATCGAGCCCAGGGCGGGCTCCTTGCTCAACTCTCCCCCTGCCCCTTCACCCAACTTGTGCTAAGTAAAAAAAAAAAAAAAAAAAAAAACTTTAATGAAAAATTGAGAAAACCACTGAAATTCTCATTAAAACAAATACTATCCCAAACACTGAGTATTGAGAAAAATGATACATCAAGTATCTATCCTTCTAGACATGAAAAACACATCTCTAAGAAACCCACAGGGATGTCAATCCAACCACAAAGCGAGAGGAAACAAAATCCACCAGCAAGAAAAGCAAATCCCCTGTATGACATATGGCCTACATGACCCATATGGCCTACGTGACGCAGCTACATGAACTACCACTAGGTTCTACGCCAACTCCAACTTTCAAAGAATCTTCACAAAAAGCACCCCTAATATATTCTATAAAGGTTCAATGAATAGATTTGTCAAATGAGTTAAGCACGATGTTCTAGATCACTTCACATGCCAAATATACATCCACATCCACGTAAATACATTTGCTCTCATACAAAATGCACACACGCACTTTACAGAAAACCGTTAAAAAGCACTGGTCACCACCGCCAGCTACCTCTAGCTATGAGGACGACCGCCCGCTCCCCTTTCTGCCTTCCCTATAATCGCCCCACGACTCTACTACTTGCACCTGAGGCCAGGCTCCTGCAGCTCCCAAGAGGCCACGACCCCATCTGAGACTTGGGGGGGGGGGGCACACCAGCGATGCCCCCCCCCCCCCCGATTAGGGGGCTGCTTTGGGCCGAAGCATGGCATTCCCACAGGATGCTCTGTCTGGAATCTGGGGGGGTTCCTGTACAAATCTTCTATGAACTCCGACCCCCGAGGAGTCTGCAAATGTCTGGGTGTCAGGGCGGAGGGCAAGGGCTGTGCGTCCATTCGCTGAGTGGAAAGGGCAGCCCTTGAGGATTCTATGAACGTGCAGGGACTCAGGGCCAAAGCCAGCAGAAACCCTGACGTCCAGCTTTTAACTCTGTAAGGGTACCTGGGGGGCACCTGGGGGTACCCGGGGGTTAGTACAGTAATTCTGAATCTGAAAAAGCAAACAGGGCCACTGGAAATGTTTCTAAATAAAGGTGGGGCGGGGGAGGTAGGCACATTTCCTTTGTTTTCTCCAAGTAAAAACCAGAGATTTTAGAAATGCAAATTTTGACTCTCCGCGATATCCGCACAAACTACTATATTGTCTTATAAAAATATGAGCAAAGCATACGCTCCCAAAAAGTCCACACACAGCTTTCGAAAAGACTACTTTGGTTCAAAAAACAAAGACAAATGCCCATAGCTTCCTGTGGAAACAGAAACAAAGTCAAATCTTCAAAAATATTTAGCATTCTACTAAATAAAATACAAACCCCACATTCCTAAATAAAACGGCAAAGATAAAACCCCTTGTAGTTCTCTGGCCACAGTAATATGAGATTGGTGATTCAGAGCAAAACCTGATGTTAAACATAACTATACAATATTACTAATTACAGAGTAATTTTACCAATAAATATTTTGGTTGAGGACTGCTTTGTCATCTTTGCAAGTATTTTTAGTTGAAAGCAAATGGCTGGGTAGTACACATGGACATGGTTATGATTTTTAAAAATCTATTTTTAAAATCTGGTGACTGGATAGGTCTTCTAAACTCGATTCTTTGGAACCGGTAATTTGGAAAGGGTAAACCACAGGAACGCTACGTTAGGAAGGAAAGGACGCGGCCGGCTCACCAACTCAGAGCAGCACAGGGTACACTGGAAGTGACCACCGGCCCAAGAGCCACCAACACGGGCACATACGTAACTGTCCTCAAAGCCAGCTCTCCAAATACAGTAAGAATTCCCTGAATTTCCTTGTTTTACGTTTGCGGTTATTTTTTGGTGGGCCTCCTTTCGGGTCCATCCCCTAAATCTGAAAATCTGCTTCTTCCTACTTGGAATTAAATTTCTTATTTTAACGTAAATACCAGCTGCATTCCTACCCAATCTAATAATACATACCCAGTTGAAATATTCCGTAACAGTTAAATTTTTTTTACATAAGTTAGCAATGATTTCACTAAAATTGTAACTTTGGTATTACTTTTAATCACTTTAAGCAATCCCCACCCAAGTTAGATACCAAGATATTCCGAGTGGAGAGCTCAACTCACCCACCTGTTTCCTCCGCAGTGTCTCTGCACAGGTGCTCTAACTACTTGGGCTGGAGGTGAAAGATGAGCGACCGCTTAGGACTTGGGCTTTCTTAAGGAAGTGTGTTTTGAAAGGAAAGAAACTGTCCCCTCGGATCAGTGCACGTAAGCAGCCTCTGGTTCTTGGCAGTCCTCCTGCACACAAGACCACTACCAGCGGGAAGTCTGCCCAGGGAGTGGGGAAGGCAGGCTAAGACCAGAGGCGCCCTAAATCCACCCCATTGTTCCCACAAGCTCCAAAGAGGAGACATCTGAGGTTTGAGGTGGTTCTCAATCTGAATTACAGGACTGGCCACCGTTGACAGGTGACACTGCCTTCGCTCTTTGCAAACTGTGTCCGTGGATGGAGGAAGCTGGGTGGCCCGGGTCACACCCCAAGACTGCCCGCAGCACCGGGACAGGGGCAGCGCCCTGGTCTCCCAGGGAACCTGCTCAGGACCTGGGAGTCCTACATCCCCGCCCCTGCGGCCAAAAAGCTGACTCAGTTTCCCTCAAGTGCTAAACCCAAAGTGAAATGAGATAGAAAGCCAAACTACACTGCGAATTCTCACAGTATTTATTATAGACGGAGGACACAGAAATAATGCGTTCCGGTGGGAGAAGAAAACCTTGGGGGGGGGGGGCTGAAGAATATGGACGAATAAAGGGAAGCCTCTTGGAGTCATTAAAAATATGAAAAAACTTACATAACAGTAAAAAGAACAAGACTGCTGGCACGACGACATGCAAAAGACATTTTGGAGGTAAGAAGTTCAAGAAACAGGAAAGGACGGGATTCAAAAAAAAAAAAAAAAAGTACATTTACTGCTCCGATCTGTTCACCTTCCCTCCGTCTTAGAAGCAGCGGCCGCGGTGGAAGCGACGAGGAACGGGTGGATGGAAGGATCCGCAAATTAGCGGGAGGCCCCGGAGGCCGTGCTGCAGAGTAACCGGTCTGGGCGGCAGCTCCTCTAGCCTCCCCGCAACCCTGGCCGCCAAGGAGCGGAGCCCCCGGACCCCACCCGGCACCCCCGGACCCTGCACCGCGTACTCTGCACCCCCGGACCTCGGACCGCGCACCCTGCACCCTGCACCCCGCACCGTGCACTTGCACCCCCGGACCCTGCACCGCGCACTCTGCACCCCGCACTCGTACCCCCGGACCCTGCACCGCGCACTCGCACCCCCAGACCTCGGACCGCACATCCCCGAACCTCGCACCCCGCACCCTGCATTTGCACCCCCGGACTCCGCACCCCGCACCGTGCACTTGCACCCCCGGACCCCGCACCCTGCACCCCGCACTCGCATCCCCGGACCCCGCACCCGCCCCCCGCCCCCCGCAGCGGCCCCGCGGGCGGACCGGCAGTGGGCGCAGAGACCCGGGCGCTGGGGGCCGCCCGCGACCTCCGGGACCGCAACAGGGCGCGCGGGGGGGCGGGGAGGGACGGGGCGGGACGCGGCGCGCGTGGGGCGGCGGGACGGCGCGCGTGGGGCCCCTCGCCCAGCCCCGGCACCGCCCACGCGCGCGGCGGGCCCCAGCCGCACCCCCCCCGCCGCCCCTCACCCCCGCGCCGAGCTCCGCGCCGAGCTCCGCTCCGGGATCCGCTCGGGCCCGCGGCCGGCGCCCGGGATGCAGCGGGATTCCTCCGCCGGCCTCCCCGCGGGCCCGGGACGCGCCGCCCCGAACCCCAGCACCTCGGGGCCCGCGCGGCTCACCGGCGCCCCCGCCCCTCCCGGCGCCGCCCCGACGTGGCCCCGACCCCGGGGAGGGAGAGGCGGGCGGGGGACCCGGGACCCGGGCCTCGGGGCGGGAGGCAGCAGTCCCGGGGCCGCCGCCCTCCCCCGGGGACGCCGTCCCGCCGCCGCTTCCTGCCCGGCTCAGCGCCCCGGCCGCGGCCTCGGGGACACTCCGGGCGGCCCGCGCTCCGCGGGGACCAGCCGCTCCGCCCGGACCCCCGGACCCCGGGACCCCCGACCCCCCCAGCCCCCCCAGCCCCGCGGCGCCCCCAGGACTCCGACCCCCGGCCCCCGCCCGCAGCCCCGCAGCCCCGCAGCCCCGCGAGCCGCCTCACCGCGCTCCGCGCCGCCGGGGCTCGCTCCCGCGGGGCCGCTCCCGCTCCAGCCGCCGCGCCGCCTCCTCCGCCGCCGCGTTTCAAATTGAAATTCCCTGGCTCCGGCCGTCAGAGCCCCGGCGCCCGCCCCGCCCCTCGCGGCGGAAGCCCCGCCTGCGCCCCCGGACGCGCCCCCAGCGCGGAAACCCCCGCGGCCGCGCCACGCCCCGGCCACGCCCCGGCCACCCCCCTCCGGCCGCGCCGTGCCCCCTGTGGCCACGCCCCTCCGGCCGCGCCACGCCCCGGCCACGCCCCTCGGGTCGAGCCACGGCCCTCTGGCCACGCCCCCTCGACAGCGCCACGCCCCTATGGTCACGCCCCCTCCGGCCGCGCACGGCCCTCTGGCCACGCCCCCCTCGACAGCGCCACGGCCCTATGGTCCCGCCCCTTAGGCCACGCCCCCAGGGGCGGGACTTGCCGCGGGATTCGCCGCCCCGGCCGCCGGGCACCCGCGGCTGCAAGGATGCGCTCCCCGACCGCGAACCCCGCCCGTAAATCCCGTTTCACCAACTTTGCAAACTGCTTTCCTCGGACTGCGAGAGGCCTAAGCCGTCACTGAGCCCATGGACGCGGGCACAGGGCTCGCGGGTCCCTTTCCGCGGAGCCCGGGGAAGAGCTTTCCCGCGGGGAGCAGAAGGCCTGGGGGGGGGCGTCTCCCGCGGCCCAGGGCGTGACCCAGGGTCCCGGCATCCGGTCCGCGTCCGGCTCCTCCCTCGCTCGGCCAGGGTCTCTGCCTCTCTCTGCGTCTCATGAATAAATACATAAAAATGTTTTAAAAAGAAAGAAAAAAGAACTATTTATTCTTCCTGCGGGAGGGGCTGGGGGGTTTGGGGAAACCCCACAGAGGAGGGACTTTCACGCCGAACCCAAAGCGTGAGTAGGCTTCCTCCAGGCAGCACCCTGGGAGCCCGAATTGCAGAGCAGGACAAGGCTGAGGATGCTGCAGACTGTGAAAGACACACACGATACCTCCCGGGGCCCTGCTGCTTTTCTTTTATAAAATTACACCACTTTTTCTCAGATTCTACTGATTTCATCTTTTCTGAACGTTGACCATCAAGAGGGAGGCGCAGGGCAGGCCTCCAGGGTGTGCCAGCCGCGCACCTCTCGTTCTTGCTCCCTCCCTCCCTTAGCGAGGGCTTTAATGACGCTGCCTGGGCCAAAGTCCTCTTTTCTTTGCCAAACATAATCTTTTCTAAAACTAACAATGTCGCATGGAAGCTCGGTTACAGTCTCCAGGGGCCTGGTGCTTGTAGTCGACAAAGCTCCTTCACGTATCTTATCATTTGATCCTCCCAATAACCGTTGGGAAAGGGCAGGGCAAGTATTAACCCCAGCACATCAAAGAAAATTAAGTCGGGAAGACACACTGTTTTCTAAAGATCTGCTGGTAAGCAATAAAGGTAATAATAGCCGGGTGGCCTGGGTGGCTCAGTCGGCGAAGCACCTGCGTTTGGCCCAGGTCATGATCCCAGAGTCCGGGGATCAAGGCCCCATTCCGTCTCCTTGCTGAGCGAGGGGCCTGCTTCCCCCTCCGTCTGGTGTCCCCCCTGCTTGTGTCCTCTCCTTCTCTGATGAATAAATAAATAAAATCTTTTTAAAAATAATACTAGTAGTCGCTAACACCTATTGCATGTTCCACGTACTAGATGTTGTTCTAAGCCCCTGACGTATGTGAACTCACCCGATCCTGCGTGCGCTGAGCACCCCGCTGGCCTTAATCAGAGGCACTGATATGGGGGGAAGAGCCCTGATAAGAGAGCAGCCTTGATGGGAGAAAGCCGGGGATGTCGTGAGACGATACCAACAGGAACTTTGAGGCCGATTTACAAGGAGACTAACAACACTGAAGCTTCGGGATCCCTCATTCTCACAGGCCTGAAACTAACTATATTTGTACATTTTTTGCTTAGGAAAGAGAGTCCCTAAGGTTATATAAGCTCTAAAACCCATAAGACCTTTGTCTAGACCTGGTGAGAGCCTTTAAAAATGCTAATGCAAAATAATAACATAAGTCTAGGTGTAATCGATAAACAATAATGCCCTTCTCGTAGGAAATGATTCCTGTCCTCTGTTCTCCGCTGACGCATGGGAGTCACTTCAGGAAGCTACCTTTTAGGGGGGATACCAAGAAGCGAACTTATATCCGTGGGTGCATAGCCTTGATAACGCGGGAGCCGGCAAGGTTTAGGCTAAAAGAGATGATCAAAAAGGTCCTGGGAAGGGTGTTATCAGAGCTCTGAAGGCTCTTGTGTGGAAGAATCAGACTTTGTGGTGTCGATACAGCCTTACAACATTTCAGTGGAACGGAGCCGACTCTGTGATGACCTGCAAGGAACTGAAGGAGGAAAAATGGAATTCTGGGAGCGATAAGGAAGGGACGAACACAGATGGCTCATGGCACGGCACAGACGTCAGCAGACAACAGGTGGCATTCCAGGCGAGCGGGGAGGCCTTAACCGGGAGAGAAAAGAAGTTGGGACGGCCAAGCAGGGCAGAGTGTGAACAGGTGATATTTGGAGATGCGGGCAGTCAGCACGGGCAGGCCCACCGGGTGGGAGTTTAAAGCAGAATATTTGTCTCCAGGAAAACGGATTGATAAAAGCCAGGCTGGGTCTCCCCACTCAGAGGGACTAGAGTAACAGGGAGGGACCCACAAAGAACAGCACAGGAATCTGGACACCAGACCCGAGAGTCATCCTATCCAAATTTAGCGCCGCCGCCTCAATCTTAGGCACCATCTGCAGGCAAAGCCAGTCTGGCCTTGTAAGTAGGAGGCAGCCTCGGATCTCCCCGAGCCCTCCTCACCAGCTCATCCACGTGCTCCTCAGAATCTGGATCCCACCATACGGGTGAGTCATCCTTCCATCCTCGCGCCTCTGGCTGCCAAGCCCAACCAGGTAGCAGTACTGGGCGGGCTTTGAACGAGAACCTGCCCTCGGGTCCTCGGCAGGGAGACCGCTCCGTCTTGGACGCGTGTTCCCAGGCCTGCGGCCTACGCGATAGGGACACCACGTAAGTGTCGCAGGAGGCACTCCCTCCCCGGGCCAATCCTTGGAGTTGCACTTGTCTGTGGCTGCACAACCCCCCAGATTAGTGACAAACATTTCGTTGCTGGGATTCTTTGGGCATCGAAGCAGGCTCAACGAGACGGTGCCACTCTGCGCTGTGCGGTGTCGGCTAGAAGGGTCAACTGTGGATGAGCCATCCAAGGCGGCCTCACCCGGTCTGGCAGTTGGTGCCGCCTGTCAACAAGGAGCCTAACTTCCCCTCCACAGGAGCTCTCCTTTTACAGCTCTCTCCCCAGGCGGCCTCCTAGCAGGATGGGCTGGGCTTCTCTCCGAAGCACCTGGCTCCCGATGTGTGAAAGCAAAAGCTTGAGCGTCTGCCCTCGGCTCAGGGCGTGACCTCGGGGTCCCAGGATCGCGTCCCGCGTCGGGCTCCCCGCACGGAGCCTGCTCCTCCCTCTGCCTGGGTCTCTGCCTCTCTCTCTGGGTCTCTCAGGAATAAATGAATACACTCCCAACTATTGCTAGTAAAAGTATGTTTCTCAACCTGCCAAACTGAGCTGCTTCCTCAGCTGGACTAGGGTCGTGCCACATGCGCAGCCCTGCTCCGTGTGTCTCGGTGGCAAAAAGCCGCCCGCCCGCGTGGGGCCTCTGGAGCTGTCGCTCCATGGATGTCACCGTCGATTGCTCCCCGGAGCTGGAAGCAGAAGCAGAAGAGGGCCCAATGAGAACCCCCCCCGAAAGCTGCATTTGCAAAGAGTGAAACAAAGACGTGAGCAGTCCGAGGGGTGTGATGCCGCGGGCCTCGCGCCATGTCTGCACACGCAGAGGCAAGTAACACGTGTGCTCCCACGGTGCAGAGCAGTCCGGGGGCACTAAGTGGGCCAAGCAGTCGGCAATTCTGGTTCCCACCTGTGCCCCCAGATTGTCCTCATCTCCCAACGCAGATGTTTATTCCGCCAGGTGACTGTCACGGGACACACAAAGCTAAGGCAGTGTTATCCAGGCCGGCACACCGAGTCCCACGCACACCATCTCCATCCCCCAGTGACGCAGCACAAGCCCATGAAATCTGTTACTTTACTGGAATTTCCCGTGACAAGTCAAGGGAGGTTTCCGTGTCCCTGGTCCTCGGAGGGAAGGGCTGCGGGGCTGCAGAGCGAGCAGCAGCTCGATCCCACCGAACCCAGCGCAGGGACTGTAGGGTCGGTGGGCAAGTCTCAGCGGCTGGACCCGTCCTTCCGGGGGCGGGGGCGTTGCAGAGCAGGTGCTGGGTCCCGAGGCCCGGCCTGTGGCGCGTCCCGCGGCCCTGAGCTCAGCTTAAAGCTGTTTTGCAGGCGCATGGCTGAGCCCGGTAGAAACAGTGAAGTCATTGTAAGAGGTCAGAAGCTGTGACAAGATCGCACATCCCGCATCCCTGTACATCACACCGGACCCACTGACACGTGGGGCTTTGGGTTGCGTCCCTTGGGGAGGGTCCCTGGTCCTGCTTTGTGTGATAAAACAGACGCCGTCTGGTGAGGAGAACAGATCATGGCAGAGGCAAGGCTTCCTAGTCACCAGAACAATTTTCTTGTCACCCGGGGCACAGACCTATCCACCGCTTCCAGCCTCCCTGCCAGCAAAAGGTGCCCACACACCAGTGGAATCCAGGTAGTGCTGGTGTACACTGTCTCCACGCAGGGTCCCCCCTAAAACCATCTCCTGCATGTTCCTTCGCTCACTTCCTCCTTCCTTTGCCAGGTGCGGAGGACCCAGAGAGCTCTAAGGTCCTAGGGCACGAGGGACCTTCCAGAATGTAGGAAGCCTGGGTCCCTGAACCACGATGAGGAACGAAGCCTTCTCCCACCCCCACTGGACTCTGAGCGAGAAATAAGGAAGAAATAAGCCTTTGGGGTATTGAGCCCCTAAGATTTTAATGTTTACCCCCATAGCTAGTAGGCCATCCTGGAACAAAGTTCAACCGAACCACTCAAAAAACAAGAACAGATGAAATATATTTGAAGTCATTGTATGCTATCAGAGCACAATGGGAACAGCACAATGCAGAGATCATGAGGCCAATCTCAACAACAGGCCCAGCAGTTCGAGTCCTAATTGCAGACACTAGAAACGCATAGAAAGGGGTGATAAGTTCCGATTAAGGGCCTCATGGAGGTTCAAGAGTGGCCAGATGGCCTTGAAGGAACTACGTGAGCAAAGGCAGGGAGGCTTTGAAGGGGAGCTTGAGTTTAGAGCTCGTTCTATAGTCATCCGGGACTCAGGATAGGTTTCCATGAGATCATCATATGATGAAACGTCTTACCCATTTGTTATATTAAATATAAATTTCCCATCAAGTCTTAGTTAAGCAAAACCCTCAAAGCACAATAATTCAACTCACTTAAACCTAAACTTAATAAATTGAGCAAATATTTTCTTTGTAATAGACCATGAACGAAGTGGCCTGGCAAGCCCCTCATTTTACCCTTTAAAAATATTAGTGCTTGGCTTATGACCGTTCGACTCGATGGCTTCTGAGCAAATAGTGGCCTCGTGAAATGTTTACATCTAAAAAGCAACGCACTCTTCATCTGAGAGTCTCGTATACCCTCGTGAGAGAATAATCTTCACTTTAATGTGATTTAAATGAAGATTTAATGTTTCTCACACCTGGGGTTTACCACCCAACCGTGTCTGTTCCCAGCGCCTGGTGACTCACCCAGTTGAGAAGCCAACTCCTGGTTTCAGCACAGGTTGTAATCTTGGGGTCATGGGATTGAGCCCTGAGACGGGCTCTGCGCTCAGCAGGGAGTCGGCTAGGGCTTCTCTCTCCGCCTCCCTCTGCTCCTCCCCCTGCTAGTTCTCTCTCTCTCTCTCTCTCTCTAAGATAAATGGATAAACCTTTTTTAAAAAAAATAAAATAAGGGGACACCTGGGTGGCTCAGGAGTTGAGCACCTGCCCCCAGCCCAGGGCATGACCCCAGGGTCCCGGGATCGAATCCCACATCGGGCTCCCTGCATGGAGTCTGCTTCTCCCTCTGCCTGTGTCTCTGCCTCTCTCTGTGTGTCTCATGAATAAATAGAAAAAATCTTTTAAAAAATGTTCTCTAAAAACAAATTGAGATCAACTGAAAGAAGAGGACAAAGGAGATTCTTTAGAAAGCAGATGGAGGTGAGGTTGAGATAAGTCAGGCCTGGCTACATTTGAGCTCAGCGGTGCCAGTCAGAGCGGCCTTGCCAAGGTAGTAACATGGAACATTCCACCAACTCAGGTGGGAACACGGGACAGAATTCCAGGATACGTGGCAGTTTTCAGAGAAGAAAAATTGAGGTGGTGAGCCTGGTCTGACTGTGACATGTATCAGTGGAATTAACCACCAGCCCTGGTCAGACAGCGTCCCTTGCTGCCTCGTGGGCATCTGCTCAGATCCCCAGAAACTCTGACCTCACAGAATAACTTTCCCAGCTGGTTTGTTATACATTTAATACATTTAATATGAACAATTTTTTTGGTCTGTCTTGGAAAAGGCTAACAGACAAGGATAAACTCCCCAAAATAAGAGTAGTGTCTTATGCCACAAAACGATTAATAAAGCTGTCCAGAAGTTGATTGGATGACAAAATCCACAAACTAGAACTCAAAAGATCCCCAAGGGTAAAATCATCTGTAATATGCACGCAAATAAGAAAGAGTGAAAGAAACATATTAATATGTAATTTTTTTTAAAGATTTTATTTATTTATTTGAGCGAGTGTGTGTGTGCACAAAGGGGGTGCAGGGGTGGAGGGAGAGGGAGAAGCAGAGTCCCTGGTTAGTGGGGAGCCCGACGCAGGGCTCGATCCCAGGACCCCAGGACCATGACCTGAGCTGAAGGCAGACGCTTACCTGACTGAGCCACTCAGGCTCCCCTGTAATTCTTTTTTTTTTAAGATTTTATTTATTTATTCATGAGAG
This sequence comes from Canis lupus dingo, assembly GCF_003254725.2. Taxonomy (NCBI): domain Eukaryota; kingdom Metazoa; phylum Chordata; class Mammalia; order Carnivora; family Canidae; genus Canis; species Canis lupus. The sequence goes on from NC_064243.1 coordinate 69,372,233, forward strand.
ACACACTCAGAGAGAGAGGCAGAGACACAGGCAGAGGGAGAAGCAGGCTCCGTGCAGGGAGCCCGAAGTGGGACTCGATCCCAGGTCTCCAGGGTCACGCCCTGGGCTGAAGGAGGCGCTAAACCGCTGAGCCACCAGGCTGCCCTGTAATTCTTTTTCTTAATAGTTGAATTGTTAGGCTATAATGTATCTCATTTATTCCTTTAGCAATGGACACATATATACTTAAAATTTTTTGCTTGTAAAAGCAAATTGCTTATAGTAAAATTACTTGGCCTGTACGTAAAGTATTTGCTTTAATTGCTTATAATAAAATTAATTTTCTTCTACAGATGTCTCTAAGTACATGTGCAAGTATGTAGGATTAATTTCTAAAACTGGAGCCATTGGATAAAAGAGTATTTGCATTTAAAATTTGTATATATGCTGCCATATGATAGTATTTTTCACAGGAAATTACCTCACGTGTCACTGGCCAGGCTATGGACTGACTGGGCAAATAACTGATGACCACACTATTCAGGGTTCTTGAGAGAAGCAGAACCAATACCATATATAGCGGAGACCTGGTATGGGAACTGGCTTCATGGTTATGGAGCATGAGAAGCCCCAGCGTTTGCTGTTTCTGCGCTGGGTAACCCGGAGGGCTGGTGGGATGGTCAAGGCCAGGTGTGAAGGCCCGAGAACCAGGGAGCAGGTAGGATGGTTCAGGGCAGGTGTGAAGGCCCGAGAACCAGGGGAGCAGGTGGTAAGACTCAGGCCAGGTCTGAAAGCCCGAGAACCAGGGAGCAGGTGGTAAGACTCAGGCCAGGTGTGAAGGCCCGAGAACCAGGGAGCAGGTAGGATGGTTCAGGCCAGGTGTGAAGGCCCGAGAACCAGGGAGCAGGTGGTAAGACTCAGGCCAGGTGTGAAGGCCCGAGAACCAGGGAGCAGGTGGTAAGACTCAGGCCAGGTGTGAAGGCCCAAGAACCAGGGAGCAGGTGGGATGGTTCAGGGCAGGTGTGAAGGCCCAAGAACCAGGGAGCAGGTGGTAAGACTCAGGCCAGGTCTGAAGGCCCGAGACCAGGGAGCAGGTGGGATGGTTCAGGGCAGGTGTGAAGGCCCAAGAACCAGGGAGCAGGTGGTAAGACTCAGGCCAGGTGTGAAGGCCCGAGAACCAGGGAGCACAGGTGATAAGACTCAGGCCAGGTGTGAAGGCCCAAGAACCAGGGGAGCAGGTGGTAAGACTCAGGCCAGGTGTGAAGGCCCAAGAACCAGGGAACAGGTGGTAAGATTCCTTGTCTCAGGCTGAAGGTTCAGGAGGGGACCGGGGACTGTTGGGGGTCAGTCCCGGAGTCCAAAGGCCCTCACACCAGGAGCTCCCATATCCACAGACGGGAGACAGCGGATGCCCCAGCTCAAGAAGAGAGAAATAAAATTCGCCCTTACTCCACTCTTTGTTCTGTTTGCACCCTCAGTGGTTGGATGAGGTCTGCCCACGCTGTAAAGGCAGATCCCCTGTTCTCATCTGTAGATGCAAATGCTGGGCTCTTCCTAAAGCCTCCTCACAGACACATCCAAAAATATCTGGTCTATCCTTAGCCCTGTCAGGTTGATACATGTAAAGCCAACCATCAGAATGACTGTGCAATGCGGGGGTGTGTGGATGGGGTGGGGGTGCGGTTGGGTGGTTGACGACATGAACCCCCCTATTCAGGGAAGGTCCTGGGACCCGTTCTCTCTGCAGGTACTGCGGTTGCTACTGTGTCTGAATCGTTCAGTGATATTTTAGGTGCAGGGGAAACGAGGTCCAGTCTTGAATAGCCTGGAACATACTTAGAGGAAACCAGAAAATAGATTCTTTGGAAGAATGAGATTATTCGACATGTAATTACCGCGCCGACATAAAGCTACTTCAAGGTGACGTTTCCTTGAAGGGTCAGAAAAAGGGTAGATACCTAGATACCTGTGTGTTTAGTCAACTATGATTTTTTTATATTTGGAAAGTTGTATTTTCTAAACTTGTTTGTTTTGACTGTCTTGAATTTATTTGTGTGTTGCTTTTTATAGCTATGTTTATTAAATATCCAATCTGCCGGAAATACAGTGAAAGAAAAGAAGATAAGGAAAATTTTGTGCAAACCTAGGCAACAGGCCAGAGGATGGAAAACCGACTGTGTCCAGATATAACAGGAGCCGCCGCCGCCGCCGCCGCAGGACTTCGGTAGACTCGGACACTGTGATACTAACTGTGGGCTCGGCTCTGAGCTAAACGCTTTAGGCCAAAGAGAAAACGGAGACTGGCTTCTTTCACACAAAAGTTCTTTAAGCTTTTAGCAAAAGCTACAATTTCTTTTGTGACTGATGATCTTTAATTGGGTAGTATTTAGAAGAAAATACATAGTTAATGATTTAGTTTTATAAATTCAGTTAGATGGGGATCTAAAATCTAACGTTTTACAGTTTCCCATAGAGAAGCCTCACATAACTGGAGTTAGACTCGCTCCTAGGTGTTTGATTGTTTTCATGCTATTGTAATGTTATCATCTTAAATATTTCATTTTCTAGCTATTTTTTATTACTGAATAGAAATCCAAACGGTTTTACCATGTGTGCTCATATCCAATGATCTTAACAGACCACTTTTTTATTTTTTCAAAAGACTTTATCTATGTATTTGAGAGAGTGAGAGCGCGAGTGAGTGGGGGGGAAGAGCAGAGGGAGAGCGGGGAGCCTGCGGGGGGCGCTGGGGTCACGGCCTGAGCCGAAGGCAGCCGCCTAACTGCCTGAGCCACCCAGGCGCCCCAATAAACCCACTTTTTAATTCTGTTTTTCTGTAAATTCTTTTGGATTTTCTCTGTACACTGTGGTTGTTTTAAAATCTTTCCATAAGTTCTTCAAGACAGCTCTCTCTGGAAGAGCCTAATTTCCCTCCACAGCGTGTGGACTGTACTTAGTAACCCGCTCTTAACAAAATAAAATGTTGTAGAAATGACAGTGAGACATGCAAGGCAAGGTTAGAAAAGGCTTTGTGGTTTCGACCTTGTTCTCCTTTGGAGGATCTGTCCTGGGAAGCAAGCGAGCAGCTTTGGAAGACGCGCGGGGAGGCACTGAGGCTTCCAGGAGCGTGAGAAGCATCTCGGAGCCGACGCTCGCGGACTCCCGGGCAAGCCTTTGCTGACTGCGACTCTAACTGATTTCATGAAATGCCTTTTCCACCCAAATCAACCAGCGAAGCCACTCCCGAATCCCCAGCCCACAGAACCAGTGACATAATAAATCCAGTTGCTTTAAGCTTCTAAGTTTGGGGTGACTTGTCGTACACAAATAGATAACTAGAATACGACTATCGTGCTTTATTTGCTAATAATAGTTTTATTTCTCTCTTCTCAGTCCTGTTATTATTTTATTCCTTGCCTTTGTATACTAGGTGGGATCACCAGGCTAGGGACAGAAGTGATCTTAGCGGGCTTCCAGATCTCATTCCTGATTTCAAAGAGACGTCATTTATTTATCATTGTTTGATGGTTATGATAGGTGTTTTTTGTAAATATCCTTCATCAGGGTAATAATACTCCTTTCTGTTCCTAACGTGCTAAAGATTTACTTTTTTAAAAAAATTTTTAGAGAGAGAGTATGTGTGCATACACGCACATGTGAGCACATGCGTGGAGGGGGCAGGACAGAGGGAGAAAGACTCCTAAGCAGACTCCAAGGGTGGGCCTGGAGCCCATCACTGGGCTCAATCCCATGACTCTGAGATCATGACCTGAGCCAAAATCAAGAGTCTAACGCTTAACGGACTAAGCTACCCAGGTGCCCCTACTTTTTCTTTTTTAAATCAAGAATAGGTGTTGAGGGATCCCTGGGTGGCGCAGCGGTTTAGCGCCTGCCTTTGGCCCAGGGCGTGATCCTGGAGACCCGGGATCGAATCCTACGTCGGGCTCCCAGTGCATGGAGCCTGCTTCTCCCTCTGCCTGTGTCTCTGCCTCTCTCTCTCTCTCTCACTGTGTGCCTATCATAAATAAAAAATAAAAAAAATTAAAAAAAAAAAAAGAATAGGTGTTGAATTTAATTAATATAATCATATATGACTTATTTCCTTTATGAGGTGAGTTATATTAATTGATTTTAAAATGTTAAGAGGATCCCTGGGTGGCTCAGCAGTTTGGCGCCTGCCTTCGGCCCAGGGCATGATTCTGGAGTCCCGGGATCGAGTCCTGCATCGGGCTCCCTGCATGAAGCCTGCTTCTCCCTCTGCCTGTGTCTCTGCCTCTCTCTCTCTCTGTGTCTCTCGTGAATAAATAAATAAAATCTTTAAAAATAAATAAATAAAATGTTAAATAAGCTTTGCACTGCTGTAATAAATTCGACTTGACTGTGATGTGTTATCTTTGCACATCCTACCATATCTGATTTGCAGGTATCATATTTAGGTTTTTTGCATTTTCATTCATAAGAGTAAATGGACTATAACATTTCCTTTTAAGTAATTTCCTTATCAGGCTTTGATATCAAAATTATGTTGTCCTTATAAAATGAGCTAGAAAGTTTACACTTATTTTCTTTTTTCTGAAAGTTTGTGTAAGCTTGGAGTTATTTTTCCTTAGTGTATAAATCATTCGCTAAAAGAGTCATCTGGGCTTACAGTTTTCCTTGTGGAAAGGTTTAATTATGGGTTTCTATTTTTATTAAAGTCTCAGTTGCATTTTTAGGGAATTCTTTAATTTTGAATTTTCAAATTTATAGACATTAAATTGTTCATAATGTTTTTATTATCTTTTTCATGTCAAAGGGATCTGTAGTGATGTCCCTTACTTCATTCCTGACCTAGGTCCTTGTGCTTTTTCTCTTTTTTCTTGATCCATCTTCCCAGGGCCTTATCAATTTTATTAGTTACTTTTTAAAAAGGGGGCACCTGGGTAGTTAGTTGAGTGTTCGGCTCTTTTGATTTTGGCTCAGGTCATGATCTGAGTCATGAGATCAAGCCCCGGGTCATGCTCCATGCTCAGCGGGATTCTGCTTGATTCTCTCTCTCTCCCTCTCCCTCCCCCTCTGCCCCTACCTCCCACCACCATGTTAATAATGCACACATGCATATACACACTCTTTCTCAAATATAATAAAGATTTTTTTTAAAACTTAAAATAACTTTTGACTTTATTGATTTTTCTCCATTATACAAGTGTTTTCTAACTAGTGTTTTTATCTTTATTATTTCTTTCATCAGCTGTTATTCTAAAAAAATTTTTACATTTTAAATATTTAAATTCAATTTGCCAACATATGGTGTCACACCCAGCATTCAACCCATCAAGTGCCCCCCTCAGTGCCTGTCACCCAGTCACCCCCAACCCCCCCACCTCCCCTTCCGCAAGCCTTTGTTTCTCAGAGTTAGGAGCCTCTCATGGTTTGTCTCCCTCTCTAATTTTTCCCACTCAGTTCCCCTCCTTTCCCCTATCATCCCTGTCACTATTTCTTATATTCCCTGTATGAGTGAGACCATATGATGATTGTCCTTCTCTGATTGACTTACTTCACTCAGCATCATACCCTCCAGTTCCATCCACATTGAAGCAAATGGGGGGTATTTGTCCTTTCCGATGGCTGAGTAATATTCCATTGTATATATAGACCACATCTTCTTTATCCATTCATCTTTCAATAGACACTGTGGCTCCTTCTAAAATTTTGAAAAAGATAATGTGGCTAATTGATTTACAGTACTTTTCTAACATATACTTTTACGACTATAAAATTCTCTCAAAACACGCCATTTTGATGTCATATTTTTACTTTTATTCAGTTAAAAAATATTTTTAACTCAAAATCTAGGTGTGTTTTGCGGTATTTGCTATCAAGACTTACTATAAAGCTACAGGATATGTGATATTGCTAGAAAGATAGACAAATAGAACACTGGAACAGAACAGAATGCCCCAAAACAAAGCCACACACCCAATATGGTCACTTGATTGATGAGAAAGGTACAACTGTAGGGAAATGGAGAAAAGATTTCTTGTCAATAGATAATATTGAGTACACTGGATGACTGAACAGGAAAAGAAATTAATCTTGACCCGTACTTCTCTCTGTACATAAGAATCATTTGCAGCTGGACTGCAGACCTGTGTAAGTGGTAAAACAATAAAGCTTCTACCTATGAGATAATATAGAAGAACATCTTTATGATAGATGACAATATCTTAGAATTAAACCATGCATGCATACACACACAACACTAACCATAAATAAGGAGATTAATCAATTGTACTTCATTAATATTAGGAATACTTGTTTACTAGAAGATATCACAGAGAAAGTGAAAGGCAACCTGAGGTGGAATAAATGTTTGGAATTTACGTATCTGATAAAGTACCCTTTCCTAGAATTTATAAAGATCAGCTATGAAAAAAAAAAAAGCCAAAAACTTGATGAAAAATGGGCAAAAGACATGAAAACTTCATTAAAACAGAATACTCAGTTGGTCAATAAACACAGGAAACGGTGCTCAACTTCACTAGTCACCAGTGGATTGCAAGTGAATCACAATGTTATGCTACTGTATACCTGCCAGAATGGCTAAGATGAAAAAGAATGATATTCCAAATGTGATGGGTGATAAGAGTAGAAATTAATAAAACCACTTTAGAAAACTATTTGGCAGTATATACTGAACATACACACCTGTTACATAAGCTCCAAAATTCTACTCCAGGGAATATATTCTAAAGAAATGCGTAGGGCGCCTGGGTGGCTCTGTCAATTAAGCATCTGCCCTCAGCTCAGGTCATGATCCCGGGGTCCTGGGATGGAGTCCCCATCCGGTTCCCTGCTCAGTGGGGAGCCTGCTTCTCTCCCTCTGCTGCTCCCCCTGCTTGTGCTCTATTGCTCTCATTCAAATAAATAAATAAGCAAAATCTGTAAAAAAAAAAAAAAATAAGAAATGTGTACATAAACACACCAGGACATACATGCAAATATGCATAGCAGCATTTTTTGAAACAGTAGGAACAACAGAATATCCACAAACAATAGGATTATGGTATACTCATATAATCAGTGATAGTACGATAATAAAATGAAGTAATCGTGACTGTAAACAAACATGAGCGTACCTCAAGCATCACAATGCTGAAGGAAAACAGCCAGACAAAAGAATATGCACAGTGCAGTTCTATTTATATGAAGTTCAAACAAGCGATAAAAGCATGGTGATGGCAATCAAGGGTGATTTTGCTGGTGAACTAATGCTGGGGGTTCTGGGGTGCTGGCAACGATCTATTTCCTGGTATGCGTAGTGGTTACACAGGTGTGGTAAACTTGTGATTTGTACACTTTTCTGAATGAATGCTAAACTTTAATTTAAAAAGTTTCATTAAAAACAAATGCTGAGAGGCCCCTGGGTGGCTCAGTCGGTTAAGCGTCTGTCTTCGGCTCAGGTCATGACCTCAGGGTCCCAGGATCGAGCCCTGGGTCGGGCTCCTTGCTCAGCGGGGAGCCTGCTTCTCCCTCTGCGCCCCCCACCCCAAAGGAGGTTCATCCTCTATCTCTCACTCACCCTCTCTCAAGTAAATAAATAAAATCTTTTTAAAAATGCTGAGAAAAAAGATATACTTTTTATCTCTAAGTGGTGGTGTCTCTCTGCACTCACCTTCGGCCTTCACAGAAGAAATGACTCCTCACACTGTGAATATATTTCAAATTGTCTTAAAAGTATTAAAACCAGTTTTAAAATAGCATAGATTCTACCCTTAACATTTGATTTACCAGGATTGATTGGTCTTCTTACCTCTACCCTGTTAATTACCGCTAAGTAACAGCTTTTATTTTTATTTCTGAAAAAACTTTTTAAATGGAGCATGGTTGTCAAAACTGAATATGCTTTTGTTCCTCAAAATTAAAGATACTTTTAGTTTTCTTACTTGAATAAACATATTCAATATTTCTCTACAGCAGTTTTGCCTTGTATTCAGGAAGACCAGTTATTGACTTTACAATAAATATGTGGTGGAAATGTATTTCTATCTATATGATCTTGGTTCCTAAGGTCTGTGTTCTTTATTTTTGAACAATGTATCAACGTGAATTGGATAGGATTATTCTTGTGAATAATCAAGAAATTAGGATAGTGGTGTAATTATGTTTGGGTACACGTGCACTACTAAAGAAATAGTCATTCATCACATATAGATTCTAAAATAAGAAATGTTTTTTAAAAGTCATAGCCTGTGGGAGAATTTAGGTAAAGGATGGCTTGCCCTACTATGATCGTCCTTGTTATCCATCAAAAAAACCAAAGCCAAAGCCAAAATGAAAAAATAAGAAAGGATAGAAAACAAATTAAGACCAAAACCAACAGGCTAAATAAACAGATTATTTTATTTTCCGGTTTGGTAGCATGATCCCCTTGTTAGATGGTAGGACAATCTTCGTACAGAGAATTGCCAGGGGAAAGGATGAGAAACAAGCCCAGGAAACAATGTAAAGCAAGGGACCAAAAACCACTTCTTTTTTTTTTTTTTTAACTTTTTTTTTTTTAATTTTTTATTGGTGTTCAATTTACTAACATATAGAATAACCCCCAGTGCCCGTCATCCATTCACTCCCACCCCCCGCCCTCCGAAAACCACTTCTAAATAAGTATTTAACCCATTGTTTGGAATATAATGGGGTTCATTCTAAGCAGGTGGAATTTTCTGCTATAATTATATTTACATATTTAATAATGTATGCCTCCTTTAAAATTCTTTAAACTACGTTCCAAAAGCCAGTTTACTCTAAGAGGATTGAGGTCTTAGTCCTCACCCATTCTCACTGGCTTACTGCCGTCTCATACGTAAGTCCTTCTGGAAAAGAGATGCATGTTTTGTACCCCCACCAGTTCAGATGGAAAGGAGGTGATGGTCAGGAAAGACAAGCCGGGCAACAGGGCTCCGTCTGACAGGACGGCAGGAGAGCAAACGCACCGCGTGCACAAAATGACAACAGCTGCAAGGGACGCTCTCTGCTGTATTAGTCACTCATTCAAATTTCAGATTTTCCTTTTTGTTCTTGATATTTTTTGCAGTTTTCTGATATTGTCTACCTTAAAAAAAATCACAAGTTTTTGAAAGATATTTGAGAGAGCGAGCATGCATGCAGAGGGGAGAGGCAGAGGGAGAAAGGGGGTCCTATGCAGACTCACGCTGAGCAGGAGTTTGACACGAGCCTCAACCTCAGGATCCTGAGACTCATGACCTCAACCAAAACCGAGAGTTGGCCGCTTAACCAACTGCACCACCCAGGCACCCCCTAAAAAATATTTTTAAGAATTTCCCTTTCACTTTCAGTCATAAGCCTTTTTTGATTTTTTTGTTTTTAAGTCAAATTCCTTTCTCTGATCTTTGGACTCTTTAGGATTGCGAGTATAACCCTTGTATCTGAGCATCTCGTGAATATTTCTCCACCTTTTCCCCAGTTTGCCACCTTTCACTAACTCTTTACTATTCATGTTTCCGATCTGCAAATCTGGACTTTTGTACTTGCCACTGCATGGACTGTCATTCCCTTTGACATTATCTCAAGTCTGATTAAATTGTCTAACTCCGTTACCAGTGGTCTGAGCGGACAAGGCCCTCCACTTGACCCTTTGTACTAGAGAAGGAATCCTTTGATGTCAATAAGACGTTTCAGCAGATCAAGTTTGCTGGAGGATTGGTAAACATTGAAAGGAAGAGATAGGAACATGGGAAATCAGTGTGTCATTATTTCTATTTCATTTCTTTTATAATCCTACAGAAAAGTCTATAATCTTGTATTTATTATGAGACTACAACCATGTAAACTACTTTGAAGTTACAACTTCAAAAAGGTTTTCAACATCATGAGGTCTAACAGGGCAGAGAAGACTTACTTTATTATTAGTCTTATTTAACCAGCAAAGAACTTTGATAATTTACAAAGTTTCTAAACAAAATTATCTAAACATCTGGAAGCTATTAAAGAACTGAGGAAGTTATGCCACAGTTACATTGAGGAAGGTATTTTTGTTATAAATTCCTTATAAAGTAAGTCTGTGAAAAATGAAACTAAATTACCGTTACCACTTCACTTGGATTTCTCATATTAATCAGGCCTAGACATTTAAAACTATTGTGATTGAAATAGAGGTTTACTCCTTGGGAGAACAACGACTTAGCACTGAGATATTTAAATGTTGACTTCAATAATCATGTAAGATCCCACGTATGTGCGTTTTGGTGCGTGTTCACCATATTGAAACAGGACACAGTTGGAGGTCTGCAGAACTCGCTTTTAATTTCCACCCCTTGCTGAAGAGTTGCATGAATCAGGCTGGGAGCCACGATGCCCCCGCCCCCCCCTGCGGGGTGTAGACATGCCCTCACAACACAAGGTGGTGATGGTGACATGATGCAATACCTGGAAGTGCCAAGCCCGGCGCAACTTTTCCTCCTTTAGCTTCCCTTCCACTTGGTTCCCGCCTTCCCGTTCCCGCCCATGTGGATAGGTGACACTGGATTTTCACTTGAGGGTCTAAGGGGTGGTGCATAGGGTCTTTAAAAAATTCCCTTATTTTTTTATATTTTTCCATTGTTACCAACTGCGTCAACACTGCAAATCCTCGAGAGGACTATGTGTTTATCTCAGGGACAGGACAGGAGTGTGGGGACAAAAAAAAAAAAAATTTTGTTGGGCGGTCGGTCCTGGATAAAGGTAGAGAACTCGTTCTCTACTGAGCCCTCTTCTCCCTAGGACACCTCAGACTGATGACATCGGCTGGTTTTTGTCCCACTGCTCGGGTGCGTGGTGCTCTTGCACCAGCCTGCCTCCACCTGCTGTCGCCCACCAGCCCACCAGCCGGGACAGGGGATGGTGCGCAGGGCCAGGAGCACGCAGGTGGTTTGAAACCCCTGAGTAGCAGGTGCATGCAGAGGCCTGGCCACATCTGAGTTGGGGTGAAAAACCGGAACCTGAAAAGGGGGAACCCAGGGTGGTGCTGCCCTAGCAGCCCCTGAGCCTGGAAAGGTCAATGGAAACAAGAGCTGGGAATCGGAGCAAGGCTGCGACCTGCGGGCCCTGAGGGCGAGGAGGGGTGGGGGGTCCTCGGGGGCTGTCTCCAGGCCGGGCAGGGGTGCAAGACACCAGGGTTCCTACGATGCTCTCCACTCCTGGCCCAGGCCCAGCCGGCGCCCTAGCTGCCCCCCGTGCTGCACCCCTGCTCCCCTGCACCCTTGTACCCCTGCACCCCAGGACCCCTGCTCCCCTGCACCCTTGCACCCCTGCTCCCCTGCACCCTTGCACCCCTGCTCCCCTGCACCCCTGCTCCCGTCTGCTCCGAACCAGGCATCTGCCCAACACCCCCCCCACTCGCTCGGGGCTCCCGTCGCCCACAGTCGCCTCGTACCCACCCCCCCACCCCCAGGCTGTAACTGGGTCCAGGACCTCCTGGGGTTTCTAAGATTTCATTTATCTGAGAGCGAGCACGGAGGGGGGCGGGAGGGGGAGGCAGGGGAGAAGCAGGGGAGAAGAAGGGGCGAAGCGGGGCGAGGCAGGGCGAGGCAGTGGGGCAGGGGTGCAGCTGGCTCCCGCCCGGCAGCCCAGCACAGTGCTGGGCTCCATCCCCGCTGAGACCCTGAGCGTCCCCAAGGACTCCAGGGCTCGGCCCCTGACGCCCCCCGTCCCTCCCCCCCAGCCCCTCCTGGACCCTCGGTCACGCCTCGCTGAGCCGCTGCCACGGGTCAGAACGCTGCTCCGCCCAGGAGGCAGCCCGGGCCTCGCCTCCTCCCGCAGACCTGTGTGCAGGGGGACCTCCTCAGAGGGCGCTGCCTTGGGGTCCTTACCTCACACCGCATGGCTCTCCCTGCCCCTCCTCCGTCCTCCCTACCTCCTCCTCCCTCCTCCCTCCCTTCTTCCCTCCTCCCTGCCCTCCCATCCTCCCTCCCTCCTCCAATCCTCTCCCCTACCCCTTCCTCCTCCCATTCTCCCCCTTCCCATTCTCCCTCCTCCTATCCTCCCTCCCCCTCCTCCCTCCCTTCCTCCCTCCTCCACCCCTCCCCTCCTCCCCTCACTCCTCTACTTTTCCTTGGCTCTTACCGCCCCTGACATCCTCAGTGTCTTACTGTTGGACGAGCTCCACGCCGGCTGCGCTTCTCCACCGGCCTAGGCCTTAGCCCAACCGCGCTTGGCAAAATGAGGTTCACGTGGAGCCGGTGAGTGACCAGGAGGGGCCAAGGGGCACTCGGTCAGGTGCCTGCCTGGCTCGCACCTGGGGGCACCTGGGGGCACCTGGGGACCGGGTCACCTTGGAGGGAAAGGTCGCTCTCCTGTTTGATTCCGGGTAAGGAGAAAACCCCTCCCAGAACCCAGCTCCTGCCTTTGGGGCGAAGATTCTCCAATGTCCCAAGAAAGCGGGGAAGGAAAGGGAAACTTCTGGAAGTTTAGTCAAGGCAGAAGGTAGGAGGGACGTGCTGCCGCCTGCTGCCCCTCACAGGCCCAGGGGGTGGGGGAGGCTCCGAGCAGGGGCACGTCTGGATGTGGGAGGGAGACGCGCAAGGACGGCCCTGGGAGCCTCTGTGACCTACACCTGCATCTTCCCCTGGTGCGTCCACCCCACCCCGACCTGTACCCCAGAGTGGGCCCCTTGCAGGGGAGGCCTTGGGCGCCTGGGGGGGAGGGGCGGGGGGGCACCCGCATCTCTAACTCAGGAGCCCTCCGCGAAGAGGTTTCCCACCGTGGTCACTGCTTCTCCGACGGAGACCCCAGGGAGAGGGGATAGGGAAGGGCAGAAGGGAGGAGGGAAGGGAAGGGAGAGGGAGGAGGAAAGGGAAGGGAGAGGGAGGGGGAGAGGGAGAGGGGAAGGGAGAGGGAGAGGGGGAAGGGGAGGGAAAGGAGGGAGGGGAGGAGGGAGTGGGAGGGGGAGGGGAGAAGGAGGGGAAGGAGAGGAGGGAGGGGAGGAGGGAGAGAGGATGGAGAGGGAAGGGGAGGGGAGGAGGGAGGGGGAGGGAAGGAGGCAGGGGGAGGGGGAGAGGGAGGGGAAGGAGAGGAGGGAGGGGGAGGGAGGGAGGCCAGTTAAAAGAGTAGCGGTTCACGTGAACTGACTGGAAGGGAAGAGGGAGCCGGTGACAGTTCATCTACAAGAGGGTCTTTGCTCTAGAATCATCTACTCCGCTCACTTCTTAGCCGGCCTCCGGCCTCCCGGAAAGAACTAATTATGCGATTGTCTTAGGTCTGAACAAACCCTTTGTTATACGCTGCTGCCTCTGGCCACCCGCAGGGTGAGCAGGGTAAACTGCTGCAACTTCATGGTGATCACTGGTGGTTAATGTTTGAGGCTGAGAACTACACACTTCCTACCCTTGTAGCTAAAAAACCATAGTCAATCCATAGTTCCAGATTAGGTTGATGAGATCATTATTTGTATTTTCAGACATTAAGTCTGACTTCAATGTTTTCAGAAAGATAAATTCCAGAGAAAGCATTATATTTTTCCTTTACTAGACTTGAACATACTTACTGCTATTAAAAAAAGAAGAAGAAAGAAAGAAACCTGAAAAAACGTCCTGCAATGACAATCATCTTATATGGACTTCAGACTGCTGAAGCCTTCTAAAAACCTTTGTTAAATGGGATTTCCTTCCATTATTGCCGACTCAGCTTTTTACTGCGAGTGGTAGAAGCCTGACGACAGCAGAGTAGCCTGGATCTTCACTCAGAAGCATCAGCCCTATAAAGAGGAGGTTTGTGTTGTTTTATTGTGGTAAAATATACAGAACATAAAATTTACCATTTCAGCCATTTTAAGTGTACAGTTCAGTGGCATGAAGTATGTTCACAATGTTATATAACCATCATCACTTTTCATGTCTAGAACTTTCTATCATGCCTACAGAAACTCTACCTGCTAAGCACCGATCAACCATTCCTTTTGACCATCAGTTCCTGGAAACTTCTATTTTCCGCCTCCGTGGGTTTGCGGGCCGTAGGTATCTCCTGAAAGTGAAATCACACAGTATCTGTATCGTGTGTCCGGCTTATTTCACTCAGCCTCCTGTTTTCAAGGTTCATTCATGTCATAACACGTCAGAATTTCATTGCTTTTTAAGGCCGAATAATATTCCGTTGTATGTGCACAGCACACTTGGTTCATGCACTCACCTGCTGATGGACATTCCGGCGGTTCCACCTGTGGGCGGTTGTGGAAAATGCTCCTGTGCACATTGGTACTTCGGTCGGCAATGTTTTGTTTTTAGATAGAATGATGTTTGTTTTCTCCTAGGTGATTCAAAGAACTTTCTTTAAAATATTTTTTAATGATTTTATTTATTCATTCGTGAGAGATGGAGAGAGAGAGAGACAGACCCAGGCAGAGTGAGAAGCAGGCTCCATGCAGGGAGCCCAATGGGGGACTCGATCCTGGGACCCCGGGGTCACGCCCTGGACCAAAGGCAGGCTCCAAACCACTGAGCCACCCGGGCTGCCCTCAAACAACTTTTTAAAGCTTACTATTGTTTGGCCTCTTGGCAAATATAACCCCGCATCAAAGCTGATGTCAAAAGACAAAGCTCCTGGTGGATGGTGGGCAACTGGCGCAGGCCCCTGTGGGGCGGCCGCCTACACCATGAAGGCTGCACATTAGAGCAAACCGAAGCTTCAGCCCCTGCTCCAGAGCCGCCACATCCGATTCTGCGGGTGGTCTAGGGCTTTGGTATTTTCCCAACCGGCACCAGCCTCCCCCAACCCCCCCCCAGGTAATTCTGTTACTCCGTGAGCAGCCGGGGTTCAGGGTTGAGAACCGCGGACCGAGGGCAAATCTGGGGCCAGTCCTTAGAGCCGCCAGCTGAGCTAGGCTTCCGCCGAGGCCTCAGAGGCCCGTGGAGTCTCTCACAGCCCAGGCCCCTCACGACTGGCGACAATAGCATCACCCACGTCCCGCATTTGTTGGTAAAGGGATTGAGCAGGCTCGGATCAGGTGGATCAGAGGGCTGGAAGATGAGTGGTGGCCTCTGACGCCAGGACCCTCGTGCCAGTGAAAATAATTCATCGACTCCCCAAGGGAGACAGATCCGTCTTGCCTCGCGCTGCGGCCCGAGTGTTGGCGTCCTCCCCAAATTCATATAGTGAAGATGGTACCTGGAGACCGGGGGGGGGGGGGGGGGGGGGGGGGGCGTTGGGAGATGATTAGAATGAGGTGAGGAAAAAAAAAAAAAAAGAATGAGGTGAGGCCCTGAGGGCCGGGCCTGGTCGGGTGGGATTAGCAGCCCTTATGCAACAGGTCTCAGCTTGCTCGCCTACGGCACATGCCCGGGGAGAGGCCACGGGAGGCCCCAGCGACACGATCACTGTCTGCAAGCCAGGAAGGGGCTCCCACCAGCGAGTGGCCCTGCAGGACTTTGAGCAGGGACCTCCAGCCTCCAGAACAGTGAGAACATGCATTTTCGTTGCTTAAACCACCCAGTGTGTGGTGCCTTGTTCTCTCAGGTGGACAAAGGTGCTCTAAGCACCCTGCTCACCCCCACTCACAGCCTGAGGAATAAGAAAGGATAAAGCCAATAACAGATGCCATCCTACCAGGACCTTCCAGGCAGCCTCAGATTTAGCCATTAAGGAAAGGAGGCGTGGAGCACCTGACCCACCACGCAGGTCCCACACCACCCAGGAGACCTGAATACCCTCCCATTTCCAGTCTGCACTTTGTTGAATGCCAGGTAGGTTCTAGCAAACACCCCCGCCCCCTCCATGCTATCGGGGAGGCCCGTGGCTACACATGGGTGTTAAACCAACGCAACATTTGATTTTATTGGGAGAGCTGACTGGTCTTCTCACAACACACCATTGATCTACTTCCCATCGTACTATCCATGAGTGACGCATCGCTTTGGAAATACAGGTGTGAAAAAAAAACAAAAAAAAGAAATACAGGTGTGATGATGCATTTTACGTGCCGGCTGGACCAGGCTACAGGGCAGCCAGGTGTGTCTGTGAGGCTGCTTCTGGGTGAAGCTAACGTCGGAATCGGCAGACAGAGTAAAACCAATGGTCCTCCGAAGGGGTGTCCAACACCAGGGTGTGGGGTGGGGGGATTCCGACCAGCTGGGGGTCCTGCAGTTCAGCTTAGTTCTGACTGTACCTACCCGGACATCACTTCAGATCCCACAGGCCAAGGGTTCAGCCCTGCAGGATTGCTCCCACTCTTACTTCAGACACCGGTCATGAGCCCAGGCTGTCACCCCGGCTTCCATCTGCCGTAGATCGGAGGGGCCCATAACCTCCTCCTCGGGCTTACTTAATTTGCTAGAGCAGCTCGGAGACTCTGGAGAACATTTTACATGAGCGTCCGGGCGGCTGTTGAGTGTCCAACTCTTGATCTCAGCTCAAGTCTTGATCTCAGGGTTGTGAGTTCAAGCCCCATGAGTTCATACCCAGCATGGAGCCCACCTTCAAAAAAAAAAAAAAGAACATTCTATGCACCGGGCTGCCGATTTGTTATAAGGGATATTACAGGATACGGTTCAGCAGCCCGATGGAGAGATGCATAGGGCAAGGGATGCGGGAAGGGACATGGAGACACTCCCCTGGCATCCTCAACCTGACATCCACCGACCGGGAAGCTCTCTGAACCCTCTCCCTTCAGGTTTTTATGGATGCTTCCCTACAGAGGCATGGCTGATTAAATCCTCGGGCACTGATGACTGAACTCCATTTTCAGCCCCCTCCTCTCCCAGGAAGGCAGGGGATTGGACTGAAGATTCCACCCCCCCAATCACATGATTGATTCTTCAGACAGGCAGCACCCCTCACCCCCCATCTTTCCAGGATTCCTGAAAGTCACCTTGTAGACTCACCTGTAGTTGAAAAGGGCTTGTTCTGCACAACAACACGACCATTTCACCTGGAGGGCTCTGAAGGGACTTCGGAACTGAGGAAAAGAGTCTATTATAATAAAAGATCCTCCCAATTTCTTTTATCGGAAAATTCTAACCACTTGGGAGCTCTATACCAGCAACAAGGACAGACGTACAAATGCGTAGATGGACAAATGTACATACACACCTTTACAATCCAAAGTGTACTTATTGGGATAGTTTCTCCCTCACCTGGTCCAGGGTGCTCCTACAGCCGCCCCCATCTGAAGGACCGTCCTCCCGCAAGTGGCCAGAGGACCGTGGAGTGGTTCGGGCAAAGGTGGCGGGGACTTTACACCCTGCTGGTGTTTCACATCCGTCGAGTAGCACCGGGGCTCTGCACCCCCGTTGTCCCTCTTCAACTCTGTGGACAGCCGTGAAGGAGAGCCTTCGTGAGAGGCATGTGCTTGTGAGGAGGTCATCACTGTTGGAAAATAATCCCTTACTATAGGTCACAATATCATCTCCCCAGGGTAGGAGGCCATCATACAGTCCTGCCAAGGGGCTGAATAGAATTCAGAAGGTGAAGGGACGGAGAATTTGCTCCCCCTCCCCCGGGCTATTTAAGCTGGGACACTGGTCTTCTGCTCTAAGACTGGGATTTCCGCCGTTGGCCCTCCTGGTCTCTAGGTCTTCAGGCTTGGACTGGAACTACATCACTGGCTCTCCTGGGTTTCCAGCCTACTGACTGCAGGTCTTGGGACCTTTCAGCCTCCATAATCACATGAAACAATTTCTTATTTAAAAAAAAAAAATCACATATATAGGGGTGCCTGGCTGGCTAAGTCAGTAGAGCATGCGACTCTTGATGCAGATCAATCTATACATCAATAATAGATCTAGAAGGGTGTGAGTTTAAGTCCCATGTTGGGCATGGAGGCTACTTTAAAAAAAAGAAAAGAAAAAAATAAAAAAGAAATGTAGGCTCTCAGGCCCCACCCTAGACCTGCCTTTAAAAAAACCAACATTGGGATTCCTGGGTGGCTCAGCGGTTTAGTGCCTGCCTTTGGACCAGGGCGCGATCCTGGAGTCCCGGGATCGAGTCCCACGTCCGGCTCCGGCATGGAGCCTGCTTCTCCCTCCTCCTGTGTCTCTGCCTCTCTCTCTCTCTCTCTCTATCATAAATACATACATACATACATACATACATACATACATAAATCTTAAAAATAAATAAAATAAAATCTATAAAATAAAATAAAATAAAATAAAATAAAATAAAATAAAATAAAAAACCCAACATTCATATATATATACTCCCATTGGTTCTGGAGAACCCTGATAAATATGCAGGTCAGTTGTTCAGAAGACAAAAACAAAAATAAGCCAGGTATAAGAGAATTGTACGGGAAGCAATTCAACTTCCAGTGACATAAGGCAAATCTGAAGGTTTTAGGTGTCTATTTTTCATCTTTTAGTTTGCAGTCATTTGAATGACTTCTGTACCAGTGCTGAAATTACTCGTTTAAGGAGAGCTAGGTCTGTGCTATCTAAATACAGAACCCACATAAGTGGAAAGATGGTAAAATCTTTCCAACTCTTGGTATGAAAATATTTTAAATATTTACCATAGCTTCATACACACATTCTAATATTTTGTTATATTGCCTGCATCCTCATGTTTATCCACAACTGTGTTAGGCAGTAATTTCATTGATCAGGGACTGACAAGTTATGGCCCATGGCCTGTTTTTGTATGGCCAAGCTAGGAATGGTTTTTACATTTTAAATACTTTTTAAAAAATCGAAAGAATAATGTTCTGTGACACATGGAAATTATATGAAAGTCAAATTTCAGTGTCTATAAATAAAATTTTATAGGAACATAGCCACATCCATTCATTTACATATTATCTGTAGATGCTTTTATACTAGGATGGGGCGTTAAATAGCTGCAACAAAGACCATACGGCCCTGCAGAGCCTAAAATATTTACAGTCTGGCTGCTTACGACCACGTTGCTGACCTCTGGTTTCCTTTCCTTTGGTCTTCACTGGTCTTTCTAATGAGGGCGATAATTCATACGTGCCCCTAGCATAGGTTTTGACGAGGCAACTCGAAATCTACTAGATAGGAGAAAGTGTTATTAAGCTATTTTATAGTCTTTACAGATCTAGTAATAGCATGTGCATAATAAATGCCTATCGGCTAGACTGTAAGCAAATAGCTGGTGAATCGGATGGCGTGCGGCTCAGCCAGAAGCTGGAGCGAGGCCTGCTTGTTCCTGCTGCCTGGTGGCACAGAGCTCAATGGCACATACTTCAGGAAGCACATCCACAGCTGGTATCGCAGCTCTTTCCCAACAGATTGAGAGGACATTCAAGTCACAGGGTGGGGGGACACCTCGCTAACCAGAGACAGCACCAGAGAATAAGAGATCTAGAAGGGCAGCATTTCAGACAGCTGCTGACTTTAAGCAGGACTATGTTTAAATGTTCCCCAAAGATAAACTGGTTCTTTCATAATAATAATAAAAGCTATCCAAGGACACTTTATGACTTTCTGCGGTTAATATTTCAGAAGATCCCAACTGAACTCTTAAAAAGTACTTCCTCCTCTTCAGCCTACATCTGCACATAGTCGCATAAGCATATTTTTGAGGCCATTCGTCCAATAACTTTATAAACAGCATTTGCCATAAAGTTTGCAATTGTGTCTCCCTTCTCCTGGTCACCTTCTTCGCAGTTTGGGGGCAGTGCTTGGTATATATTTATGTGTTTAATATCACCAAGTAGCAGTAGATGATCTATCAAAGTTACCACCACTTGGGGTGCTTGAGCGGCTCAGTCACTTGAGCCTCCTACTCCTGGGGTTTTTGCTCAGGTCATGACCTCTGATTTTGAACTCGGAGAGTTTGTTTGCTTGGGAAGCACAGACCCACGCTCCAGTCCGGAGGCCAGCCTTCCTTCATTTCGGGCAGCACGACACTGCAGCAGTGATCCTCCAGAGAATTCTAACTGAGCGTCCCAACTCATGCTGAAATTGGCCTTGGAGGTTTTTCAGAACAAAGATTTTTTTTTTAATGTGCCTCCTTAGAACTTATAATGAATTATTGATCAAATATTGCAAATCACTTTGCCCAATGGTGTAAAGCATGTACATAGACTTTTTTTTTTTTTTTAAGTCAGAGGTTAAGAGAACAGCACAGTTCTCAGGAAAAAGAGTGTTTGGTTGGAACTATTATAAATACACTTTATTATGTATTTCCTTAATTTAAAGACTTTGTCCTAAGTAATCTCTACACCCAACATGGGACTTGAACTCACAACCCCGAGATGCAGAGTCACGCTCCCCGGGGAGCCAGCCAGGCACTCCTGGAAATACACTTCCGTGCTTGCTTTCCATGGAGGGGCCACGGTTTCATTCAGGAAGTAAAGCTAGCACTTGGGTTTCTGTCTTTGTCTGAGGGCGGTGGTCGCTGTCCCCAAGTCCTCGGTCCCCTGCTCGATGCCCAGGTGCGCGGCGCTGCGCTCAGCGGGTTCCATCTGGAAAGTGACAACCGGCCTGCAGGCTCTCTGGGGCCTGCTCCTCGGTACCCAGCAGCTGCAACCCTGGACCCGCTGGCTTCTCCCCGAGGGGCAGGGCACCGTGTCCTGTCGCCCGCTGAGCCGCGAGCCCCTCTTCTGGCCCTGCCCGGGCCCCAGGGGTGTCAGCTGCTCAGCGCCCTGGTCCCTGACACTGCCAGAGGCGGGGCCTCACAGGTGCGCGTCCTGCTGCCACGGTGCGGCGGGTGGCAGGTGCACACTCGGGGGCAGGTGCACGCTTGGGGCAGGTGCACGCTCGGGGGCAGGTGTACACTCGGGAGCAGGTGCATGCTCGGCATCCCAGGCCAAGGCCTGCAGGCAGCAGGGAGGGCAGGAGGGGAGAGAAAGCACCGCAGCCTGCACCCCTCCATCTGGGAAACCATCCCTGCTCCCAGGGAGTAGCCGGCTGCCCCTGAGGGCGGCAAGTGTCGGCCGCCTGTTGGGACCTGGCGTCATTCCGGCTCCCTCGCTCCCTGCCTGTCGCCCTGCAAGTGGCCAAAGGAGCCACAAGAAGCGCTGCCAGGACAGTTCCGAGCCCCGAGGGGACGGAGGCCACGGAGCCCAGGCCTGGGTTGAAGGCGGGGAGGGGAGAAGCCGAGCCTTCCTCCCACCATTGAAATGGGAATCAGGACACGACTTTTTGCATCAGTTTCCCTTCCTGCCCTGTATCCGGGGCCCAGGGCTGCAAGACCCCCATGGCCACTGATTTCCATCTCCGCGTTTCTCTGACTCCTGCATGAGCGCAAGAAGCTTCAGGTGTAGTTTTAGTGAATTGGGAAGCTGGTGGCAGCCCCACAGCTTTCACTCCTTAACCCCAATCAGAAGTTCCCAAGCACTCGTTTCTCTGTATGAAATGCCTTTGGCTTTAAATATTTAAAGTGGTTTCTACTGTTTGAGCTTTGCAGACAGAAATGGGATCTAATTCATTTTCGCAGTTTCTGTAATACTTAACAAAATCTGTTGATGAAGCTCAGCAGGATGGCTGGCTGGGTCCACCGCACACGGATTCTAATAGTTTTGTCAGGAAGCCCTTTGTGGCATCATCCTATGTCTCATAATGTGCGGATCATTATTGTCTGTGTCTAAATCTCAGGCAAAGGAGTCTTCGGTAGGGATTAGCATGGCGCGTTATCACCCCTGCCATCTGGCTGCTGCTTCTCACACGAAGAAATAAACCAGATCTTAGTTGAGCTAAACAGTTTTTGCCAGTTTAATATCATATACAGCCCGACCCTACATTCTTGGGCCACTTGGGCACCACCTCTTAGTAAATAACTTCAAGAGCACAGATAATACTAAAATATTAGAAACTAATCAAAAAGGGGTGTGCTTTGAGTATGATTCTGTTTTTTTTGGAGGGGTTAACAGCTTATTGACATATAATCCATGACTGACACATACAGTTGTGTGGTATGTAAAGTGCACAATTAAAGTGCACAATTCAATGGTTTTTAGTACATTTACGGAATTGTGCAACCATCACCATGATCTAATTTTAGAACGTGTTCAATATTCCAAAAAGGAAGTCTGTGAAACTGTGCCCCAGAGGGTTAATGAAGGTAAGACTATTGGGAAAATTAAAGTCTATTTTTCGGAGACCTCTTTCTCCCTAATCAGCTTTTGTTTCTTTTCAGACCCTACTAACAAACCACCAGCTGTTTTCGCAGAGGCCTGGACTGATACAAATGAAGGTCACGGATATGATTCCAGCCTATGTGAGCAAGGCCCCGCATTTCTTACCCGAGCTAATAAGCCCAAGACCCAGCTCTCCCAGAGCATGCCCAGAGTCCCTCTCCTTGTCCTACAGATGACCTTCTGGTGTAAGAAGCCAACATTTGCCTCATTTTATTTATTTATTTATTTATTTATTTATTTATTTATTTATTTATTTATTTAAATTTATTTTTTAAAGATTTTATTTATTCATGAGAGAGAGAGAGAGAGAGAGAGAGAGGCAGAGACACAGGCAGAGGGAGAAGCAGGCTCCATGCAGGGAGCCGGACGTGGAACTCAATCCTGGGTCTCCAGGATCACACCTCAGGCTGAAGGTGGCGCTAAACCGCTGAGCCACCCGGGCTGCCCCATTTGCCTCATTTTAATGTTAAGTTTCCAACCCAAAATGAACATGGGATGGATGTTACATATGTTTGCTCAATGCACATGCTCCGTCCTTCCTCACCAATAGTCATAAATCTTCCTGCCCTTTTCATCAATATGTGTGTTACCCCAACCCCTATAGATTTTTTTTTTTTAAAGATTTTATTTATTTATTCATGAGAGACACAGAGAGAGAGACAGGCAGAGGGAGAAGCAGGCTCCACGCACCGGGAGCCCGACGTGGGACTCGATCCCGGGTCTCCAGGATTGCGCCCTGGGCCAAAGACAGGCACCAAACCGCTGTGCCACCCAGGGATCCCTCAACCCCTATAGATTATAAAAACTTATTCTAATCTCAGTCGGGAGAGACAGACTGAGCTATGCTTTTGTCTCCTTATTTGATTGCTTCTGGAATAAACCCTTTCCTTGTTACCTACTTAATAAGTCAGTGATTGGCTTTGCTGCGTGCTCTTGGGCTCAGTTACACCTGTGATTATTCCAAGTCATCACTCTCTCCCCTCCAGCCTTAGGCAACCACAAATCTACTTTCTGCTTCTATGAATATGCCTAGCCTGGACATTCCTAATTTTCCCACTTCCTCCCATTTGCTCCGTAAATGTATTAAAAACCATTGAATCGCCAATATTTGCTATTGTCTATCTTTTTTATTATAACCTTCCTAGTGGATATGAAGTATTTATACATTGTGGTTTTGGTTTGCATTTCCTTAGTGACTAATGATGTTGAGGATCTTTTCATGTGCTTATCGGCCATTTGTATAGCTTTGGTTACATATCTGTTCAAATCATTTACCTATCTTTTAATTCGGTTATTTTTTAAAAGTATTATTGAGTTAAAGGAGTTTTTAAAAATGTATTCTGGGGATCCCTGAGTGGCTCAGTGGTTTAATTCTGCCTTTAGTTCGGCCCAGGGTGTGATCCTGGAGCCCGAGGATCGAGTCCCACATCAGGCTCCATGCAGGGAGCCTGTGTCTCTGCCTCTCTCTCTCTCTCTCTCTCTCTCTCTCTCTCTGTCTCTCATGAATAAATAAATAAAATCTTTTTAAAAATGCATTCTGGATATAAATCCCTAACCAGATACATGATTTGCAAATATTTTGTTCCATTGTGTGGACTGTATTTTCATTTTCTTAGTGTGTCCTTTGAACTTTTAAATTTTGATGCAGCCCAATTTAACTACTTTTTTATTTTTGTCATTTATGCTTCTGGTGTCATAGTTGTCATTGCCTGGGGCACCTGGGTGGCTCAGTCAGTTAAGCATCTACCTTAGGCTCAGGTCATGATCGGCCTGGACTGTGGGATTGAGCCCCAGGTCAGGCTCCCTGCTTTACTGGGAGCCTGCTTCTCCCTCTCCCTCTGCCTGCCACTCCCCCTGCTTATACTCTCTTTCTCTCTCTGTCAAATAAATAAATAAAATCTTAAAAAAAAAAAATCATTGCCTAACTCAAGGCAGAAGGATTGAATCCTATGTTTTCTTCTAGAAACATAGTTGTTCTTATTCACCAGTTCTCAGTTCCATAAGCCAAACAATTGGCTCTGGGAATCAGGCATGAGCCAGCTGAGCACACCATTGGTACTATGACTGTACAGGGCTGGGTGGACCTAGGATAAAAACAAGCTAAAATTCAGACATCAGGATCAACAGGAAAAAGAAGTTGCTGGTCACTTACCCAGGAAGGCAGGGGTGTCCAGGGGCACCTCACTCTGAAATCTGATCTTCCTAAAGGCAAGTAGAAAACTAATCTAAAGCTAATCCCATGAGGATCTCAGGTGTGGTTCCAGAAACACCAGTAAGAATGGAATTCCTTGGATTAATCAGAAGACAAGTTGGAGGCTGATGGTGACAGCATTAGTTTGATTTATATTCTATAGAACTCAAGAGATTAGTGACCAGGGAAATGGGTTCAGACTGAGAGGAAGAACACTGATGGGAAATAAATACGGTAGTGGCTCAAGTCGTTAGATGGAACTCAGAGGAAGCTCCCATACTCTGTCACAAATGGATCACCAGGCTTTGCGGAGTATGAAAGCAAAGTCAAATGATACGAACTCCTCTGGGCTAGACCCAGTGACTGGTAAGGAATGTGAAAACTTGAAAGAGACGGAGGATACCAGATTTCAGAGTTAGCAAGAACAAGGGATCGAAGGACGGGTTCGGATAGAATCTCATTTGAGATATATGAGTGTCTCTCCCCTCACAACCCCTTCTCCTTGATTCCTTGCTGCCGAAACCAACTAGAAGTACTGGATGAACTATGTATCATAGTTGGCAGGACAGTAAGGAATCTATAGAAACAACAAAAAAAGGAAGAGTCCTGAAAGACAAGTGATCTATAAATCTGATTTTCACCCCTTTGATCAACCTAAGGGACCTTTGTACATTTTGCAAATGACACAGTATGTGGAAGTTAGCAGATACGGCCAAGGTGCTATGCAAGATCATTCCATAGATTTGAGATTCCAATAGGCAACACTATCAGTATGAGTAAGCCAGAAATGAAACTACCTTTAAGAAGAAGGTCTTTCAAATTAACCCATCTCAACATTTGCCCTGGGAGAATGTGGACAAAATTCCCTGAGATTTCATAACCTAAAGCAAGCCCTTATGTATGTTTGAAGCCAAATTCAAGCTATCCGTGTGCAGGGTTGCCAAGGTTACCAGATAAAGTAGAGGATGCCCAGTTAAACTCAAATTTCAGATAAACAATGAATAATTTTTCACTCTAAGCATGTTCCAAATATTGCACTAGGAAAGAGTGTATAGAAATGAATATTGGTGGTCATGGATGCATAACTGAACTTGTACTTAATTTGGTAGGCAATCTTAATTGCATGAGAATTTGGCCTCAAAAGCTCATCACAGATAACAAAGCAGCTTTCAAAGTCCATGCTCTTAAACATTCCACTATGCTACCTATGGGCAAGGATGCCTATTTACAGGATCCAGTGATTTTTTGGCAAAATAGTAGGCACTTGATAAATATTTGACTATTAGAAAAATTTCAGCATTGCTGATGATTTGAGAAGTACCGCTATAGGGGCACCTGGCTGGCTTAGTTGGCAAAATGAGCTGACTTGATCTTGGGTGATGAGTTCAAGCCCCATGTCGAGAGTAGAGCTTACTTTTAAAAAAATAAGGGAAGGGGGAAAAAGAAGTGCAACTGTAAACACTTGGAAAGTACCAAGTGAACAGTAAATCCAATATAGTGAAGGCTTTTGGGGAGCAGATGCCTTGCCTTTACACTATCTTTTTTTTAAATCTGTAGATCAATCTGATATACTACTAACAAAAGACATTAAAATCAAATGAATATCTCTTACTTTGGTAAGTTTATTTTTGATGTATGCATCAAGAAAATAATACAAATTAATGGGGAAAAAAGTCCAAGGATATTTGTAAGTACATTCTACTGGAAGCCAGTGTTGTCAAAATGATCAAGATTTGGGGACTGCCATGATACAATAAAACACCATAACATAGTGCAAATTATGCTATATATATATATAATATAGCATAATATATATGCTATATATATATAGCATATATATACATATATATAATTATGCTATATATATTTATATATTATATATTAAATAGGTATATATAATACCTATTTAAAATAGCTATTAGCAAAAATATTAAAGAAAAAGGTGACATAAACTATTATATATCATTTATTTACATATAGAAATTATGTGTAGAAAATATACAGTGTTACTACAAAGTGATAAAGATTGAAAGTCAGAAGACCTTGGGTTGTTGACAGCTGTGATGAGAAGATTTTTGCAGTTTGGCTGATTATAATTATTTTGGCTTTCATTATATAGTTAGATCAACAGAAAAAAATATATTCTTTGATTTGAAACCACACAATATCTGAGCAAAAGCTGTTAGGTAGTGAATATATTCAAATAGATGATTATCACTAAGGAAATCTTTTACTGTATAATGGAGAGGAGATTCAAGTTTTCTCGAACTCTGATTCTATTTCTTTCTGGCAGTTTTAGACTTTTTCTATTTTTTTCCCTTCCTTATATCATCTAATTCATATACAATTAAAATAAAACCACATAATACAATTGCCAACCATACTCTGGTGGGCATACAAAGAAGATTAGTCTTGCCAGTGCCATCTTGTGTAATATTGTTTTAAATGTCAATCACACAACTGAAAAATGAAGAATACTTATGCCAAGTAAGCAGTGAGGTGATTACATTTGGAAATCTGCTAACCCAGGTTTTAATATCCTATTAATATAATCTGTTACTATGTTGCTGAAAAGGAATTATCACACACATTTAAAATGGATGGTGAGAAGTTCAAACATAAATCACATCAATACTTTCTAACACATTAGAGGACAATGAAACCAACATATAATATTTAGCCTTGATGACCCACAAAGTAGAGTCTGACATAGCTCATAATACTTTCATTTCAGTATTCAGAAGCTCTTATCAGAAAGTAACAACAAATCATGAATACTGAATGATTATTGGAAAGCATGATGGTTTACATGATGTATATGATGCAAAAAATAGCCAAGAAAACAGGTGGTTCCGAGCTAAGTCTTATAGGATAAACTGTCAAATGAGAAATAAATCCCTAGCACTAAACAAATTCAGGAAGCCTAATTAGAGCTATTAAGCCTAATCTCACAATTTGGCATGTGACTAAATGTGGTCAGAAACACTAACTGCTTTAGTGTATAAAAATAGAAATTATCTCAAGACCAACAATATAAGAACATTATTATCTCTAAGTAATGATATAAACCAGCACATTCCTCACCATAATTAAATGATCCCATTTCATTTGACTGAAGAATATATTCACATCCTTGATGAATATATTCTTATGGTGATTATTTCTTATTTTTACCCAGAAAGGAAGAAATGTAATAAGTAGGTAGTAATTCAGACAGCTGATGCAATGTATTAAAAAAAAAAAAGATTCTGACTGCAATAACAAAGACCATGAAAGAGTTCCAGCCATCATTCCCTAACTCCATACACTCTCCCTGGGTGTCTTCAATGAAACCCATAGTTTCAGCGACCGCTGGTACATCCCTAAACTCCTAAGTCACCAAGATTCTTTCTTCAATGTCTTCTCCTCCCAGCACATGACTCCACCACCTATTTTCATGACATCTCTAGAAAGTAGCCCCCTTGATGCAACCCTATCCAAAAACTCACCAGAATCTATCTATCCTACGAATCCTTCCTATTTCTCTAAGATCAAAGTCTTCATCTTGTTCCGACATTATACCCCCCACATCGCTCAATCAGTTTTCCTCCTTCACTGTGTGTCTCCCTACTAGCTCCTTTCCACGAGCTTCTAAATGGAACTGAGTTGAATGGCACTCACACCCCTCAAGAGCGGCTGAAACCACTCAAATTCTGGTGGCACAGGAGAGTCCAACCACTCTTGTACAATTGCTGCAAATTCTTAGGCGCTTATGACCAGAGGATCCCAAGGCTCTAAGCACAGGTTCCTCGTGTTCCTGTGCTCCTCAGCCTTCTCTTTGGTTTCTACAACAAAATCGCTCACATTTAAAATTGGCGAACTTAATTACTGATTTTTCTCAAGATGCCTGAGGCATGAGAAGCGTTGCCTTGCCCAGCACACACTTCCTGCCCTCTTGCTCGCTCCACTCGCCCTCTCACTTCTCATCTATCCTCTTCATTCTGGATTGCTCCGGGACACCCACCTCACCCCATTTCTAATGTCTTGGTGCCGGCCAACCAATTTTCTCTTTCTCCACATTATTGTTTGCTAAGTTTGCGAGGGATTGTCTTGCCCCTGCTTCAGGTGTCTGCCTCTCAGGCTTTGATGACTGCAGCACACAGTGAACTAACTAGACTTGGGGCCTTGACTCTCTCCGCCTTCGTTTCCAGCAAATCCTGCACAGACATGAAAGGTGTGTCTCTCTAAAGCCATCACTCACCAGGTCAGTTCCAAGGGCAGAGGTCTTTAGCAAATCCCAGTTCTTATGTAGTCAAGTCCCAGTTGCTTATACTGACATTTAAGACCTTCTATAATCTGGTCCCGACTGAATTTTCCAGCCTTATCTCTCAGTCCTCTGAACCAGTCAAACTGGTAGACCCACTCTCTCTTGTATCTACTTGTGTAGTCCTGACTTTCAGGTTGGAATGTGCTACCCCCCTGCTCCAGCTCTCTTAATCCACTCATTTCCAGACTTGGTCTCAAATATTACCCCCTCTTCCAAGCCTTTCCTGGCTCTCGCAGCCCACAGAAATCTTTATCCTTTGGATGCATCACCTCTTTTTTTGATCTGTATTAGGGTGACAATTATCCTGTTTGCTAGGGACTGAGGGGTTTCCTGGGACATGAGACTTTCAGGGCTAAAACTGAGTAGTCCTTGGCAAATCAGGACAGTTGGTCACTCCACCTGTACTATGTGTGCTGAGAGTTCTTGGGCAGGAGGGAAGGCAGTGCCTCCTGAGGATACCTACTCTGGAAACTCAGGTGTCAGGGCTGTCCACAAAAAAACTCCAGGAAGGGAAAAGGAAGGTGAGGATCCTTATTGACCCGAAGGATAGGCCGAGTGGGGCAACTTTAGATAAACACGTAGCCAGAGGGAGCCCATTTCTGCAGTTCCTCCTATACATACATATATATACACACACACATATATATACACATATATATGATTTATATATATATATAAATTAAAGAAATGAATTAATTTTGAAGGAACTAAGAAGACCAAAGGTAAATACAAAGATGCATTCCAAGTAAAGGAGTTTTATTTCATTTTATCTTTTTTTTTATTTTTCAAAGATTTATTTTTTAGACAGAGAGTGTGCATGAGCATGGGAGGGGCAGAGGGAGAGGGAGAGAATCTCAAGCAGACTCCCTGCTGAGCACGGGCCCTGAGTGGGGGCTCAACTCCAGGACTCTGAGATCATGACCTAAGCTGGAGTCAGGAGTCAGACACTCACCTACCGAGCCACCCAGGTGTCCCTCCCCCCACCCCAACGTAGAGGAGTTTTAATAAGGAGCTAAGCAGGTGGGAAAAGTATGAATCCTAAAACCAAGAGGAGTATCTAGACAGGTCAACTACCTTTTCCTTTTATTGTTACCTTGGAAACAAAGTAGGAGCTATTCAGTGCTAGGAGAGTTCTATAAAACCCAGAAGGTAAGGTCAGACTTTCTGGAGATTTTCTGATGCTAAATTGAAATATCCAAGGTGAGTTAGGTAGGTTTGCTAAAATCGCAGCAGATTAGACAGAGGATCGGGTTAGATCTGTAAGATGCAGTTGCATTTCAGATGTTATACAAGAATATTCAAATGTTAAGAAAACTGTTATAATTGTTTCTTCTGTTATAGAAGATGAATGAGGCTGTATCATACACAGATCAATAGGAAGTGAAACACGTACCTTTTACATGTAGTCGCACGTTAAAAGGGATGGAAGGACCAAGAGGTTCTAAGAGTCAGGAGGTATTAGGTGTACACGGGACACCTGTGGATGGAGCATCATCGTCTCTGCGTCTCTCCGATAGAGCAAGTATGTGTCGCGGCTTAGAGAAACTTCCAGGTATGGGCCTCCTGGGACCTCAGCGCTGATCCTCATGACACACACAAGCAGGGGACGCTGATGGAGCAGCAGGGATAGATGGGGTGAATGGATACTGCGTATGTCAGGAACGCATTTACATAAAGGTTTAATATCCAGCCTTTGAAATTATGGTATAAAAGAATATTTAAGGACTGAGAAATTAGTCACAATATATTGCAAGGAAAAAAGCAAGTTATAAGACCAGATGCAATATCATTCTATTTTTATAAAATATATACTATGGCACACATTCGTGCTTGCACACGTGTGTGTTTGCCTGTATCGAGAGATATACAGTGATTTCTTGAATATACCCAAATATTAAAGAATTCATGTTTTAGGGATGCCTGGGCGGCTTAGTGGTTGGGCATCTGCCTTTGGCCCAGGGCATGACCCCGGGGTCCCAAGATCAAGTCCCACTTCGGGCTCCCTGCAGGGAGCCTGCTTCTCCCTCTGCCTGCGTCTCTGCTTCTCTCTCTCTCTCTCATGAATAAATAAATAAAATCTTTAAAAAAAATACATGTTTTATAGTTACACACATATTCCTCATCCTGAGGAATGAGATGTCATCCTGAGTCACGCTCGATGACCAAGGGAACCAGCTGACTTTCTACTGATGTTTGGCTGTGCCTTGTGGACTGCATGCCCTCACTTTCCTTGATAACCATTAGTGGGTGTAGTTTATTGGGAGGCCCAAAGAACCTTCTAGGATGAACACTAAAGCAGCAACAATGGTTTTGGCAGAAATGCAGGGGGACAAGACCCTAGCACAAAGGAGAACTGAGGGATCTGAAGAGAGCTCAGCACACTGAGTGGAGTTGGCCTGACACCCGCGTGGCCTCTGCAGCAGGCCCTGCAGGCGGAGGGGGTGGCTGTGCAGGACTGTTGCTGTGGCCTGAATGGGACCCTTCCTGTCCCGCAGCCTTGGCACTGCACCTTGTCCTCTGGGCAGAAGTTGGCCATGTGTGTGACCTGCTAAGAGATACACTGAGGCATACGGAGATTTTAAGAGTTTATTTGAACAAAATCAATTTGAACAAAAACTGATTTGAAGCAGGTAGCCTCTAATCTCACAGAGGGACAGGAGCTCAGGCTGGGGGGCTATACCAAGTGAAAGCTGTCATAAGCAGCAGGGGTGGGGGCGGAGGTCATACTAGGGGCACAGAGTGTTGATCCTTGCAAGCTGACTCTCCTTTAGGCTGATGGGCAGGTGACTCCCCACCGCCCGGTTTGCTGTCAAAATAATTAGGTCTTGGTTTGGTGATGTGGGGCTTAGCAGAAGTGACTCTGTTTCGGTGTGTTGTCTTGTTTTTGACAAAAGGAACATACTGTCTCAATGAATTCTCTTTCTCTTACACAAATCATCTTCGGTGTCACTTCATCCATTGTTAAAAAACAAAATTCAGGGGATCCCTGGGTGGCTCAGTGGTTTAGCACCTGCCTTTGGCCCAGGCCGCGATCCTGGAGTCCCGGAATCGAGACCCGCGTTGGGCTTCCGGCATGGAGCCTGCTTCTCCCTCCTCCTGTGTCTCTGCCTCTCTCTCTCTCTCTCTCTCTCTCTATGTCTATCATAAATAAATAAATAAATCTTTAATAAAAAAAAAATTCCGTTGAAGAAATTTAAAGGTCATATTGACCTCATTCAACGATTCATGAAAAGGGCCAGCACACCCCTAGCTAATACAGAGGAGCTCCGAGGAACTGAACAAAATGTGAGACTTTTATAGTCAAAAGGGGGCCAGGGACAAGAAAAGGGCAGGTGACGATCTTTCTTTGGGGAGCAGAAGGGGTCCGTCAGGTGGACTACCTCACCGGTGACATTCCAGATTTACTAGTTTCCGATTTCCTGGGAGAGGGGAAACTGTAATTAGGTCCGAAAGGAGTCCTGGTTCACTGACACTTAGCATAAGTGACTCCACCTTGGGTATGTTGTCTGTCAACACCTCGAAGCACAATGTAAGCTGGGGGAGGGGGCACTGGTGTTCTCCTTTGCAAGAGGATTGTAAGCCTGAGGACTGAGGCGAGCCACGTGGCCAGGGGACCACCAGGGAGCTGATGTCTGGTGAGGACACAGCGCTTCCTGGGGCGGAGACTGAGCCCCGAAGGGGGGGGGGGGCTCGGCAGGGCAAAGGCTGGGCCAGACGGCAGCCTGGATGGTCCATAGGCCATGTCAGGCCCATGTAGGACCCAGACGCAGGTTAGTGACCACTGTAGGTTGGAGGGTCGCACCAGGCCATCAATGGGGCAGGTCGGGTCATTTAGCAATTAACATTCGGGGGTCAATGTCAACGTCAACGTCAGTTATTAGTCTGCCTCAGGCTGGTGAAGCTTCAGGACGGTCTTATAACCCTCTTTCTTTGTTATGAAGTTAATTTAGATGTGTTGCTTTCTTTTTTGACAAATCTGGCTACTTAAACAGATCTAGGGCTCACAAAAGTTTCCTTCATTCAGCAACTATTCACTGAGTAACCCTATGCCCTCGGGAATACAGACGCTTGCCTCCGCCTTCAGGCGGTCAGAGTAGGAAACGTTTGGTAAATAAAGGTTGTTTCATAAGGTTCCTAATGCAGATATCCACTCTTCTCTTCTGGTTCGATTTCTACCTGTTCCAGAAGAGGGGAGAATCTTTACAAATGGGAGCTTACGTCACCTTCTACAAAGCGTAGTGTAAGCCTTGCTTTTAGCATAAAGGGGGAAGGAGCGGTCTCTTGCGGCTGTTTCTCAATAGCTCCAGCCCCAAATCCAAGCGGCACATTTTGGGGCGCTGCATTCTTATCCCTTTCAATATAGGCCTGGATCCCTTTTTTTTTTTTTTGCAGCTTTTAGTTTATTACTTATTGAAGATGCTCATGTTTTTCTGTTGTTAGGTGATCAGTTCCTTTTTTTAAAGATTTTTTTATTATTATTTTTTTAAATAATTTATTTATGATAGTCACACAGAGAGAGAGAGAGGCAGAGACACAGGCAGAGGGAGAAGCAGGCTCCATGCACCGGGAGCCCGACGTGGGATTCGATCCCGCGCCCTGGGCCAAAGGCAGGCGCCAAACCGCTGCGCCACCCGGGGATCCCAGGTGATCAGTTCCTTAAGAAAAAGGCCCGTCCTGTTCACCTGTGCGACTCCAATATTCAAATTGCTAGAATCATCTTAGAAGCAGCGTGACAAGCTTTATTCCTTCCCGTGTGTGGTCTTTATGTCACCTGTGGCTGTGCCAGGCGGTGCCTGCGCCGGTCCCTTAAGGTACCTCAAGGGGTCTTCGCCAAACAGCGACACTAATTTGAGGGGTGCACCTCGTTTTCCTTGCTGCAGAGTTTCTTTGCCCTTAAGAGCCCAGTAGAAATCTGTTCCAAGAATTTTTCCCCCCAAAATGAAGTAAATTGCTTTTCTCCCCCATTAACTCGCACCAGTGCTTTGACCTGCAAAAATCAAGTAGCTGGTTTCCATTTCTAGGCACAAAACCGTTGTTAAAAGTTCGAGACTTTGCCACAATCTGGCTTTTTCTCTTTTGCAGCGCAGCAACATCCGGTCATACAGATGGACCCGGCCGCATTCCTGAGCGTGTCGCTCTTCCCAAGTATTTTGTAACGAGGACTGTCTCGAAAGCTCTTCTCAAAACTAGACCCACGGGGCCTGAGGAGACCCCGGGTCGCCGCCCCGCAAGCCGCTCCGGCCGCCGGGTCCCCAGGCGCTAGGGGGGAGGGGGGGAGGGGGGACGGGGGGAGGAGAAAGGAGGAGGGGGGCGCGGGGGGGAGGAGGAGGGAGGGGTGAGGGGCGGGTCACGGGCACGCGGGGGAGGGGGAGGGGGCGGGGAGGCCGGGTCACGGGCACGCGGGGCCCCTCCCCTCCCCGCCCCTCCCTTCCCCGCCGCGGCGCCCGGCGCCCTCCCCGCCCCCATCCGGGTCCCTCGCGGACGCCCGGCCCCTTCCGCCGCTCCCGGGGCCCGCCTGCTCCCGCCCCGCCTCCTCCGCCTCCTCCGCCTCCTCCGCCTCCTCCTCCGCCGCCGCCATGGAGCGCCCCGGAGCCGGTGAGCGCGGGCGGGAGGCCGGGGGAGGCCGGGAGGGCCCCGTCCCCGCCGTCCCCCCCGCCCCGGCCCCGCGGCCCGACCCCCGGGGCTGCCCCGCCTGGGCGCCCGCGGCCTGCAGGGCCCGGAGGGGGCGCCGGGAGAGCCCGCACCCGAGGCCCCGGGGGACGCGGGGACGGGCCGGAGCCGGTGACACGCGCCCCTCGAGGATAAACACGGGAGGAGACGCCGGGACGTGACCCCGGCCGCCGGTGGCCGCCCTGCAGTGGGGGCGGGGGGCGCCCGCGGGACTCACGGCCCCCCCACGGCCCCCCCCGCCCCCCCGTGGCCCGGCCCCGAGCTTCCCGCGTGGCCTCGCGCCTCGGGCCCGGGGCAGCTCCTCGCGGGCCAAGTTGACGGCGACCTGATTGGGCGCCTCCCCGCGCCCTGTGGGCCGTGCGGACTGCGCGCTCCATTTCTCTCTAGTAACGGGTTGCGTTGCTGTTCTTTCCGTGAGGAGGACGCCCGGCTGGGTCACGCAGCCCAGCCCCTCCGCGGGTGGACACGCCGCCGTTTCCGTGGCCGCGGCGCTTGCCCTGGGGCTTGGGGAGCACCACGCGGAGAGCGGCACGGGGGACAGCGGCACGGGGGACAGCGGCACGGGGACAGCGGCACGGGGGACAGGTGCACGGGGGACAGGTGCACGGGGGACAGGCACATGGGGGATAGGCGCACAGAGGACAGCGGCACAGAGGACAGTGGCATGGGGGACAGGCGCACAGAGGACAGGCACACAGGGGACAGCCGCACAGGGCACCTGACAGGCCTACTTCAGGGACTCACATTCCATTATCCAGATAGGAAGCTTGCATTTTGGGTGACAAAAGGCAAAACTGTCCTTAAGTCATCTGCTGAAGTGCACGTATATTTGAATATTGGTGTATACTTTGTGGTTTTACATTTAAAAAATATTTTATTTAAATCCAGTTTGCTGACATATAACACCCTATGTTTTAAATGTGTGCATTAATTCTTTTTATAAAAGTGATATTCTATTTAAAATATTTGAATGACAGGGGAAAAATACAAATAGAGTGCAGCTAGGCCAGAACTTAGAAATAATCTATGTCCTCCAGCCTTTGCAGTACCGTAATGACAGAAGACATGCAATGTTGTATTTGCTTTTTAAAGTAGTTATCAATTTTTTTTCAGTTGTTGCAGACTTTATAGCCCTTATTTTCAGTTGTCATTAGTGTGAGCATGCTTTATTCATTCCTCTATTATTAGGCATGTAAGTTCCACCTTTTCTTCCTTTTTTTTTTTTCTTCCTGCTTGCTTTTTGAGGTGTTAGGGTGCACATAAAGAGTTAGTTAATTACACTCTGATACAGGTGGACGCGGGCTGGGAATTGTCCCGCCCGTGTCAGCCTATGTGGTACAGATACATTAGTAAGAAGAACATTTTTATAGCTCCTGACCTATTTCTTGCCAGAGTGCCTTTTGAAAGAATTCCCTCAGTTTACAGCTCCGTGAACTACATATGTTAACAGGCAGTGGAGCATGTTGCCAGAAAAAGAAGTTTTGACAGTAGAGTGACAGGATTCAAATTCCAACCCTAAACTTAGCTGTGACCTTGGGCAAGTTACTTCATTGGCCAGTCTGTAAACTCAGTAAACAACTAATAGTACCTCCCTGATAGCTGTCTCTGTGGATTAAATGAGTCATTACCTATAAAGTGCTTACAGCTCTGCGTAGTGTTATTGCCCGCTCAATTGTTAGCTGTTATTTTATTTGGATTTGTGCAAAAGATAGGGTTTTAATCAGACCAAATTTTAAGTACTCAAAATGACCATTTTATGGTTTAAATGCTTTATTTAAGAGCCAGTTATTTTAAGGCAGTTTTTCAGAAGCAAAATACTTCTAATTTCTGTAGAGAGAAAGTGTAGTTGGTGTCTTAGTGATATCTGTCACCTTTGCCCAGACAGTGGAGCTTAGAGAACTGGAGAAAAGCTTCCAGATTTGAACTCTGTTGAGAAACATTGCTCTAGAGAATGACCAGCAATTCTTTGAAGAGTTATTTGGAAATGGTTTCTCTTTTTTTCAGAGTTAATGATTCATATCTACAAAAATTGTTTATATTATTCTGTAGTTTCATGGAACAAAGTTTATTTCAAGTTCTGGATTATTGATTTTGCTGTAGCATTGCATTTCAAAAGTTTCTATATGCTTTATTTAACAAGATGGAGAATGATATTGAGCAAGTCCTACTATACTTTTTATCTTTATATCAAATGAGATGGCAGTACATTTCCTTCATCATTCTGTGAAAATGAGACTCTGTGATGTGCTGAAGCTGCCATTTAAACACCACAAATTATTTTTTCTTGGGCATCGAAATAGTTGTACTGCAGTGTAACTTGAGTGATTTATTATTAAACACTCTAGAATGTGTGCTTACCTGTATCCAGTCATTCAGTACAAGCGTATTGATCACCAGCTGTGAGCTGAACACTGTACTAGACATTGAGGAATCAAATAAAGATAAGATGTGGCACTTAAGGAACTTAGAATGGGGGGTCTATACTTATGGA
The DNA here is from genome assembly GCF_003254725.2 of Canis lupus dingo. NCBI lineage: Eukaryota > Metazoa > Chordata > Mammalia > Carnivora > Canidae > Canis > Canis lupus. The sequence goes on from NC_064243.1 coordinate 69,408,933, forward strand.
TGGAGTGTCATTATGAAAAGTCCTCCCTTTCACTTTCTGAAGTATCCCATATGGGGTGGTAAAGTATATGATCACTTTTACTTAGTGTCTAATGGACAAGACTGACAGATGGACACTTACATGTGCGGTGACTGGAGGAAACACTAGCTATTGGGAAGGAGATGGGATTACCTAACTCAGCTCTGAGCTGGGGATCAGAAAAGTTTCCCCTAATAGTAAACATCTAATCTGAGTTTCTACTTTTAAGTTGATTATTCTCAATTGTCAACATAGTCGCTTGGTCTCGAGAAGAATCAAGGTGTGGAAGAGATGAGAAGGGATCTTTGGGAGCAGTCATTTTTCATCTCTTACACATTAGAGTCACCTTGCAAGGCTTTAAGAAAATACCAGCAGCTGCCTTGATCTCCAGAGATTCCAATTTAATTGGCCTGGAGTGGGACCCAGGCATTGGTCATTTTAAAAAGCTCCAGGTGATCCTAAAGTGCAGCCAGGATTTATAGTTTTTCAAGTAGGACAATGATGTCATCTAGGAGAGGGGCTACCGAGTGGGGCCTGAAGAGTTCATATGAATTTCCTGGGATCATACTGCTAGTGAGGTGGAAGCACCACACTAGGATATCTGCCTTCTAATTTCTGATACTAAACCCTCCCTGTTACATCGGCCAGCTTGCCTTGCGTCATTACCTAAATGGCACTCTTTTCAATATTGTTCCTTCCTGATTCTGCTTTTGTAGAGGCAGAATGATCCACGTAGCACTTCTCTAACTATTGGTTAATGGAGCTCGAGATAAACTGAAAGTATTTCAATAACTTTTTTCATGGAAAAAAAATAACAATTCATCATGCCATTCAAGTCTTCCTTTTGCCTTGACAGTATGTTGTTAGAGCACAGAAGTCAGCCTCTTAGGCCATTCCACACATTGCCAAGAATCCAATCTATTTCCCAGGGGCACACAGACTTTAAAGCTATTGAAATGTCAGTACTAATGGGCCAATTTCATATCACCGAGTTCTTTTTTCCTCCCAGCTTTATTGAGATGTAACTCACAAATAAAATTGTATGTATTTAAAGTGTGATGATTTTATACAAGTATATATTGTGAGATGATTACCACTGTCAAGTTAATTAACATCCATCACCTGACATAGTTACATAGTTCCTTTTTTTTTTTTTGTGAGAATGCTTAAGGTCTACTTTCTGAGCACATTTCAAGTATATATAGTACAGTATTGACTACAGTAACCATGCTGTACATTAGATCTTCAGAGATTAGTAATACGTTCTTAGATTAAGAATGCAAGAGAAACACAAAAGTTGGGTTTATTTCATTTTGTTCTGATTTTCATTCTGCCTTGTGCATATTTACCTGCCTAAATACTCTGCTGCTACCTTTTCAAGAGTAAGCTGCATGGTCAGTGATGATTCTTTATGAGTAGCTATATGTGCCTGAAGGTATAAGATATATATTGACCTATTAAAATTTTTGTTTAGGTATAATCTGCATTTGTATTTTTCAACTCAGGCATAAAAATAGGAAACATTTACTTGTTCTCATATTTCAAGTTGTTATAAGTTTATGAATAGGCTCATAGTAAACTAATATTTGTTGAACACTTGTGTGCCAGGCACTCATATTTGGTAAATAAATAGTATCATTATTAAGAATGTACTATTACTTTTTTTGTTTGTTTTGGTATTGAACATGACTATATATAAATCTTTTGTTTTTTTTATTTTTTATTTATTTTTTTATTTTTTCACTTTTATCTGGAACGTGTGTGTGCATGTGTGTGCGAGCAGTAGTAAAGATCACTCAAATTGCAATAAAAATTTAGATTTTTTTTTTTTTTGGTATGTATGTTAACTATGACCTTTCATGACCTTATTATGTTGTAAGCCATATTCTTAATGGAATGTGGTTTTTAGATATTTGAAAATAGAGGATTACAACAGAAAGAAATACATGACTTCATGAATATCTTTAATGGTAGGTTAGTCTTTAGTAAATACATAGGGTAAAAATTATACAATTATCCCAAGATTTTGTTCAGTCCTAGTTCAAACAACATTTGTGTTTTGTCAATAGAAGTGTGGAAAATAATGGTACTGGGACGACCACCTACTGAGACATTTAGCAATTTTATCAGTTTAAACAGACACTCTCTTTCCCTTAACCTCCACCCGAAACATGGTTGTTCCACCCATAACAAAAACAAAAACCAAGTGTGAAATGTGGCTTTAATATTAGCAAATATCCTTGGGAGGGCAGTCAGGGAAACGATACAATCTTCTGGTGTTTAATCATTAAATTTCTAGGAAAGCATATTTAGAGCCATGAATTACCAATGTTAATTAATAACAGAAAAAAAATGTCTTTATTGAAGAAAAAATAAAGGTCAGAACTTGTACAAATGAGAACACGTAAGTGATATTATTAAAAATAAACAGACAGACAAAACTATTGGTTTGTTTTCAAAAAGTATGGAAAAAATGGATTTTTAATTTTTAAATTTTTTTTAAAAAATGGAGTTTTAGAGTTAAGAAAATTTAGCTATAAAAGATCTGGAGGATTGTTGATTTACTCAGTCTTCCTCTAACCCTGAGTGGAATACTATGCTTCAGAAAATTATTAAAGCTGTTTAACATAAAAGTACATTTATAGAAATGTAGACTATAGTATAAATAATGTTTATATTACTCTATAATATATTCGAATACAAGGATCATTTCTCAACAAATGTTAATTTATATTGAATTCAGTTGTCTTAGTTTAGGATACAATTAAAAAATAAATAATACATTTTTTTTTTCTTTTTGATATGTTAAAGGAGCAATAAATTCCAATGAGTGTGAAAATGTGTCCAGAGAAGAGGAAATGTCAGAAGAATTTGAAGCTGATGCCATGGATTCTCTGAAAGACATGCCATTTGCCACTATAGATATTAAAGATGATTGTGAAAGTAAGTATTGAAAATGAGACAGATTTGCCTATTACCCAGGTTACTTGTGAAGAGAAAATAGGGGAAAACACCAACGTATTCCACAAATGTTTGTTGACTGTATGCTCTGTACCACTTATTTTACATCCAGTCTCCTGTAGAACCTTGCTGTGATCTGATACAGTTGGGTCTCGACTGGGCTTCCCAAACTGGAGGATCCATAAGAAATTAGTTTGATCTCCCCCAGGGTGGGGTGCTGCCTTGCAAGGAATGTCTGTCCGGTGGCAGAGGAGCTGGGCTGCCTGGGCTCCATGGGTCTGGACTCTGTCTTCTTGGGGTCCTCATTTACCTTCAATGTTTAGCTTACATTTTGAGCAATAAAGCCTGGTGGTAGTGTGAAAAAAAAAAAAATTAGTTTGATCTCTTCATTTCCAAGAAAAAAAAATAAGACTCAGAGAAGTTAATCAGCTAAATGCACATAATGGAAAAGAACTACTTTAGGGTGGCTCAGTTGCGTGTTGAACTCTTGGTTTTGGCCTGGGTCATGATCTCAGAGTCATGGGATCGAGCCCCAACCGTTGAGCTCGATGCTCAGAGTGGAGTCTGTTTGAGATGATCCCTCCCCACCTCGTGCAAACACACCCTATCTCTCTCTCTCTTTCTCAAATAAAATGAATCTTAAAAAACAAAAAGAACTACTTACAGAATCTGTGATTTCTGATTCGTTAGTCCTTTCTTTGATGAATAGCTATAACCTCCTGAGACGAATGTTGTACATGATTTCTGTGGGCTTACCTGGGGCGAAGGTGTGTCAGAGAGGCCTCTCACCTGGATGTGGGTGGGTGCCCTGGAAGGCCTTCCTGGATATTTGAGAGGAGGAGAGGCCTGCTGGATACAGGTGAACGCTTTAAGGTTCTCTCCTCTGTACTAACTGTCCTGTACTTAACTGATCATCTGGGTTTTCTGGGGTGTGATGGTAAACTCCAGATTCCTCTTTTCCACCTTTGTGTTGGGCCAAGGAAACTTTTTGATTTTTAAGCATCCCATGTGATTCTGGTGCTCATCCAGTCTCGGAAACACACTGCTTTCTATCTCACTGTCTTCCTATCCAGCGAGTCTGGTTCGCATTTTGGGGTGATGTAAGGAGAGAGGGATACTTAAAATGAGTCATATCTCTGATAACTTATTAATCACTCCCCCCCCATTCCATAATCCGAGGGGAAAAGGAAGGACAAAGAGGTATTTGCTCAGTCATGGGACGTTTTCCCATCTTTCCCTCTACACCTGGCCGGTAGAGAAAAACAGTTTTGGGGGCGTTTTCCAGCTCTTAGAGAAATTCTTCATTTGGAGAATTAGTGTACCTGGTAGGTAGAAGAAGATCCCTTTTGGAAACGAGGGGCAAGGATACCAAGGGTTTAATCATGTTTTCCTTTTTAATTTCCTACTTTTTGAGCAAATAAAATGAATATACCTAAAAAGTGCAATCACTTCTTTCTGATTTCACTACTTCCTCTAATTTGGATATAAAATAAGAGTTTTCCTGAATGGCCATGCCTGCACACCCGGGGGCATCTCCCGCCCCCCTTCCTGCCTCTGCACCCACCCGGTCCAGCCGGGATCATCCCCTTGCAGTGCTCCCAGCTAGCCTGGGGCGAGAGGAGCACCTGTCCCCCGGGGCCTCGGGATCCCACGTGGCTGACACGGGGCTTGTCTGTCGGAACAATAGCCTCCACTTGAGTCTGCAGCGAGCCCAGGGGGCAGATAGTGTTTCTGCAGCCACTGTGTTCTGTCCCCACCGGTGGGGAGAGGCCACGGCCCCTGGGACTGGAAAGAAGGAAGGGCCGAGCTGCTGCTTCCAGGGGGGCGTTGGGAAGACGGGCCAGTGGTCTATAGGAATAGGGCCTTTCCCTCAGTATGTGTTCCATTCATCACTAAAGACGTGATGTTAGTGTAAGCTCAGGGCCCCTGCGGGCCACGCGAGTCCCTTAGCTGTGTGACTCCCCTGCTGGAGGTTCTGTCTTCGGGAGGAGGAGGTCTCCGTGGCTTAGGCTAGCCTCCAAACCACCATGTACAGTATTGCTTTGGTGGGAAGATGGGTTTCAAATTCCAAACTCCAGCTTACACAGTGTCAGAGAAATAGAAATAGAAAACTTGTGTTTTGAGTTTTAGTCATTTCATTTCATTTTCTACTCCCGTAACCTTGGACCCTTAAAGCGTATGAGCTGGACTCCTCACGGTCACTGGTGCTGAGTCCCTCCTGGTCACCCCTCAGCCTGGCTGTGCAGATCAGAGGAGGTAATGTGTGTAAAGGGGGCAATTAAAATGCAAAATAACGCACAGATGCTACGTACAAAAACTTTGAAACATATCCCTTAGTTATCTGGGGACAACTCGTTCTCTCCCATTTTTACAACAGCATTTCCTAAGACCCTAGAAACAAATACTAAAATTCTTTGCAAACTGGAAACTCTAGTTTTTATGAAATGAGATTTTTATAGAAAGTCACAAAAGCTGGGAGTTTTGTTGTCAACCCTTAAACTTAAGATAGAGTTAGCAATAGTGTTTGTATTCAAAAAACAGGATAACCAGTTTGTGGCTCGATGGGACTCAATGCGGCTTTCTCTTACGTTTAGTAACGTGGCAATTTAATCGATTTACTGGACTGTGGTAGACAGCAGCCTCAAAATTCTCAAGTTGCTGGTTGTCGCCTTTGGTTCTTCCAGTTTCCTTTGGTGGGTAGAGATTGCGAGGGAACTGCCAAGACGTTCTTGCTGATAGGAACCTGGCAGGGCGAGGAGGAGAGTGGTGCTGACAAGAACATCGTGGGAAGGAGGATCCTTGCCAGTAAGAACACTCCCCGGTGCTTGGCTCAGACTTAGTTGCCAATTGCCAACTGTGTTACCTTCAGCACGGCCACTGTCATGACTAGGTGTCCTGCCGTCTGGTTGGCTGAAATTTGTCCTTATGGTTTTTCTTAGTTTTGTTTTTGAAAAGAGACTATTTTACTTGAATTTACTTAAAAATTAAAAAAGAGACTTTTTACTTGAATTTACTCTATTTACTTGAAAGAGAACTATTTACTTGATAATTGTATCTTAGAATACAAAATGTATTTGGGGTGCCTGGCTGGCTCAGTGTGGTAAGCATCTGACCCTGGATCTCAGGGTTAGTGAATTCAAGCCCTGCATTGGGCTCCACAGTGGGCACGGAGCCTACTTAAAAAAGGAATATGAAATGTATTCGAATATTGAATCAAATATAGAATGCATTAGAATTATATATACTAGAATATAAATATACACATTGGAAATAAAATATCCAAATGTATATGAAAGAAATCCTCTTAGGAATGTTGAAGGAGCAATACAGTCTGAGCCACATCTTCTGGATTTTATAGGTTGAACATGTTCTAGGAGAAAATATAACATTAGTGACTTGTTGCTCTGGGCCCGGGTGGGTTTGTTCTCTTTAGAGGGCGGAAGTGTCATTGGTCAGTTGGTTAAAACCCAGCAAAACCTCCAGAGAATGCCTCGAGCTGCTGTTAGTCTTGCCTCTGAAAGTTGGACGAGTCTACCATGAAGAGTCAACCGCTGATAGGAATGGCTTAGCGTGCGTCCCATGGGGGATAAGTCTGTGGGGAGCTTTAGGTTTTTTTCTTTTTTCTTTTTTTATAAGATTTTATTTATTTATTCATGACAGACATAGAAAGAGGCAGAGACACAGGCAGAGGGAGAAGCAGGCTCCATGCAGGGAGCCCTATGTGGGACTCGATACCGGGACCCTGGGATCACACCCCGGGCCAAAGGCGGCGCTAAACCGCTGGGGCACAGGGGCTGCCTGGGAGCTTTAGTTTAACTGGCTCAGTTCTCTTGAGAGACTCATAGTCCTTAACTATCAAGCCATATTTAAATCAAGATTGAAAATAAAATAATTTGAGAGTCTTTTTTTTTTTTTTTTTTTTTTTAGTCATTTGTCTTTCATAAGTGTGGAATTCTGGTCGTATATCAAAGTTATTATAATCCTTATTAGACTTCATGCAGAATTCTAACCTTATAATTATCGCAGACTTTTTTTATTTTTATTTTTATTTTTTTTTCCGCAGACTTTAAAGATATGGGAAATTATTATTTTGTTACTTGTTTATTAGCTAATACCATTAAGTTGTATTTTAAAAAAGTACTTTAACTTTTAGATATTTTAGAATATCAATTGAAATCTACCTTTTCCTGAAAAGAATTTTTTTAATAGAAAAATACTGTATCAAATAAAGATTGAACCTCAATACCTGGTGTAGTAAGTGACTATCCTGAGTCAGTTTTAACTTTTTATTGTTTTTAAAGATTTATTCATTTCCGAGAGAGAAAGAGAGAGAGAGCGCACATGCAGGGGCAGAAGGGGAGGTAGAGGAAGAGAGAGACGGAGAGAGAGAGAGCGAGAATCCCAAGCAGACTCCCTACTGAGCATGGTACCTGACTTGGAGGTCACTCTCATGACCCTAAAATCATGACTTGAGTTGAAATCAAGAGTCAAAGGCTTAACCAGCTGAGTCACCCGGGGGGTCCTACATCTTTGTTGTTGTCGTTAAGTGATCTTAATCTCTACATCCAATGTGGGACTTGAACCCACAACCCTGAGATCAAGAGTTGCATGCTGCACAGTCTGCGCTAGCCAGGCACCATTCCTGAATCAATTTTAAATCAATTTACTTTTAAAAAATTTATCTATTTATTTGAGAGAGTGAAAGACCGAGAGAGAGAGCACGAGCAGGGGAGAGTGGCAGAGGGACAGGGAGAAGCGGACTCTCGGCTGAGCAGGGAGCCCGACATGGCTCTCAATCCCAGGACCCTGGGATCACGCCCTGAACCACAGGCAGATGCTCAACCGACCGAGCCATCCAGGTGCCTCCAGATGAATTTTTAAAAAGGATACAGTGGGTCACCTGGAGGCTCAGTCAGAAGAGCATGTGACTCTTGATCTCAGTGTCATGGTTTTGAGCCCTACGTTGGGTGTAGAGATTACTAAAAAAGATAAACTTAGAACGGAGTGTAAATTATGTTCTGTGTCATCTCTGGGAAATGTGGAGTACATATTCCAAATTTTTAGAAAGGGGCTTGAGGCAAATATTTGTCTCAAATAATACAAGTGTTTTACATCTTTTTCCTTTAAAGAAAACACACAGGAAAACAAAAAATTGGAAAAGCCCAAATGAATTCTTTAAGTCATTCAACACACTTATATTGACTTGCCCGCTTCATAGCAGATACAATTGGTGCTGCGTAAACAACGTAGAAGATAAAATTCAATTAGCAAATAAACATATGGAGAGTTATCCAATCTTAGAAGTATTAAAAGATGCACATTGGTATATGATTGTAACTTATCAGATTGGCAATATCTTTTCCAAATAATACTCAGTGATTTTAATGTCATGTCTACATCACTTGTGACAATGTACTGTTCTAAGTCCTTTGAGAATGGAGTGACCTGAGCTGAAGGCCGACACCTAACTGACTGAGCCACCCAAGTGCCCCTACAATTAGAATTTGTAAAATGTGCTTAAAAAGTTGCCTTTAAAGATGTAAACTTCATTGATTCAGAGGCACCTGGGTGGCTCTGGGGTAGAGCCTCTGCCTTCATGACCCCGTGGTCCTGGAATCGAGTCCCACACCGGGCTCCCCGCAGGGAGCCTGCTTCTCCCTTTGCCTGTGTCTCTGCCTCTCTCTCTGTGTCTCATGAATAAATAAATAAAATCTTAAAAAAAAAAGATGTACTCTCCATTGGTTCATTAAATAGAGAGCTAGATGAGCTTGTTCCTCTGACCCTGTCCACAACATTATTCCTAGTAGTGTTAAACTATGGCAGTTATAGCTACAGCTGTGGGGGCAGATTGTCAGGGTTCTACACTTTCTCTTAAATTTTTTTGGGGGTATCTGGCTGGCTCAATTGGAAGAGTATATGACTCTTGGTCTCAGGGCCTTGTTTAAGCCCCAGGTTGGGTGTAGATTCCTTAAATAAATAAATAAACTTACAGAATTTTTTTGGGTGGAAGTATAATTAACATACGACATTATATTAGTTTCAGGTATACGACATACTGATTCAACAATTCTCTACATTATTCTGTTGCCATCTGTCACCACACAACGTAATTACAATATTTTTGACTCTATTCCCTATACTGTACTTTTCAACTCCATAACTTATTTATTTTATAACTGGAAGTTAGTACCTCTTAATCCCCTTTATTTCACCTATCCTCCTTTCCCTTCTGGCAACCATCAGTTTATTTTCTGTATTTAAGGGTCTGGTTTTTGTTTGTGTCTTTGTTTTTTTAGATTCCACATGTAAGTAAAAACATATGGTATTTGTCTTTCTCTGTCTGACTTATTTCACTTAGCATAGTATCCTCTAGCTCCATCATGTTGCAAATGGCAAGATCCCATTCTTTTTTATGGCTGAGTAGTATTCCATCGAGTGTCACACAACATGTCTTCATTGTCCATTCATCTACCCATGGATACTTGGGTTGTTTTCACATCTTGGCTATTGTAAATAACGCTGTGATAAATATAGGGGTGCATATATTTTTTGAATTAGCATTTTCATTTTCTTTGGATAAACACTCACTAGGGGAATTAATGGATAATATGGTATTTCTATTTTTAAGTTTTTAAGGAACCTCCATCCTGTTTTCCTCCATACTGATTATTGGTTGCAATAATCTATATTCCCACCAACAGTGCACAAGTGATCCTTTTTCTCCACATCCTTGTCAGCATTTCTTATTTTTTTTTTGTCATTTTGATTCTAGCCTTTCTGTAAAGTGATATCTTGCTGTGGCTTTGATCTTCAGTTTCCTGATGATCAGTGATGTTGAGCATCTTTTCATGTGTCCGTTGGCCATCTGGATGTCTTCTTTGGAAAAATGTTTCTTCAGGTCCTTTGCCCATGTTTAATTTTTTTTTTTTTTTTTTTTTTTTTGGTGTTGAGTTGTACAAGTTCATTATATATTTTGGGTGTTAATCCCTAGTTGGATATATCATTTGCAAAAATCTTCTCTCATTCAGTGGGTTGCTTATTCATTTGTTGTTGGTTTCCTTTGGTGTGCAAAAGCTTTGTGTTTTGGTGTGGCCTCATCAGTTTATTTTTGCTTTTGTTTCCCTTGCCTGAGGAGACATCTAGAAAAATGTTGCTAAAACCAATGTCAAAGATGTTATGGCTTCTGTTTTCTTTTAGTTTTATGGTTTCAGCTCTTACATTTAGAACTTTAATACATTTGATTTTATTTTTATGTGTCGTGTAAGAAAGTGTTCCGGTTTCATTCTTCTGCATGTAGCTGCCCAGTTTTCCCAGCACCATGCTCCTACACATCCGTACTGTGCCTATTAAACAAGTGTCCAGGCACAACTTCATTATCTATAAAATTGGCATAATAATTGATTTATTTCAGGAGTCGAGAGGATTCAGCTTGTTAATACACGTAAATTTTTATTAATCTTACCAAAATTTTTTGCCTAAGTGTACTTGCTAAATTAAATATTTAAACAAATTTTCATCTTGAGAGCAATATTTTGTAATGATATTATTGAGTGCTTCCTGTATGTTGCTAACTGCTTTATATTTTCTTATTTAATCCTCAGAGAAACTCAGTGAGGGAGGTAAATTTTTTTTAGGAAGTTTTAGTAATGTGTTTCTCTATGAATTAGAGAAAGTAATATTGTTAAGTCATAAGTTCAGGAGTCTTAAGAATGGTTACTTTAAAGATTTTGACTATTTACAGAACAAGAAAAAAAAAAGATTATCGAAACAAAGAATCTAGTTTGTTCTCAGCCTTTTGGCTAAGAGGAAGTGTGAGAACAACCACCAATGACAGATGGTCTACTTAATTAAAGCAGTTTCTCCCATAATTCATTCTCTTGTAGTTTTTTGAGGGAATAAATAAAACTTAAGGAAAAATTAAATAACTTTCATAAAACGACACATGCTTTGGGCAGAAAAACAAATGATTGGATTAGAGAATTACAGCCTTTATCAACAAGACTAAATTCATTAGAGCACATTGAAATGGCTACTGAAATCATTATGAAAATTAACAATGTAATAAATTAAATTTATGAGATGAGGTTATGAGCTCTAATCCAGAGAAAGATCCAGGGCGCATGGCCAAGCGTTCTCTGTTTTGCTTCTATGATCACTGATCTTTAATGCTTTTATTAGTAAACTAGATGTTACATGAATCGTTTGCTCATTATTATTTTCATATAAAGTAAATTGAAAGAATAATAGCAAATTGTATTTTTTTACTATTTATTTTTTTAAAAGGTTTTATTTATTCATGAGAGAGAGAGAGAGAGGCAGAGACACAGGCAGAGGGAGAAGCAGGCTCCATGCAGGGAGCCCCATATGGGCCTGGATCCTGGGACCCGGGACCCCGGATCACGCCCTCAGTCCAAGGCAGACGCTTAGCTGCCAAGCCACCCAGGTGCTCCAGCAAATTGTATTTTAGAATATGTAGATTATGATTTTAAGGTTAGAAATAAAATGAAGTTCAGTAAGGAAAGAGGGGATTTGATGCTCTAGCCATACAAGTAAAGTTGACAAATAAAGGGCAAAGAAGATATGCAAACCAGGGAAAAGAGGTTTGGCTCAGTGTATAACCCTGACCACAAATCACCAGGGCTCACTGAACTTAAAAAAACAAAAAGCAAACTTATTACAAGAGCAAATAAAAATAAAAAAAAAAAAAAAAAAAAAAGAGCAAATAAAACTATGCTATAGAAGTAAATATTCATAGGATTCTTTTTCTTTTTTGTCCAGCTCTCATCATACAATTTTAAACTTTGCCCTGTCAGTGATGTCTAACAAAAGGAATTTTAATTTATTTTTACATATTTATTTTTAAAGTAAGTTTTATGCCCAAAGTGGGGCTTGAACTCAAAATCCTGAACTCATAATCAAGAGTCGCATATTCCACCAACTGAGCCAGCCAGGTGCCCTGCAAAAGAGAATTTTAGATAATCCAATTGAAAAGAAAGTTAAGTAGTAATGGATAAGATTAGAGAAAACTAAGGGGATTTAGAAAAACCCTCTACTTCTTTATTTTTAGCCGGAGGTTGGTTGGTTGGTTTGTAAAGATTTTATTTGTTTGGGAGAAAGAGAGAGAGCTGCACACAGTGAGAGCAGGAGCTGAAGTGGGCGGGGGGGCGGGGAACGCAGACCCCCCACTAGCAGGGGGCCCAGCCGGGGCTTGGGTCCCAGGACCTGAGATCACGACCTCAGCCCAAGGCAGATGCTTCACGACTGAGCCGCCCAGGGGCCTCTTGTTTGTTTTTAGGAGGTTGTATTTTGAATTGGGATTTTATGCGGTGTCATTCTCATGATACCAGAATCGCTAAGAGTCAAACAATTACAGATGTCCCCTTCCAGCAGTATGGCCTTCCTTCCCTGGTTGTCCCTAAAACTGACTTACGGAACATTTGAAATGGCAAAGGTAAGTCGCTACAGGAAGAGCAGTTTAGATCTAAAGCACAAAACAACTTAAAATGCTAAAAGCCTCAGTGGTCTCTTAAATACCCATGTTTTTAGGTCTGTTCGTATTGAGTAAGAAACAACAGAAGTGATTCGGTGGCTTAGTTGACAGTGGACGGTGCCGTCCAGGACAGGTGTGTACAGAGGCCCTGGGTTTTGGGGAGCACCTGCCGAAGCCACGTATTGACGATACTGCTCGTGTTCCGTCCTGTTCTGTAGCATCTGTTCTTCGTTTACCCCGTGTCATTCTCTTCTACCCCACCCCATTCCACTCCATTCCAGCCTTTAAAACGTGCTTTTTAATGTTCTCTCAAGTTGATTTCATAACTTGCTAGAGGGTTGATACTAGCAGTTTGAAAAAAGGAAAACTAGGCTATAGGTTCAGGAGTCTCTTTCTACTATGTTAATTTTGAAATGAACTAGAGGTCATAAAATCAGCTGGATTATTAGTTTGGACACCGTTCTTCTTTTTATAAATATTTTTTCTTCTTCTTCTTCTTTTTTTTTTTTTTTTTTTTTTGGCTATCTCTATATCCAACGTGGGGCTTGAACTCATGACCCCAATATCAAGAGTCTCATGCTCTTCCAACTGCGCCAGTAAGGCACCAATTCACCAATTCCTAATTAGTACAGGTGTTAAGTTAGTACCTTTATTACTGATCACAGAAAACTGTACCTAGAAGAGACTCTAAATAGACATTATCTAGCTGTCCTGCCCCTGCCCCTGTCTTTTTTTTTTCCTTAATATTTATTTATGGAAACTTTCAAGCATTTTCAAAAGTAGGATAGTAGACTGAACCTCATTATTTGTCACCTTTTTCTCACTAGATTATTTTGAGGTATACTCCAGACATATTTTATCTGTAAATACTTTAGTATGTATCTTTAAAAGATAAGGAATCTTTTTATAAAAAAAGCATATCCAAAATATTCTTCCCATGACATAAAAATAAGAGTAATTCCTAAGTCATCGAATATTCTGTCAATATTCACATTTCTCTTTGTTATAATTTTTAAAAAAACTGTTCTGAATTAGGATCCAAAGTCTACGCATTATATATGATTGACACGTCTTTTGAGTTTTTTTTCATCTATAGATT